>NW_023994452.1:0-370175 GCF_015586225.1 Lucilia sericata
CGTGCGCTTTAATTTATGCCCTTATCACGCCAACACAAGAATTATCATAAATTGTGTTTCCATATTGTCTATGAGGTACAGCTAGATGTTGTTAGCTGTAGCCAACTATCCCTCCCATCCATGTTTTTTTTTTCATAGGCAATCGATTAAAAAAAACCCTAACACACCCTTTCCTTACCTACGACACTGAAGTTTTACATGAAAAGTCAAAAGTTAATTCATCTTCAATATTTCATATATTGCAAAAAAAAAAAATAAACGTACAAAAAAAATTATAATTAAGAGAGAGAACAACATAAAATTACATATTGTAAGTGATACAATAAAAAAATATGGATTGTAATTATAACCAACTAATTACAGAGAAATTTTTAAGCTTTGCTTTTGTAGTAATATCACTCTTAACAGAGCGATTGATTAACTCTCTTCTTTCAAATAAAGCAAGAGATAAAAAAGTTCTTTGTAACAGCTTGATCAAAACAAAATAGGAATAAGTTTATAATTATGTATTATACGAGCACATTAATGATAATTTATTTAAAATAAATATAATAAATAATAAATATATTTAAAAATGTTCAAAGATTGACTTACATACATGAGCTGATTCCAGGAATGCTGAAGGCCTTCTGCTTTCTCGAGGAATTGACGATGCTGGTAACCATATTCAAGTTTCATATAGTTTAAATATATTTATATGTTAGTGATAATGTACACAATTTTATGAATCTAATGTGGTTAAATTTTATACACAAATACTTAAGCAAAAACGATGTTTAGATATTTAGAAATTTCTCTTAAATCATAAATAATATGGAAGTATATTCTCAAAACTGGGATATTTGTTATAAAATATTGGGATTAGATTATAAATCGGATGTTAGACATTTTTTTTTTTTTTTTCGTAAAACTAAATTATTATTATTGGTATTATTAAATAAAATAGGAAATAAGAAGTTAGATTTCATATGTTTTAATAGAAAATAGTGTTATATCAAATATAGGTAAATAATTTTCCTTGAATATTCATTAGGTTTTAATATATGTTTTTACATATGGTTTTATACATTCTATGGTAAAATGTATATAGGAAATAATTAGGTGGTCATATTAGGTAGATTTGGGAATAGCTTGTTGTAATTTGGGTTAGATAATTGTTGTAATTTAGTATATAAATTTGATTTAGTTTAGTTAGAATTTAAGAGTTTTGGTTAGAATCTTTCGAGAGAAAAATAAGTTATTTTCTTTTTATGCCAATGCAGGTGTCAATTCTGGTATGTAGTGGTAATAAAGCAGGAGGAATTAAAGTTGAATTTGTCGTCACGATAGTGGATTTATTGTTTGTTTGGAAGTTTACAAGATGTTATGAGATGTTCAGATATCAGTAGAATCTACGCAGAATCGAAGTTATTCCAGGTGGTAATAAAAATTAAATCTCTCGAGTGACTAAGTTCAATGCTGACGACCATGAGGTCCAAACTAGTCCAGGTCAGTCAGAAAACGCACCCGAGAGATTGTAGTGGAACTACACATGGGAAAAACAATATTAGATATCAGAATAGGATGTCTAAATTATTCCACATTGTTTAAAAAGTTACCTTATGGTCAGTTTAATGGTATTTGGAGAATCTGTCTCAATCCTTTGGAAATTTTGTGAACACCTTTTTCAAATAAATAAATGTTCCCACGGATAATGTTCTTTCGGAGATTATTTTGATTTTATTGGAAACTTTATTATTTCCGGATCACAAAATTTAGGGTAAATATTCAGAACGATATCAAAAAAAAATTATATTTAAACCACGTTGATTTTTTTCCCGATCTTTAGCGGTATTCGAAGTTATTCTTTTCTTACTTGATGTTAAAATTCAAAAGACCTGTTACATCGATCATTGCTATAGATCACACCTCTTATTGCGTTGTTAATTATCTTCTTTTTCGACTTAACTTCTTTTGAGTAAAAGCTTTTAGAAGAGTATAGATTACTTGATAAATATATATCTATCTCAAAAAATCATGTCTATCTAGAGCGACATATACATGATTACGATTGTGTATAATAGTACTTATGTAGTAA
Source organism: Lucilia sericata (assembly GCF_015586225.1). NCBI lineage: Eukaryota > Metazoa > Arthropoda > Insecta > Diptera > Calliphoridae > Lucilia > Lucilia sericata. Next base: position 2,078 of record NW_023994452.1, read on the forward strand.
CTGGTATATTTGGTACATTTTTGTGTACATGAACACTTAAAATAAGTACCAAAATATTTAAACATAATTAAAAATAAAAATATGAATATATTTCCAATATTATAAAAAGTACTTCTGCTCAGAATAAAACAAATATAAATGTTACAGACTGTTATAACATGAAAACTATAAAAGTTATTTGCAACCATATCGGAGCCTTGAATTACCGCATTTTTAAACCTGTACCAATAAATATACCGATCTATCCAACTTTTGTAAAAATTCATTATGCCACAAATTATACACCAAAATAAAGTGCAACTGTAATGCTTTAAAATGATGCATAAACTATTGCCCTAGCATGAAAACTGTCAAAGTTATTTGCAACCATATCGGAACCTCAAATTACCGCGTTTTTAAACATAGAACAATAATTCTACCGATCCTTCAAATTGACCATTTTTTAGACGAACACATTGTGCCACAAATGATATACCAAATTAAAGTGCAATCATAATGCTTTAAAATGATGCATAAATGACTGTCATAGCATGAAAACTGTCAAAGTAATTCACAACCATATCGGAACCTCAAATTACCGCCTTTTTAAACCAGGGAAAATAATTCTACCGATCTATCCAATTGGCCATTTTCTAAAAATACATTATGCAATAAATTATATACCAAAACAAATGACAATTTTAATGATTTAAAATGGTGCATAAACGACTGTCCTAGCACGAAAACTGCCAAAGTTAATTGCAACCATATCGGAACCTCAGATTACTGCGTTTGTTAAACATAGAACAATAATTCTACCGATCTATCAAATTGACCAATTTGTAAAAATACACATTATGCTACAAATGATATACCATATTAAAGTGCAATCATAATGCTTTAAAATGATGCATAAGTGACTGTCATAGCGTGAAAACTGTCAATGTTATTTGCAGCCATATCGGAACCTCAAACTACCGCGTTCTTAAAGCTGTGAAAATAATTCTACCGATCTATCCAATTGGCCATTTTCAAAAATATATTATGGAATAAATTATATACCAAAGCAAATGGCAACTATAATGCAATAAAAAGATATATAAACGACTGTTATAACATGAAAACTATAAAAGTTATTTGCAACCATATCGGAGCCTTAAATTACCGCATTTTTGAACCTGTACCAATAAATATACCGATCTATCCAATTTTTGTAAAAATTCATTATGCCACAAATTATACACCAAAATAAAGTGCAACTGTAATGCTTTAAAATGATGCGTAAACTAATGCCCTAGCATGAAAACTGTCAAAGTTATTTGCAACAATATCGGAACCTCAAATTACCGCGTTTTTAAACATAGAACAATAATTCTACCGATCCATCAAATTGACCATTTTTTAGACGAACACATTATGCCACAAATGATATACCAAATTAAAGTGCAATCATAATGCTCTAAACTGATGCATAAATGACTGTCATAGCACGAAAACTGTCAAAGTAATTCACAACCATATCGGAACTTCAAATTACCGCCTTTTTAAACCTGGGAAAATAATTCTATCGATCTCTCCAATTGGCCATCTTCTAAAAATTCATTATGCAATAAATTATATACCAAAACAAATGGCAACTAAAATGCAATAAAAAGATGTATAAACGACTGTTATAACATGAAAACTATAAAAGTTATTTGCAACCATATCGAGGCCTTAAATTACCGCATTTTTAAACCTGTACCAATAAAGCCAAATCCAATTTTTGTAAAAATTCATTATGCCACAAATTATACACAAAAACAAAGTGCAACTGTAATGCTTTAAAATGATGCATAAATGACTGTCATAGCATGAAAACTGTCAATGTTATTTGCAACCATATCGGAACCTCAAATTACCGCCTTTTTAAAGCTGTGAAAATAATTCTACCGATCTATCCAATTGGCAATTTTCTAAAATATATTATGCAATAAATTATATACCAAAACAAATGGCAACTATAATGCAATAAAAAGATATATAAACGACTGTTATAACATGAAAACTATAAAAGTTATTTGCAACCATATCGGAGCCTTGAATTACCGCATTTTTAAACCTGTACCAATAAATATACCGATCTATCCATTCATTATGCCACAAATTATACACCAAAATAAAGTGCAACTGTAATGCTTTAAAATGATGCATAAACTATTGCCCTAGCATAAAAACTGTCAAAGTTATTTGCAACCATATCGGAACCTCAAATTACCGCGTTTCTAAACATAGAACTATAATTCTACCGATCCATCAAATTGACCATTTTTTAGACGAACACATTATGCCACAAATGATATACCAAATTAAAGTGCAATCATAATGCTCTAAACTGATGCATAAATGACTGTCATAGCATGAAAACTGTCAAAGTTATTCACAACCATATCGGAACCTCAAATTACCGCCTTTTTAAACCTGGGAAAATAATTCTATATTAATTAATCTATATTAATAATTATTTGCAACCATATCGGAACCTCAAATTACCGCGTTTTTAAACATAGAACAATAATTCTACCGATCCTTCAAATTGACCATTTTTTAGACGAACACATTGTGCCACAAATGATATACCAAATTAAAGTGCAATCATAATGCTTTAAAATGATGCATAAATGACTGTCATAGCATGAAAACTGGCAAAGTTATTCACAACCATATCGGAACCTCAAATTACCTCCTTTTTAAACCTGGGAAAATAATTCTACCGATCTATCCAATTGGCCATTTTCTAAAAATACATTATGCAATAAATTATATACCAAAACAAATGACAATTTTAATGATTTAAAATGGTGCATAAACGACTGTCCTAGCACGAAAACTGCCAAAGTTAATTGCAACCATATCGGAACCTCAGATTACTGCGTTTGTTAAACATAGAACAATAATTCTACCGATCTATCAAATTGACCAATTTGTAAAAATACACATTATGCTACAAATGATATACCATATTAAAGTGCAATCATAATGCTTTAAAATGATGCATAAGTGACTGTCATAGCGTGAAAACTGTCAATGTTATTTGCAGCCATATCGGAACCTCAAACTACCGCGTTCTTAAAGCTGTGAAAATAATTCTACCGACCTATCCAATTGACCATTTTCAAAAATATATTATGGAATAAATTATATACCAAAGCAAATGGCAACTATAATGCAATAAAAAGATATATAAACGACTGTTATAACATGAAAACTATAAAAGTTATTTGCAACCATATCGGAGCCTTAAATTACCGCATTTTGAACCTGTACCAATAAATATACCGATCTATCCAATTTTTGTAAAAATTCATTATGCCACAAATTATACACCAAAATAAAGTGCAACTGTAATGCTTTAAAATGATGCGTAAACTAATGCCCTAGCATGAAAACTGTCAAAGTTATTTGCAACAATATCGGAACCTCAAATTACCGCGTTTTTAAACATAGAACAATAATTCTACCGATCCATCAAATTGACCATTTTTTAGACGAACACATTATGCCACAAATGATATACCAAATTAAAGTGCAATCATAATGCTCTAAACTGATGCATAAATGACTGTCATAGCATGAAAACTGTCAAAGTTATTCACAACCATATCGGAACTTCAAATTACCGTCTTTTTAAACCTGGGAAAATAATTCTATCGATCTATCCAATTGGCCATCTTCTAAAAATTCATTATGCAATAAATTATATACCAAAACAAATGGCAACTAAAATGCAATAAAAAGATGTATAAACGACTGTTATAACATGAAAACTATAAAAGTTATTTGCAACCATATCGAGGCCTTAAATTACCGCATTTTTAAACCTGTACCAATAAATCCAAATCCAATTTTTGTAAAAATTCATTATGCCACAAATTATACACAAAAACAAAGTGCAACTGTAATGCTTTAAAATGATGCATAAATGACTGTCATAGCATGAAAACTGTCAAAGTTATTCACAAACATATCGGAACCTCAAATTACCGCGTTTTTAAACCTGGGAAAATAATTCTACCGATATATCCAATTGGCCGTTTTCTAAAAATACATTATGCAATAAATTATATACCAAAACAAATGGCAATTTTAATGCTTTAAAATGGTGCATAAGCGTTTATTAAACATAGAACAATAATTCTACCGATCTATCAAATTCACCAATTAGTAAAAACACACATTATGCTACAAATTATATACCATATTAAAGTGCAATCATAATGCTTTAAAATGAAGCATAAATGACTGTCATAGCATGAAAACTGTCAATGTTATTTGCAACCATATCGGAACCTCAAATTACCGCCTTTTTAAAGCTGTGAAAATAATTCTACCGATCTATCCAATTGGCAATTTTCTAAAAATATATTATGCAATAAATTATATACCAAAACAAATGGCAACTATAATGCAATAAAAAGATATATAAACGACTGTTATAACATGAAAACTATAAAAGTTATTTGCAACCATGTCGGAGCCTTGAATTACCGCATTTTTAAACCTGTACCAATAAATATACCGATCTATCCATTCATTATGCCACAAATTATACACCAAAATAAAGTGCAACTGTAATGCTTTAAAATGATGCATAAACTATTGCCCTAGCATAAAAACTGTCAAAGTTATTTGCAACCATATCGGAACCTCAAATTACCGCGTTTTTAAACATAGAACAATAATTCTACCGATCCATCAAATTGACCATTTTTTAGACGAACACATTATGCCACAAATGATATACCAAATTAAAGTGCAATCATAATGCTCTAAACTGATGCATAAATGACTGTCATAGCATGAAAACTGTCAAAGTTATTCACAACCATATCGGAACCTCAAATTACCGCCTTTTTAAACCTGGGAAAATAATTCTACCGATCTATGCAATTGGCCATTTTCTTAAAATACATTATGCAATAAATTATATACCAAAACAAATGGCAATTTTAATGCTTTAAAATGGTGCATAAACGACTGTCCTAGCACGAAAACTGCCAAAGTTAATTGCAACCATATCGGAACCTCAGATTACTGCTTTTATTAAACATAGAACAATAATTCTACCGATCTATCAAATTGACCAATTTGTAAAAACACACATTATGCTACAAATTATATACCATATTAAAGTGCAATCATAATGCTCTAAACTGATGCATAAATGACTGTCATAGCATGAAAACTGTCAAAGTTATTTACAACCATATCGGAACGTCAAATTACCGCCTTTTTAAAGCTGTGAAAATAATTCTACCGATCTATCCAATTGGCAATTTTCTAAAAATATATTATGCAATAAATTATATACCAAAACAAATGGCAACTATAATGCAATAACAAGTTAGAGTGCTATATTCGGCTGAGCCGAATCTTAAATACCCTCCACCAGCTACTTTTATATTAATACTTTTCTAATGCATCAAATATTTGTAGAAATAAGTTTTCTAATGTCTTAAATAGAAAAATCCCATGATTTACAGCTTAAATCTATTACAATTCCAAGATTTATTGAACATTACAAACGCCATTTTCTTTATATTTTTATAGGGCTTAGTAATATTTAGTAATTTGCATGTATGCATGTGTGTGAAAAAAATTAAGGATTGTTCTACACAAATAGATAATGCAACTAGTTAAATACGGTTAAAGCGCTTTTAGGGGAAGGACCTAGTATGGGAGATATGACCAAATATAGACCGATCGTAAAAAATTCTTTAAGTAAAATTTCTGTACATAAAAGCTATATTTCAGTAAAATTTTGTATCTATATCGTAATTAAGTAATAAGTAATGTGTGTTTAAGTGATTTTGTGAATGGAACCTTGTATGGGACCGACCGCACCCATGTTATGAACCGATCGTGAAAAAATCTTGAAATAGAATTTTTGTATACAAAACTAATATTTGTGCCAAATTTTGTATCAATAGCTTTATTTGGTAATGAGTAATGTGCGTTTAAGAGATTTTTGTAAAAGGACCTTGTATGGGAGCTATGACCAATTATGTATATAAAGTTATGTGCTTTTAAGTGATTTTCGGGAAAGGACCTTGTATGGGAGCTATGACCAGATATGGACTGATCGTAAAACCCTTTTATAGTAATATTTCTGTGCATATTTCTCAGTAATATTTCCGTGTATATAAGCAATATCTTAATTTAGTAATGAGTTATGCGCGTTTGAGTGATTTTTGGGAGGGGACCTTGTATGGGAGCTATGACCAATTATGAACGGATCGGAAAAAAAATTCACAGTAATATATTTGTGTATATGAACAATACTTGTACCAAATTTTATATGGATTTCTTTATTTTGTAATGAGTAATGTGCGTTTAAATGATTTTCGGGAGGGGACCTTGTATGGGAGCTATGACCAATTTTGGACCGATCGTAAAAAATGTTCACAGTAATATTTCTATTCATATGAGCAATACTTGTACCAAATTTTATATGGTTATCTTAATTTGGTAATGAGTTATGCGTGTTCAAGTGATTTTTGGGAAGGGACCTTGTATGGGAGCTATGACCAATTATGGACCGATCGGAAACAATTTTCACAGTAATATTTCTATGCATATGGGCAATTTTATATTGATATCTTAATTTAATATGGATATCTTAATTTAGTAATGAGTTATGCGCGTTTAAGTGATTTTCGGGAGGGGACCTTGTATGGGAGCTATGACCAATTATGGACCGATCGGAAAAAACTTTCACAGTAATATTTCTGTGCATATGGTAAATACACATACCAAATTTTATATGGATATCTTAATTTGGTAATGAGTAATGTGCGTTTAAGTGATTTTCGGGAGGGGACCTTGTATGGGAGCTATGACCAATTATGGACCGATCGGAAAAAACTTTCACAGTAATATTTCTGTGCATATGGTCAATACTTATACCAAATTTTATATGGATAGCTTAATTTGGTAATGAGTAATGTGCGTTTAAGTGATTTTCGGGAGGGGACCTTGTATGGGAGCTATGACCAATTATGGACCGATCGGAAAAAACTTTCACAGTAATATTTCTATGCATATGGACAATACTTATACCAAATTTTGTATGGTTATCTTAATTTGGTAATGAGTTACACGTGTTTAAGTGATTTTTGGGAGGGGACCTTGTATGGGAGCTATGACCAATTATGGACCGATCGGAAAGAATTTTCACAGTTATATTTCTATGCATATGGGCAATGCTCGTACCAAATTTTATATGGACATCTTAATTTAGTAATGAGTTATGCGCGTTTAAGTGATTTTCGGGAGGGGACCTTGTATGGGAGCTATGGCCAATTATGGACCGATCGGAAAAAATTTTCACAGTTATATTTCTATGCATATGGGCAATACCAAATTTTATATAGATATCTTAATTTAGTAATGAGCTATGCGCGTTTAAGTGATTTTCGGGAGGGGACCTTGTATGGGAGCTATGACCAATTATGGACCGATCCAAAAACAATTTCACAGTAATATTTCTATGCATATGGACAATACTTATACCAAATTTTATATGGATATCTTGATTTGGTGATGAGTTATGCGCGTTTAAGTGATTTTCGGGAGGGGACCTTGTATGGGAGCTATGACCAATTATGGACCGATCGGAAAAAACTTTCACAGTAATATTTCTATGCATATGGACAATACTTATACCAAATTTTATATGGATATCTTAATTTGGTAATGAGTTATGCGCGTTTAAGTGATTTTCGGGAGGGGACCTTGTATGGGAGCTATGTCCAATTATGGACCCATGCAAAAAATGTTTTCTCCGTATGAATTCTATTGACATAAGACTTTAATGTGCAAAATTTTGTGAAGATATCAACATTGTGGCGGAAGTTATTTACAAAAAACCCATTTTTCGGGAATATGTACTTTTGTATGGGAGGTACATGAAATTGTGGACCGATTCTAGTAATTTTCAGCAGAGATCAAGAACTTGTGTAGAAACGAATGTGTGGTGATTTTCATGGAATTATCTTGCATAGTTTTCGAGAAAATTACATCAGAATGTGTAAAAAATGCTTATTTTTTTCCGAGGTTGTTTTAAATTTTGATTCATAACTTTTCCCGGTGTGAACCGATTTAGCCCATTTTCAATACCAAACAACTTAGGAAAATGAAGAACATTTTGGGTGAATTTGGTTAAACTCTATTGCTTCGTTTTATCGTGAGCGTGTTTTACACAGACAGACGGACAGACGGACATAGCTAAATCGACTCAGAATTTGATAAGGACCCTGAATATATATACTTTGTTGGGTCTCAGATGAATATTTCTTGGTGTTACACACGGAATGACAAAGTTATATATACCCTCTATCACCACTGATGGTGGTGGAGGGTATAAAAAGATATATAAACGACTGTTATAACATGAAAACTATAAAAGTTATTTGCAACCATATCGGAGCCTTGAATTACCGCATTTTTAAACCTGTACCAATAAATATACCGATCTATCCAACTTTTGTAAAAATTCATTATGCCACAAATTATACACCAAAATAAAGTGCAACTGTAATGCTTTAAAATGATGCATAAACTATTGCCCTAGCATGAAAACTGTCAAAGTTATTTGCAACCATATCGGCACCTCAAATTACCGCCTTTTTAAACCTGGGAAAATAATTCTACCGATCTATCCAATTGGCCATTTTCTAAAAATACATTATGCAATAAATTATATACCAAAACAAATGGCAATTTTAATGCTTTAAAATGGTGCATAAACGACTGTCCTAGCACGAAAACTGCCAAAGTTAATTGCAACCATATCGGAATCGCAGATTACTGCGTGTATTAAACATAGAACAATAATTCTACCGATCTATCAAATTGACCAATTTGTAAAAATACACATTATGCTACAAATGATATACCATATTAAAGTGCAATCAAAATGCTTTAAAATGATGCATAAATGACTGTCATAGCGTGAAAACTGTCAATGTTATTTGCAGCCATATCGGAACCTCAAATTACCGCGTTTTTAAAGCTGTGAAAATAATTCTACCGATCTATCCAATTGGCCATTTTCCAAAAATATATTATGGAATAAATTATATACCAAAGCAAATGGCAACTATAATGCAATAAAAAGATATATAAACGACTGTTATAACATGAAAACTATAAAAGTTATTTGCAACCATATCGGAGCCTTAAATTACCGCATTTTTGAACCTGTACCAATAAATATACCGATCTATCCAATTTTTGTAAAAATTCATTATGCCACAAATTATACACCAAAATAAAGTGCAACTGTAATGCTTTAAAATGATGCGTAAACTAATGCCCTGGCATGAAAACTGTCAAAGTTATTTGCAACCATATCGGAACCTCAAATTACCGCGTTTTTAAACATAGAACAATAATTCTACCGATCCATCAAATTGACCATTTTTTAGACGAACACATTATGCCACAAATGATATACCAAATTAAAGTGCAATCATAATGCTCTAAACTGATGCATAAATGACTGTCATAGCATGAAAACTGTCAAAGTAATTCACAACCATATCGGAACCTCAAATTACCGCCTATTTAGACCTGGGAAAATAATTCTATCGATCTATCCAATTGGCCATCTTCTAAAAATACATTATGCAATAAATTATATACCAAAACAATTGGCAACTAAAATGCAATAAAAAGATGTATAAACGACTGTTATAACATGAAAACTATCAAAGTTATTTGCAACCATATCGGGGCCTTAAATTACCGCATTTTTAAACCTGTACCAATAAATATACCGATCTATCCAATTTTTGTAAAAATTCATTATGCCACAAATTATACACAAAAACAAAGTGCAACTGTAATGCTTTAAAATGATGCATAAATGACTGTCATAGCATGAAAACTGTCAAAGTTATTCACAACCATATCGGAACCTCAAATTACCGCGTTTTTAAACCTGGGAAAATAATTCTACCGATTTATCCAATTGGCCGTTTTCTAAAAATACATTATGCAATAAATTATATACCAAAACAAATGGCAACTATAATGCAATAAAAAGATATATAAACGACTGTTATAACATGAAAACTATAAAAGTTATTTGCAACCATATCGGAGCCTTGAATTACCGCGTTTTTAAACCTGTACCAATAAATATACCGATCTATCCAACTTTTGTAAAAATTCATTATGCCACAAATTATACACCAAAATAAAGTGCAACTGTAATGCTTTAAAATGATGCATAAACTATTGCCCTAGCATGAAAACTGTCAAAGTTATTTGCAACCATATCGGAACCTCAAATTACCGTGTTTTTAAACATAGAACAATAATTCTGCCGATCCATCAAATTGACCATTTTTTAGACAAACACATTATGCCACAAATGATATACCAAATTAAAGTGCAATCATAATGCTCTAAACTGATGCATAAATGACTGTCATAGCATGAAAACTGTCAAAGTTATTCACAACCATATCGGAACCTCAAATTACAGCCTTTTTAAACCTGGGAAAATAATTCTACCGATCTATCCAATTGGCCATTTTCTTAAAATACATTATGCAATAAATTATATACCAAAACAAATGGCAATTTTAATGCTTTAAAATGGTGCATAAACGACTGTCCTATCACGAAAACTGCCAAAGTTAATTGCAACCATATCGGAACCTCAAATTACCGCGTTTTTAAACATAGAACAATAATTCTACCGATCCATCAAATTGACCATTTTTTAGACGAACACATTATGCCACAAATGATATACCAAATTAAAGTGCAATCATAATGCTCTAAACTGATGCATAAATGAATGTCATAGCATGAAAACTGTCAAAGTAATTCACAACCATATCGGAACCTCAAATTACCGCCTTTTTAAACCTGGGAAAATAATTCTATCGATCTATCCAATTGGCCATCTTCTAAAAATACATTATGCAATAAATTATATACCAAAACAAATGGCAACTAAAATGCAATAAAAAGATGTATAAACGACTGTTATAACATGAAAACTATAAAAGTTATTTGCAACCATATCGGGGCCTTAAATTACCGCATTTTTAAACCTGTACCAATAAATATACCGATCTATCCAATTTTTGTAAAAAATTATTATGCCACAAATTATACACAAAAACAAAGTGCAACTGTAATGCTTTAAAATGATGCATAAATGACTGTCATAGCATGAAAACTGTCAAAGTTATTCACAACCATATCGGAACCTCAAATTACCGCGTTTTTAAACCTGGGAAAATAATTCTACCGATTTATTTAATTGGCCGTTTTCTAAAAATACATTATGCAATAAATTATATACCAAAACAAATATCAATTTTAATGCTTTAAAATGGTGCATAAACGACTGTCCTAGCACGAAAACTGCCAAAGTTAATTGCAGCCATATCGGAACCTCAGATTACCGCGTTTATTAAACATAGAACAATAATTCTACCGATCTATCAAATTCACCAATTAGTAAAAACACACATTATGCTACAAATTATATACCATATTAAAGTGCAATCATAATGCTTTAAAATGAAGCATAAATGACTGTCATAGCATGAAAACTGTCAATGTTATTTGCAACCATATCGGAACCTCAAATTACCGCCTTTTTAAAGCTGTGAAAATAATTCTACCGATCTATCCAATTGGCAATTTTCTAAAAATATATTATGCAATAAATTATATACCAAAACAAATGGCAACTATAATGCAATAAAAAGATATATAAACGACTGTTATAACATGAAAACTATAAAAGTTATTTGCAACCATATCGGAGCCTTGAATTACCGCATTTTTAAACCTGTACTAATAAATATACCGATCTATCCAACTTTTGTAAAAATTCATTATGCCACAAATTATACACCAAAATAAAGTGCAACTGTAATGCTTTAAAATGATGCATAAACTATTGCCCTAGCATGAAAACTGTCAAAGTTATTTGCAACCATATCGGAACCTCAAATTACCGCGTTTTTAAACATAGAACAATAATTCTACTGATCCATCAAATTGACCATTTTTTAGACGAACACATTATGCCACAAATGATATACCAAATTAAAGTGCAATCATAATGCTCTAAACTGATGCATAAATGACTGTCATAGCATGAAAACTGTCAAAGTTATTCACAACCATATCGGCATCTCAAATTACCGCCTTTTTAAACCTGGGAAAATAATTGTACCGATCTATCCAATTGGCCATTTTCTTAAAATACATAATGCAATAAATTATATACCAAAACAAATGGCAATTTTAAGGCTTTAAAATGGTGCATAAACGACTGTCCTAGCACGAAAACTGCCAAAGTTAATTGCAACCATATCGGAACCTCAGATTACTGCTTTTATTAAACATAGAACAATAATTCTATCGATCTATCAAATTGACCAATTTGTAAAAACACACTTTATGCTACAAATTATATACCATATTAAAGTGCAATCATAATGCTTTGAAATGATGCATAAATGACTGTCATAGCGTGAAAACTGTCAATGTTATTTGCAGCCATATCGGAACCTCAAATTACCGCCTTTTTAAAGCTGTGAAAATAATTCTACCGATCTATCCAATTGGCCATTTTCCAAAAATATATTATGGAATAAATTATATACCAAAGCAAATGGCAACTATAATGCAATAAAAAGATATATAAACGACTGTTATAACATGAAAACTATAAAAGTTATTTGCAACCATATCGGAGCCTTGAATTACCGAATTTTTAAACCTGTACCAATAAATATACCGATCTATCCAATTTTTGTAAAAATTCATTATGCCACAAATTATACACCAAAATAAAGTGCAACTGTAATGCTTTAAAATGATGCGTAAACTAATGCCCTAGCATGAAAACTGTCAAAGTTATTTGCAACCATATCGGAACCTCAAATTACCGCGTTTTTAAACATAGAACAATAATTCTACCGATCCATCAAATTGACCATTTTTTAGACGAACACATTATGCCACAAATGATATACCAAAGTAAAGTGCAATCATAATGCTTTAAAATGATGCATAAATGACTGTCATAGCATGAAAACTGTCAAAGTTATTCACAACCATATCGGAACCTCAATTTAACGCCTTTTTAAACCTGGGAAAATAATTCTACCGATCTATCCAATTGGCCATCTTCTAAAAATACATTATGCAATAAATTATATGCCAAAACAAATGGCAACTAAAATGCAATAAAAAGATGTATAAACGACTGTTATAACATGAAAACTATAAAAGTTATTTGCAACCATATCGGGGCCTTAAATTACCGCATTTTTAAACCTGTACCAATAAATATACCGATCTATCCAATTTTTGTAAAAATTCATTATGCCACAAATTATACACAAAAACAAAGTGCAACTGTAATGCTTTAAAATGATGCATAAATGACTGTCATAGGACGAAAACTGCCAAAGTTAATTGCAACCATATCGGAACCTCAGATTACTGCTTTTATTAAACATAGAACAATAATTCTACCGATCTATGAAATTGACCAATTTGTAAAAACACACATTATGCTACAAATTATATACCATATTAAAGTGCAATCATAATGCTTTAAAATGATGCATAAATGACTGTCATAGCATGAAAACTGTCAATGTTATTTGCAACCATATCGGAACCTCAAACTACCGCCTTATACCATATTAAAGTGCAATCATAATGCTTTAAAATGATGCATAATGACTGTCATAGCATGAAAACTGTCAATGTTATTTGCAACCATATCGGAACCTCAAATTACCGCCTTTTTAAAGCTGTGAAAATAATTCTACCGATCTATCCAATTGGCAATTTTCTAAAAATATATTATGCAATAAATTATATACCAAAACAAATGGCAACTATAATGCAATAAAAAGATATATAAACGACTGTTATAACATGAAAATTATAAAAGTTATTTGCAACCATATCGGAGCCTTGAATTACCGCATTTTTAAACCTGTACCAATAAATATACCGATCTATCCAACTTTTGTAAAAATTCATTATGCCACAAATTATACACCAATATAAAGTGCAACTGTAATGCTTTAAAATGATGCATAAACTATTGCCCTAGCATGAAAACTGTCAAAGTTATTTGCAACCATATCGGATCCTCCAATTATCGCGTTTTTAAACATAGAACAATAATTCTACCGATCCTTCAACTTGACCATTTTTTAGACGAACACATTATGCCACAAATGATATACCAAATTAAAGTGCAATCATAATGCTCTAAACTGATGCATAAATGACTGTCATAGCATGAAAACTGTCAAAGTTATTCACAACCATATCGGAACCTCAAATTACCGCCTTTTTAAACCTGGGAAAATAATGCAATAAAAAGATGTATAAACGACTGTTATAACATGAAAACTATAAAAGTTATTTGCAACCATATCGGGGCCTTAAATTACCGCATTTTTAAACCTGTACCAATAAATATACCGATCTATCCAATTTTTGTAAAAATTCATTATGCCACAAATTATACACAAAAACAAAGTGCAACTGTAATGCTTTAAAATGATGCATAAATGACTGTCATAGCATGAAAACTGTCAAAGTTATTCACAACCATATCGGAACCTCAAATTACCGCGTTTTTAAACCTGGGAAAATAATTCTACCGATTTATCCAATTGGCCGTTTTCTAAAAATACATTATGCAATAAATTATATACCAAAACAAATGGCAATTTTAATGCTTTAAAATGGTGCATAAACGACTGTCCTAGCACGAAAACTGCCAAAGTTAATTGCAGCCATATCGGAACCTCAGATTACCGCGTTTATTAAACATAGAACAATAATGCAATAAAAAGATATATAAACGACTGTTATAACATGAAAACTATAAAAGTTATTTGCAACCATATCGGAGCCTTGAATTACCGCATTTTTAAACCTGTACCAATAAATTTACCGATCTATCCAACTTTTGTAAAAATTCATTATGCCACAAATTATACACCAAAATAAAGTGCAACTGTAATGTTTTAAAATGATGCATAAACTATTGCCCTAGCATGAAAACTGTCAAAGTTATTTGCAACCATATCGGAACCTCAAATTACCGCGTTTTTAAACATAGAACAATAATTCTACTGATCCATCAAATTGACCATTTTTTAGACGAACACATTATGCCACAAATGATATACCAAATTAAAGTGCAATCATAATGCTCTAAACTGATGCATAAATGACTGTCATAGCATGAAAACTGTCAAAGTTATTCACAACCATATCGGCACCTCAAATTACCGCCTTTTTAAACCTGGGAAAATAATTGTACCGATCTATCCAATTGGCCATTTTCTTAAAATACATAATGCAATAAATTATATACCAAAACAAATGGCAATTTTAATGCTTTAAAATGGTTCATAAACGACTGTCCTAGCACGAAAACTGCCAAAGTTAATTGCAACCATATCGGAACCTCAGATTACTGCTTTTATTAAACATAGAACAATAATTCTACCGATCTATCAAATTGACCAATTTGTAAAAACACACTTTATGCTACAAATTATATACCATATTAAAGTGCAATCATAATGCTTTAAAATGATGCATAAATGACTGTCATAGCGTGAAAACTGTCAATGTTATTTGCCGCCATATCGGAACTTCAAATTACCGCCTTTTTAATGCTGTGAAAATAATTCTACCGATCTATCCAATTGGCCATTTTCCAAAAATATATTATGGAATAAATTATATGCCAAAGCAAATGGCAACTATAATGCAATAAAAAGATATATAAAAAAAGATATAAAAAAGATATATATATATAAAAAGATATAACATGAAAACTATAAAAGTTATTTGCAACCACATCGGAGCCTTTAATTACCGCTTTTTTAAACCTGTACCAATAAATATACCGATCTATCCAATTTTTGTAAAAATTCATTATGCCACAAATTATACACCAAAATAAAGTGCAACTGTAATGCTTTAAAATGATGCGTAAACTAATGCCCTAGCATGAAAACTGTCAAAGTTATTTGCAACCATATCGGAACCTCAAATTACCGCGTTTTTAAACATAGGACAATAATTCTACCGATCCATCAAATTGACCATTTTTTAGACGAACACATTATGCCACAAATGATATACCAAATTAAAGTGCAATCATAATGCTTTAAAATGATGCATAAATGACTGTCATAGCGTGAAAACTGTCAATGTTATTTGCAGCCATATCGGAACCTCAAATTACCGCCTTTTTAAACCTGGGAAAATAATTCTATCGATCTATCCAATTGGCCATCTTCTAAAAATACATTATGCAATAAATTATATGCCAAAACAAATGGCAACTAAAATGCAATAAAAAGATGTATAAACGACTGTTATAACATGAAAACTATAAAAGTTATTTGCAACCATATCGGGGCCTTAAATTACCGCATTTTTAAACCTGTACCAATAAATATACCGATCTATCCAATTTTTGTAAAAATTCATTATGCCACAAATTATACACAAAAACAAAGTGCAACTGTAATGCTTTAAAATGATGCATAAATGACTGTCATAGCACGAAAACTGCCAAAGTTAATTGCAACCATATCGGAACCTCAGATTACTGCTTTTATTAAACATAGAACAATAATTCTACCGATCTACGAAATTGACCAATTTGTAAAAACACACATTATGCTACAAATTATATACCATATTAAAGTGCAATCATAATGCTTTAAAATAATGCATAAATGACTGTCATAGCATGAAAACTGTCAATGTTATTTGCAACCATATCGGAACCTCAAATTACCGCCTTATACCATATTAAAGTGCAATCATAATGCTTTAAAATGATGCATAATGACTGTCATAGCATGAAAACTGTCAATGTTATTTGCAACCATATCGGAACCTCAAATTACCGCCTTTTTAAAGCTGTGAAAATAATTCTACCGATCTATCCAATTGGCAATTTTCTAAAAATATATTATGCAATAAATTATATACCAAAACAAATGGCAACTATAATGCAATA
The DNA here is from genome assembly GCF_015586225.1 of Lucilia sericata. Taxonomy (NCBI): domain Eukaryota; kingdom Metazoa; phylum Arthropoda; class Insecta; order Diptera; family Calliphoridae; genus Lucilia; species Lucilia sericata. Next base: position 19,155 of record NW_023994452.1, read on the forward strand.
AAAAGATATATAAACGACTGTTATAACATGAAAATTATAAAAGTTATTTGCAACCATATCGGAGCCTTGAATTACCGCATTTTTAAACCTGTACCAATAAATATACCGATCTATCCAACTTTTGTAAAAATTCATTATGCCACAAATTATACACCAATATAAAGTGCAACTGTAATGCTTTAAAATGATGCATAAACTATTGCCCTAGCATGAAAACTGTCAAAGTTATTTGCAACCATATCGGATCCTCCAATTATCGCGTTTTTAAACATAGAACAATAATTCTACCGATCCTTCAACTTGACCATTTTTTAGACGAACACATTATGCCACAAATGATATACCAAATTAAAGTGCAATCATAATGCTCTAAACTGATGCATAAATGACTGTCATAGCATGAAAACTGTCAAAGTTATTCACAACCATATCGGAACCTCAAATTACCGCCTTTTTAAACCTGGGAAAATAATGCAATAAAAAGATGTATAAACGACTGTTATAACATGAAAACTATAAAAGTTATTTGCAACCATATCGGGGCCTTAAATTACCGCATTTTTAAACCTGTACCAATAAATATACCGATCTATCCAATTTTTGTAAAAATTCATTATGCCACAAATTATACACAAAAACAAAGTGCAACTGTAATGCTTTAAAATGATGCATAAATGACTGTCATAGCATGAAAACTGTCAAAGTTATTCACAACCATATCGGAACCTCAAATTACCGCGTTTTTAAACCTGGGAAAATAATTCTACCGATTTATCCAATTGGCCGTTTTCTAAAAATACATTATGCAATAAATTATATACCAAAACAAATGGCAATTTTAATGCTTTAAAATGGTGCATAAACGACTGTCCTAGCACGAAAACTGCCAAAGTTAATTGCAGCCATATCGGAACCTCAGATTACCGCGTTTATTAAACATAGAACAATAATGCAATAAAAAGATATATAAACGACTGTTATAACATGAAAACTATAAAAGTTATTTGCAACCATATCGGAGCCTTGAATTACCGCATTTTTAAACCTGTACCAATAAATTTACCGATCTATCCAACTTTTGTAAAAATTCATTATGCCACAAATTATACACCAAAATAAAGTGCAACTGTAATGTTTTAAAATGATGCATAAACTATTGCCCTAGCATGAAAACTGTCAAAGTTATTTGCAACCATATCGGAACCTCAAATTACCGCGTTTTTAAACATAGAACAATAATTCTACTGATCCATCAAATTGACCATTTTTTAGACGAACACATTATGCCACAAATGATATACCAAATTAAAGTGCAATCATAATGCTCTAAACTGATGCATAAATGACTGTCATAGCATGAAAACTGTCAAAGTTATTCACAACCATATCGGCACCTCAAATTACCGCCTTTTTAAACCTGGGAAAATAATTGTACCGATCTATCCAATTGGCCATTTTCTTAAAATACATAATGCAATAAATTATATACCAAAACAAATGGCAATTTTAATGCTTTAAAATGGTTCATAAACGACTGTCCTAGCACGAAAACTGCCAAAGTTAATTGCAACCATATCGGAACCTCAGATTACTGCTTTTATTAAACATAGAACAATAATTCTACCGATCTATCAAATTGACCAATTTGTAAAAACACACTTTATGCTACAAATTATATACCATATTAAAGTGCAATCATAATGCTTTAAAATGATGCATAAATGACTGTCATAGCGTGAAAACTGTCAATGTTATTTGCCGCCATATCGGAACTTCAAATTACCGCCTTTTTAATGCTGTGAAAATAATTCTACCGATCTATCCAATTGGCCATTTTCCAAAAATATATTATGGAATAAATTATATGCCAAAGCAAATGGCAACTATAATGCAATAAAAAGATATATAAAAAAAGATATAAAAAAGATATATATATATAAAAAGATATAACATGAAAACTATAAAAGTTATTTGCAACCATATCGGAGCCTTTAATTACCGCTTTTTTAAACCTGTACCAATAAATATACCGATCTATCCAATTTTTGTAAAAATTCATTATGCCACAAATTATACACCAAAATAAAGTGCAACTGTAATGCTTTAAAATGATGCGTAAACTAATGCCCTAGCATGAAAACTGTCAAAGTTATTTGCAACCATATCGGAACCTCAAATTACCGCGTTTTTAAACATAGGACAATAATTCTACCGATCCATCAAATTGACCATTTTTTAGACGAACACATTATGCCACAAATGATATACCAAATTAAAGTGCAATCATAATGCTTTAAAATGATGCATAAATGACTGTCATAGCGTGAAAACTGTCAATGTTATTTGCAGCCATATCGGAACCTCAAATTACCGCCTTTTTAAACCTGGGAAAATAATTCTATCGATCTATCCAATTGGCCATCTTCTAAAAATACATTATGCAATAAATTATATGCCAAAACAAATGGCAACTAAAATGCAATAAAAAGATGTATAAACGACTGTTATAACATGAAAACTATAAAAGTTATTTGCAACCATATCGGGGCCTTAAATTACCGCATTTTTAAACCTGTACCAATAAATATACCGATCTATCCAATTTTTGTAAAAATTCATTATGCCACAAATTATACACAAAAACAAAGTGCAACTGTAATGCTTTAAAATGATGCATAAATGACTGTCATAGCACGAAAACTGCCAAAGTTAATTGCAACCATATCGGAACCTCAGATTACTGCTTTTATTAAACATAGAACAATAATTCTACCGATCTACGAAATTGACCAATTTGTAAAAACACACATTATGCTACAAATTATATACCATATTAAAGTGCAATCATAATGCTTTAAAATAATGCATAAATGACTGTCATAGCATGAAAACTGTCAATGTTATTTGCAACCATATCGGAACCTCAAATTACCGCCTTATACCATATTAAAGTGCAATCATAATGCTTTAAAATGATGCATAATGACTGTCATAGCATGAAAACTGTCAATGTTATTTGCAACCATATCGGAACCTCAAATTACCGCCTTTTTAAAGCTGTGAAAATAATTCTACCGATCTATCCAATTGGCAATTTTCTAAAAATATATTATGCAATAAATTATATACCAAAACAAATGGCAACTATAATGCAATAAAAAGATATATAAACGACTGTTATAACATGAAAACTATAAAAGTTATTTGCAACCATATCGGAGCCTTGAATTACCGCATTTTTAAACCTGTACCAATAAATATACCGATCTATCCAACTTTTGTAAAAATTCATTATGCCACAAATTATATACCAATATAAAGTGCAACTGTAATGCTTTAAAATGATGCATAAACTATTGCCCTAGCATGAAAACTGTCAAAGTTATTTGCAACCATATCGGAACCTCCAATTACCGCGTTTTTAAACATAGAACAATAATTCTACCGATCCTTCAACTTGACCATTTATTAGACGAACACATTGTGCCACAAGTGATATACCAAATTAAAGTGCAATCATAATGCTTTAAAATGATGCATAAATGACTGTCATAGCATGAAAACTGTCAAAGTTATTCACAACCATATCGGAACCTCAAATTAACGCCTTTTTAAACCTGGGAAAATAATTCTACCGATCTATCCAATTGGCCATTTTCTTAAAATACATTATGCAATAAATTATACACCAAAACAAATGGCAAATTTAATTCTTTAAAATGGTGCATAAACGACTGTCCTAGCACGAAAACTGCCAAAAATAATTGCAACCATATCGGAACCTCAGATTACCGCGTTTATTAAACATAGAACAATAATTCTACCGATCTATCAAATTCACCAATTAGTAAAAACACACATTATGCTACAAATTATATACCATATTAAAGTGCAATCATAATGCTTTAAAATGAAGCATAAATGACTGTCATAGCATGAAAACTGTCAAAGTAATTCACAACCATATCGGAACCTTAAAGCTGTGAAAATAATTCTACCGATCTATCCAATTGACAATTTTCTAAAAATATATTATGCAATAAATTATATACCAAATCAAATGGCAGCTATAATGCAATAAAAAGATATATAAACGACTGTTATAACATGAAAACTATAAAAGTTATTTGCAACCATATCGGAGCCTTGAATTACCGCATTTTTAAACCTGTACCAATAAATATACCGATCTTTCCAACTTTTGTAAAAATTCATTATGCCACAAATTATACACCAAAATAAAGTGCAACTGTAATGCTTTAAAATGATGCATAAACTATTGCCCTAGCATTAAAACTGTCAAAGTTATTTGCAGCCATATCGGAACCTCAAATTACCGCGTTTTTAAACATAGAACAGTAATTCTACCGATCCTTCAAATTGACCATTTTTTAGACGAACACATTGTGCCACAAATGATATACCAAATTAAAGTGCAATCATAATGCTTTAAAATGGTGCATAAACGACTGTCCTAGCACGAAAACTGCCAAAGTTAATTGCAACCATATCGGAACCTCAGATTACTGCGTTTAGTAAACATAGAACAATAATTCTACCGATCTATCAAATTGACCACTTTGTAAAAATACACATTATGCTACAAATGATACACCATATTAAAGTGCAATCATAATGCTTTAAAATGATGCATAAATGACTGTCATAGCGTGAAAACTGTCAATGTTATTTGCAGCCATATCGGAACCTCAAACTACCGCGTTTTTAAAGCTGTGAAAATAATTCTACCGATCTATCCAATTGGCCATTTTCCAAAAATATATTATGGAATAAATTATATACCAAAGCAAATGGCAACTATAATGCAATAAAAAGATATATAAACGACTGTTATAACATGAAAACTATAAAAGTTATTTGCAACCATATCGGAGCCTTAAATTACCGCATTTTTGAACCTGTACCAATAAATATACCGATCTATCCAATTTTTGTAAAAATTCATTATGCCACAAATTATACACCAAAATAAAGTGCAACTTTAATGCTTTAAAATGATGCATAAACTAATGCCCTAGCATGAAAACTGTCAAAGTTATTTGCAACCATATCGGAACCTCAAATTACCGCGTTTTTAAACATAGAACAATAATTCTACCGATCCATCAAATTGACCATTTTTTAGACGAACACATTATGCCACAAATGATATACCAAATTAAAGTGCAATCATAATGCTCTAAACTGATGCATAAATGACTGTCATAGCATGAAAACTGTCAAAGTAATTCACAACCATATCGGAACCTCAAATTACCGCCTTTTTAAACCTGGGAAAATAATTCTATCGATCTATCCAATTGGCCATCTTCTAAAAGTACATTATGCAATAAATTATATACCAAAACAAATGGCAACTAAAATGCAATAAAAAGATGTATAAACGACTGTTATAACATGAAAACTGTCAAAGTTATTCACAACCATATCGGAACCTCAAATTACCGCGTTTTTAAACCTGGGAAAATAATTCTACCGATCTATCCAATTGGCAATTTTCTAAAAATACATTATGCAATAAATTATATACCAAAACAAATGGCAATTTTAATGCTTTAAAATGGTGCATAAACGACTGTCCTAGCACGAAAACTGCCAAAGTTAATTGCAGCCATATCGGAACCTCAGATTACCGCGTTTATTAAACATAGAACAATAATTCTACCGATCTATCAAATTCACCAATTAGTGAAAACACACATTATGCTACAATTTATATGCCATATTAAAGTGCAATCATAATGCTTTAAAATGAAGCATAAATGACTGTCATGCAACCATATCGGAACCTCAAATTACCGCCTTTTTAAAGCTGTGAAATTATTCTACCGATCTATCCAATTGGCAATTTTCTAAAAATATATTATGCAATAAATTATATACCAAAACACATGGCAACTATAATGCAATAAAAAGATATATAAACGACTGTTATAACATGAAAACTATAAAAGTTATTTGCAACCATATCGGAGCCTTGAATTACCGCATTTTTAAACCGGTACCAATAAATATACCGATCTATCCAACTTTTGTAAAAATTCATTATGCCACAAATTATACACCAAAATAAAGTGCAACTGTAATGCATTAAAATGATGCATAAACTATTGCCCTAGCATGAAAACTGTCAAAGTTATTTGCAACCATATCGGAACCTCAAATTACCGCGTTTTTAAACATAGAACAATAATTCTACCGATCCATCAAATTGACCATTTTTTAGACGAACACATTATGCCACAAATGATATACCAAATTAAAGTGCAATCATAATGCTCTAAACTGATGCATAAATGACTGTCATAGCATGAAAACTGTCAAAGTAATTCACAACCATACATGAAAACTATAAAAGTTATTTGCAACCATATCGGGGCCTTAAATTACCGCGTTTTTAAACATAGAACAATAAATATACCGATTTATCCAATTTTTGTAAAAATTCATTATGCCACAAATTATACACAAAAACAAAGTGCAACTGTAATGCTTTAAAATGATGCGTAAATGACTGTCATAGCATGAAAACTGTCAAAGTTATTCACAACCATATCGGAACCTCAAATTACCGCGTTTTTAAACCTGGGAAAATAATTCTACAGATTTATCCAATTGGCCGTTTTCTAAAAATACATTATGCAATAAATTATATACCAAAACAAATAGCAATTTTAATGCTTTAAAATTGTGCATAAACGACTGTCCTAGCACGAAAACTGCCAAAGTTACGACTGTTATAACATGAAAACTATAAAAGTTATTTGCAACCATATCGGAGCCTTGAATTACCGCATTTTTAAACCTGTACCAATAAATATACCGATCTATCCAACTTTTGTAAAAATTCATTATGCCACAAATTATACACCAAAATAAAGTGCAACTGTAATGCTTTAAAATGATAAACTATTGCCCTAGCATGAAAACTGTCAAAGTTATTCACAACCATATCGGAACCCAAATTACCGCGTTTTTAAACATAGAACAATAATTCTACCGATCCATCAAATTGACCATTTTTTAGACGAACACATTATGCCACAAATGATATACCAAATTAAAGTGCAACTGTAATGCTTTAAAATGATGCATAAATGACTGTCATAGCATGAAAACTGTCATAGTTATTCACAACCATATCGGAACCTCAAATTACCGCGTTTTTAAACCTGGGAAAATAATTCTACCGATTTATCCAATTGGCCGTTTTCTAAAAATACATTATGCAATAAATTATATACCAAAACAAATGGCAATTTTAATGCTTTAAAATGGTGCATAAACGACTGTCCTAGCACGAAAACTGCCAAAGTTAATTGCAGCCATATCGGAACCTCAGATTACCGCGTTTATTAAACATAGAACAATAATTCTACCGATCTATCAAATTCACCAATTAGTAAAAACACACATTATGCTACAAATTATATACCATATTAAAGTGCAATCATAATGCTTTAAAATGAAGCATAAATGACTGTCATAGCATGGAAACTGTCAATGTTATTTGCAACCATATCGGAACCTCAAATTACCGCCTTTTTAAAGCTGTGAAAATAATTCTACCGATCTATACAATTGGCAATTTTCTAAAAATATATTATGCAATAAATTATATACCAAAACAAATGGCAACTATAATGCAATGAAAAGATATATAAACGACTGTTATAACATGAAAACTATAAAAGTTATTTGCAACCATATCGGAGCCTTGAATTACCGCATTTTTAAACCTGGGAAAATAATTCTACCGATCTATCCAACTTTTGTAAAAATTCATTATGCCACAAATTATACACCAAAATAAAGTGCAACTGTAATGCTTTAAAATGATGCATAAACTATTTCCCTAGCATGAAAACTGTCAAAGTTATTTGCAACCATATCGGAACCTCAAATTACCGCGTTTTAAACATAGAACAATAATTCTACCGATCCTTCAAATTGACCATTTTTTATACGAACACATTGTGCCACAAATGATATACCAAATTAAAGTGCAATCATAATGCTTTAAAATGCTGTGAAAATAATTCTACCGATCTATCCAATTGGCAATTTTCTAAAAATATATTATGCAATAAATTATATACCAAAACAAATGGCAACTATAATGCAATGAAAAGATATATAAACGACTGTTATAACATGAAAACTATAAAAGTTATTTGCAACCATATCGGAGCCTTGAATTACCGCATGTTTAAACCTGTACCAATAAATATACCGATCTATCCAAATTTTGTAAAAATTCATTTTGCCACAAATTATACACCAAAATAAAGTGCAACTGTAATACTTTAAAATGATGCATAAACTATTGCCCTAGCTTGAAAACTGTCAAAGTTATTTGCAACCATATCGGAACCTCAAATTACCGCGTTTTTAAACATAGAACAATAATTCTACCGATCCATCAAATTGACCATTTTTTAGACGAACACATTATGCCACAAATGATATACCAGATTAAAGTGCAATCATAATGCTCTAAACTGATGCATAAATGACTGTCATAGCATGAAAACTGTCAAAGTTATTCACAACCATATCGGAACCTCAAATTACCGCCTTTTTAAACCTGTGAAAATAATTCTACCGATCTATCCAATTGGCCATTTTCTTAAAATACATTATGCAATAAATTATATACCAAAACAAATGGCAATTTTAATGCTTTAAAATGGTGCATAAACGACTGTCCTAGCACGAAAACTGCCAAAGTTAATTGCAACCATATCGGAACCTCAGATTACTGCTTTTATTAAACATAGAACAATAATTCTACCGATCTATCAAATTGACCAATTTGTAAAAACACACATTATGCTACAAATTATATACCATATTAAAGTGCAATCATAATGCTTTAAAATGATGCATAAATGACTGTCATAGCATGAAAACTGTCAATGTTATTTGCAACCATATCGGAACCTCAAATTACCGCCTTTTTAAAGCTGTGAAAATAATTCTACCGATCTATCCAATTGGCAATTTTCTAAAAATATATTATGCAATAAATTATATAACAAAACAAATGGCAACTATAATGCAATTAAAAGATATATAAACGACTGTTATAACATGAAAACTATAAAAGTTATTTGCAACCATATCGGAGCCTTGAATTGCCGCATTTTTAAACCTGGAAAAATAATTCTACCGATCTATCCAACTTTTGTAAAAATTCATTATGCCACAAATTATACACCAAAATAAAGTGCAACTGTAATGCTTTAAAATGATGCATAAACTATTTCCCTAGCATGAAAACTGTCAAAGTTATTTGCAACCATATCGGAACCTCAAATTACCGCGTTTTTAAACATAGAACAATAATTCTACCGATCCTTCAAATTGACCATTTTATATACGAACACATTGTGCCACAAATGATATACCAAATTAAAGTGCAATCATAATGCTTTAAAATGCTGTGAAAATAATTCTACCGATCTATCCAATTGGCAATTTTCTAAAAATATATTATGCAATAAATTATATACCAAAACAAATGGCAACTATAATGCAATGAAAAGATATATAAACGACTGTTATAACATGAAAACTATAAAAGTTATTTGCAACCATATCGGAGCCTTGAATTACCGCATTTTTAAACCTGTACCAATAAATATACCGATCTATCCAAATTTTGTAAAAATTCATTATGCCACAAATTATACACCAAAATAAAGTGCAACTGTAATACTTTAAAATGATGCATAAACTATTGCCCTAGCATGAAAACTGTCAAAGTTATTTGCAACCATATCGGAACCTCAAATTACCGCGTTTTTAAACATAGAACAATAATTCTACCGATCCATCAAATTGACCATTTTTTAGACGAACACATTATGCCACAAATGATATACCAGATTAAAGTGCAATCATAATGCTCTAAACTGATGCATAAATGACTGTCATAGCATGAAAACTGTCAAAGTTATTCACAACCATATCGGAACCTCAAATTACCGCCTTTTTAAACCTGGGAAAATAATTCTACCGATCTATCCAATTGGCCATTTTCTTAAAATACATTATGCAATAAATTATATACCAAAACAAATGGCAATTTTAATGCTTTAAAATGGTGCATAAACGACTGTCCTAGCACGAAAACTGCCAAAGTTAATTGCAACCATATCGGAACCTCAGATTACTGCTTTTATTAAACATAGAACAATAATTCTACCGATCTATCAAATTGACCAATTTGTAAAAACACGCATTATGCTACAAATTATATACCATATTAAAGTGCAATCATAATGCTTTAAAATGATGCATAAATGACTGTCATAGCATGAAAACTGTCAATGTTATTTGCAACCATATCGGAACCTCAAATTACCGCCTTTTTAAAGCTGTGAAAATAATTCTACCGATCTATCCAATTGGCAATTTTCTAAAAATATATTATGCAATAAATTATATACCAAAACAAATGGCAACTATAATGCAATTAAAAGATATATAAACGACTGTTATAACATGAAAACTATAAAAGTTATTTGCAACCATATCGGAGCCTTGAATTACCGCATTTTTAAACCTGTACCAATAAATGTACCGATCTATCCAACTTTTGTAAAAATTCATTATGCCACAAATTATACACCAAAATAAAGTGCAACTGTAATGCTTTAAAATGATGCATAAACTATTTCCCTAGCATGAAAACTGTCAAAGTTATTTGCAACCATATCGGAACCTCAAATTACCGCGTTTTTAAACATAGAACAATAATTCTACCGATCCTTCAAATTGACCATTTTTTATACGAACACATTGTGCCACAAATGATATACCAAATTAAAGTGCAATCATAATGCTTTAAAATGATGCATAAATGACTGTCATAGCATGAAAACTGTCAAAGTTATTCACAACCATATCGGAACCTCAAATTACCGCCTTTTTAAACCTGGGAAAATAACTCTACCGATCTATCCAATTGGCCATTTTCTAAAAATACATTATGCAATAAATTATATACCAAAACAAATGGCAATTTTAATGCTTTAAAATGGTGCATAAACGACTGTCCTAGCACGAAAACTGCCAAAGTTAATTGCAACCATATCGGAACCTCAGATTACTGCGTTTATTAAACATAGAACAATAATTCTACCGATCTATCAAATTGACCAATTTGTAAAAATACACATTATGCTACAAATGATATACCATATTAAAGTGCAATCATAATGCTTTAAAATGATGCATAAATGACTGTCATAGCGTGAAAACTGTCAATGTTATTTGCAGCCATATCGGAACCTCAAACTATCGCGTTTTTAAAGCTGTGAAAATAATTCTACCGATCTATCCAATTGGCCATTTTCCAAAAATATATTATGGAATAAATTATATACCAAAGCAAATGGCAACTATAATGCAATAAAAAGATATATAAACGACTGTTATAACATGAAAACTATAAAAGTTATTTGCAACCATATCGGAGCCTTAAATTACCGCATTTTTGAACCTGTACCAATAAATATACCGATCTATCCAATTTTTGTAAAAATTCATTATGCCACAAATTATACACCAAAATAAAGTGCAACTTTAATGCTTTAAAATGATGCGTAAACTAATGCCCTAGCATGAAAACTGTCAAAGTTATTTGAAACCATATCGGAACCTCAAATTACCGCGTTTTTAAACATAGAACAATAATTCTACCGATCCATCAAATTGACCATTTTAGACGAACACATTATGCCACAAATGATATACCAAATTAAAGTGCAATCATAATGCTCTAAACTGATGCATAAATGACTGTCATAGCATGAAAACTGTCAAAGTAATTCACAACCATATCGGAACCTCAAATTACCGCCTTTTTAAACCTGGGAAAATAATTCTACCGATCTACCCAATTGGCCGTTTTCTTAAAATACATTATGCAATAAATTATATACCAAAACAAATGGCAATTTTAATGCTTTAAAATGGTGCATAAACGACTGTCCTAGCACGAAAACTGCCAAAGTTAATTGCAACCATATCGGAACCTCAGATTACTGCTTTTATTAAACATAGAACAATAATTCTACCGATCTATCAAATTGACCATATTAAAGTGCAATCATAATGCTTTAAAATGATGCATAAATGACTGTCATAGCATGAAAACTGTCAATGTTATTTGCAACCATATCGGAACCTCAAATTACCGCCTTTTTGAAGCTGTGAAAATAATTCTACCGATCTATCCAATTGGCAATTTTCTAAAAATATATTATGCAATAAATTATATACCAAAACAAATGGCAACTATAATGCAATTAAAAGATATATAAACGACTGTTATAACATGAAAACTATAAAAGTTATTTGCAACCATATCGGAGCCTTGAATTACCGCATTTTTAAACCTGGAAAAATAATTCTACCGACATATCCAACTTTTGTAAAAATTCATTATGCCACAAATTATACACCAAAATAAAGTGCAACTGTAATGCTTTAAAATGATGCATAAACTATTTCCCTAGCATGAAAACTGTCAAAGTTATTTGCAACCATATCGGAACCTCAAATTACCGCGTTTTTAAACATAGAACAATAATTCTACCGATCCTTCAAATTGACCATTTTTTATACGAACACATTGTGCCACAAATGATATACCAAATTAAAGTGCAATCATAATGCTTTAAAATGCTGTGAAAATAATTCTACCGATCTATCCAATTGGCAATTTTCTAAAAATATATTATGCAATAAATTATATACCAAAACAAATGGCAACTATAATGCAATGAAAAGATATATAAACGACTGTTATAACATGAAAACTATAAAAGTTATTTGCAACCATATCGGAGCCTTGAATTACCGCATTTTTAAACCTGTACCAATAAATATACCGATCTATCCAAATTTTGTAAAAATTCATTATGCCACAAATTATACACCAAAATAAAGTGCAACTGTAATACTTTAAAATGATGCATAAACTATTGCCCTAGCATGAAAACTGTCAAAGTTATTTGCAACCATATCGGAACCTCAAATTACCGCGTTTTTAAACATAGAACAATAATTCTACCGATCCATCAAATTGACCATTTTTTAGACGAACACATTATGCCACAAATGATATACCAGATTAAAGTGCAATCATAATGCTCTAAACTGATGCATACATGACTGTCATAGCATGAAAACTGTCAAAGTTATTCACAACCATATCGGAACCTCAAATTACCGCCTTTTTAAACCTGGGAAAATAATTCTACCGATCTATCCAATTGGCCATTTTCTTAAAATACATTATGCAATAAATTATATACCAAAACAAATGGCAATTTTAATGCTTTAAAATGGTGCATAAACGACTGCCCTAGCACGAAAACTGCCAAAGTTAATTGCAACCATATCGGAACCTCAGATTACTGCTTTTATTAAACATAGAACAATAATTCTACCGATCTATCAAATTGACCAATTTGTAAAAACACACATTATGCTACAAATTATATACCATATTAAAGTGCAATCATAATGCTTTAAAATGATGCATAAATGACTGTCATAGCATGAAAACTGTCAATGTTATTTGCAACCATATCGGAACCTCAAATTACCGCCTTTTTAAAGCTGTGAAAATAATTCTACCGATCTATCCAATTGGCAATTTTCTAAAAATATATTATGCAATAAATTATATACCAAAACAAATGGCAACTATAATGCAATTAAAAGATATATAAACGACTGTTATAACATGAAAACTATAAAAGTTATTTGCAACCATATCGGAGCCTTGAATTACCGCATTTTTAAACCTGTACCAATAAATGTACCGATCTATCCAACTTTTGTAAAAATTCATTATGCCACAAATTATACACCAAAATAAAGTGCAACTGTAATGCTTTAAAATGATGCATAAACTATTTCCCTAGCATGAAAACTGTCAAAGTTATTTGCAACCATATCGGAACCTCAAATTACCGCGTTTTTAAACATAGAACAATAATTCTACCGATCCTTCAAATTGACCATTTTTTATACGAACACATTGTGCCACAAATGATATACCAAATTAAAGTGCAATCATAATGCTTTAAAATGATGCATAAATGACTGTCATAGCATGAAAACTGTCAAAGTTATTCACAACCATATCGGAACCTCAAATTACCGCCTTTTTAAACCTGGGAAAATAATTCTACCGATCTATCCAATTGGCCATTTTCTAAAAATACATTATGCAATAAATTATATACCAAACAAATGGCAATTTTAATGCTTTAAAATGGTGCATAAACGACTGTCCTAGCACGAAAACTGCCAAAGTTAATTGCAACCATATCGGAACCTCAGATTACTGCGTTTATTAAACATAGAACAATAATTCTACCGATCTATCAAATTGACCAATTTGTAAAAATACACATTATGCTACAAATGATATACCATATTAAAGTGCAATCATAATGCTTTAAAATGATGCATAAATGACTGTCATAGCGTGAAAACTGTCAATGTTATTTGCAGCCATATCGGAACCTCAAACTACCGCGTTTTTAAAGCTGTGAAAATAATTCTACCGATCTATCCAATTGGCCATTTTCCAAAAATATATTATGGAATAAATTATATACCAAAGCAAATGGCAACTATAATGCAATAAAAAGATATATAAACGACTGTTATAACATGAAAACTATAAAAGTTATTTGCAACCATATCGGAGCCTTAAATTACCGCATTTTTGAACCTGTACCAATAAATATACCGATCTATCCAATTTTTGTAAAAATTCATTATGCCACAAATTATACACCAAAATAAAGTGCAACTTTAATGCTTTAAAATGATGCGTAAACTAATGCCCTAGCATGAAAACTGTCAAAGTTATTTGCAACCATATCGGAACCTCAAATTACCGCGTTTTTAAACATAGAACAATAATTCTACCGATCCATCAAATTGACCATTTTAGACGAACACATTATGCCACAAATGATATACCAAATTAAAGTGCAATCATAATGCTCTAAACTGATGCATAAATGACTGTCATAGCATGAAAACTGTCAAAGTAATTCACAACCATATCGGAACCTCAAATTACCGCCTTTTTAAACCTGGGAAAATAATTCTACCGATCTACCCAATTGGCCATTTTCTTAAAATACATTATGCAATAAATTATATACCAAAACAAATGGCAATTTTAATGCTTTAAAATGGTGCATAAACGACTGTCCTAGCACGAAAACTGCCAAAGTTAATTGCAACCATATCGGAACCTCAGATTACTGCTTTTATTAAACATAGAACAATAATTCTACCGATCTATCAAATTGACCATATTAAAGTGCAATCATAATGCTTTAAAATGAAGCATAAATGACTGTCATAGCATGAAAACTGTCAATGTTATTTGCAACCATATCGGAACCTCAAATTACCGCCTTTTTGAAGCTGTGAAAATAATTCTACCGATCTATCCAATTGGCAATTTTCTAAAAATATATTATGCAATAAATTATATACCAAAACAAATGGCAACTATAATGCAATAAAAAGATATATAAACGACTGCTATAACATGAAAACTATAAAAGTTATTTGCAACCATATCGGAGCCTTGAATTACCGCATTTTTAAACCTGTACCAATAGATATACCGATCTATCCAACTTTTGTAAAAATTCATTATGCCACAAATTATACACCAAAATAAAGTGCAACTGTAATGCTTTAAAATGATGCATAAACTATTGCCCTAGCATGAAAACTGTCAAAGTTATTTGTAACCATATCGGAACCTCAAATTACCGCGTTTTAAAACATAGAACAATAATTCTACCGATCCATCAAATTGACCATTTTTTAGACGAACACATTATGCTACAAATGATATACCATATTAAAGTGCAATCATAATGCTTTAAAATGATGCATAAATGACTGTCATAGCATGAAAACTGTCAAAGTGATTCACAACGATATCGGAACCTCAAATTACCGCCTTTTTAAACCTGGGAAAATAATTCTATCGATCTATCCAATTGGCCATCTTCTAAAAATACATTATGCAATAAATTATATACCAAAACAAATGGCAACTAAAATACAATAAAATGATGTATAAACGACTGTTATAACATGAAAACTATAAAAGTTATTTGCAACCATATCGGAGCCTTAAATTACCGCATTTTAAACCTGTACCAATAAATATACCGATCTATCCAATTTTTGTAAAAATTCATTATGCCACAAATTATACACAAAAACAAGTTAGAGTGCTATATTCGGCTATGCCGAATCTTAAATACCCTCCACCAGCAAGCTACTTTTTATTGAAACCCATTTAACTATCTAATTTTTAGATAACTTGACAAAATTTTTGTTTCCGTATTGCGGGTACTAACATTTATGCATATGTCAAACTAATTTTAATTATGTCGAGATATATAGTATGTATGTATATTAATAGGCCAGTTTGAAAACATTTTAATATATTGATTTATCTGTACACAGAACATACTCATTTTGAATTTTATGCGGATGTAATCATTTAATTAAGAATTAAGTGATTTTCAGAAGTATACCTTATATGGGAGCTAAGACAATCAATGGACCGATCCGGAAAAAAATTCCGTAGAATGATTTATATATACAAAATACACATTTATGTCGAATTTTATCCCGATAACTTTGATCGTCAATGTGCATTTGAGTAATTTTCGGAAAGGGTCCTTATATGGGAGTTGTGACCAATTATCGACCGATAAGGAAAAAATAAGCCAAAAAAATCAAGTCGAATTTTACTACAATAGATTTATTAATTAATGAAATATTTGCTTTTAGGTGATTTTCGGAAGTGGACATTATATGTATTTGTGTAAGGTTTGGTAGAATGATTTATATGCTTACAAAACATATTCAAGTCGTACTTTATCCCGATAGCTTTATTATTTGAAGAAATATATGCGTTTAACTGATTTTCGCAAGTGGACCCTCTATGGGAGCCTATCCGGAAAAAATTCGTTGAGTGATTCATATAAAGACAAAACATATTTGTGTCGAATTTTATCAATATAACTTTATTTGACAATTAAATATGTGCGCTTAAGTGATTTTCGGAAGTGGGACTTATATGGGAGCTATGGTCAATAATGGACCGATCCGGGAAAAATTGGTAGAATGATTTATATGTACATAGAATATATTCAAGTCGAATTTTATCCTTATAGTTTTAGAATTTAATGAAATATCTGCGTTTAAGTGATTTTCGGAAGTGGGCTTTATATGGGAGCTATGACCAATTATGAGTCTATCCGGAAAAAATTTTGTAGAGTGACTTATATAAAGACAAAACATATTTGTGTCCAATTTTATCAAGATTGCTTTATTTGACAATGAAATATGAGCTTTTAAATGATTTTCGGAAGTGGGCCTTATATGGGAGCTATGACCAATTATGGACCGATTCGGAAAAAATTTCGTAGAGTGATTTAT
The DNA here is from genome assembly GCF_015586225.1 of Lucilia sericata. Taxonomy (NCBI): domain Eukaryota; kingdom Metazoa; phylum Arthropoda; class Insecta; order Diptera; family Calliphoridae; genus Lucilia; species Lucilia sericata. The sequence goes on from NW_023994452.1 coordinate 36,693, forward strand.
ACATACACAAAATGTATTCATGTTAAATTGTATCTTAATAGCTTTATTTATCAGTGAAATATGCGCGTTTGAGTGATTTTCGAAAGAGGGCCTTATATGGGAGCTATGACCAATTGTGGACCGATACTAATCTACGTTGGTAGTATGATTTTTGTCGATATTTTATTTATATGTGCAAAATTTTGAGTTGATACCAATATATTTGAGGAAGTTATTAACGACAAATACATTTCCGGAAATATGTACCTTTGTATGGGGGCTACGAGAAATTTTGGATCGATTGTTTTGATTTTCAACATAATTGATCCCTGGGAAAAAAAAATAATGTGTGACAAAATTCATTGAATTATCTTTTGTAGTTTCTGAGAAAACGACTTAAGAATTACGAAAAAAAACGTAATTTTTTTCGAGGTAGTCTGAAATTTTTACTCATAACTTTTAACGTTATGAACCGATTTTGCTGATTTTCAATACCGAACTGCTTAGGATAATAACAAATATTTTTTGGTGAATTTGGTTTATTTCTTTTGCTTAGTTTTAACGTGAGCGTGTTTTAGGCAGACAGACAGACAGACAGACGGACAGACAGACGGACATAGCTAAATCGACTCAGAATTTCATAAGGATCAAGAATATATATACTTTGTTGGGTCTCAGATGAATATTTCTAGGTGTTACACACGGAATGACAAACTTATATATACCCTCTATCACCACTGATGGTGGTGGAAGGTATAACAAAGTGCAACTGTAATGCTTTAAAATGATGCATAAATGACTGTCATAGCATGAAAACTGTCAAAGTTATTCACAACCATATCGGAACCTCAAATTACCGCGTTTTTAAACCTGGGAAAATAATTCTACAGATTTATCCAATTGGCCGTTTTCTAAAAATACATTATGCAATAAATTATATACCAAAACAAATGGCAACTATAATGCAATAAAAAGATATATAAACGACTGTTATAACATGAAAATTATAAAAGTTATTTGCAACCATATCGGAGCCTTGAATTACCGCATTTTTAAACCTGTACCAATAAATATACCGATCTATCCAACTTTTGTAAAAATTCATTATGCCACAAATTATACACAAAAACAAAGTGCAACTGTAATGCTTTAAAATGATGCATAAATGACTGTCATAGCATGAAAGCTGTCAAAGTTATTCACAACCATATCGGAACCTCAAGTTACCGCGTTTTTAAACCTGGGAAAATAATTCTACCGATCTATCCAATTGGCCATTTTCTTAAAATACATTATGCAATAAATTATATACCAAAACTAATGGCAATTTTAATGCTTTAAAATGGTGCATAAACGACTGTCCTAGCACGAAAACTGCCAAAGTTAATTGCAACCATTTCGGAACCTCAAATTACCGCCTATTTAAAGCTGTGAAAATAATTCTACCGATCTATAGAATTGGCAATTCTCTAAAAATATATTATGCCATAAATTATATACCAAAACAAATGGCAACTATAATGCAATAACAAGTTAGAGTGCTATATTCGGCTGAGCCGAATCTTAAATACCCTCCACCAGCTACTTTTATATTAATACTTTTCTAATGCATCAAATATTTGTAGAAATAAGTTTTCTAATGTCTTAAATAGAAAAATCCCATGATTTACAGCTTAAATCTATTACAATTCCAAGATTTATTGAACATTACAAACGCCATTTTCTTTATATTTTTATAGGGCTTAGTAATATTTAGTAATTTGCATGTATGCATGTGTGTGAAAAAATTAAGGATTGTTCTACACAAATAGATAATGCAACTAGTTAAATACGGTTAAAGCGCTTTTAGGGGAAGGACCTAGTATGGGAGATATGACCAAATATAGACCGATCGTAAAAAATTCTTTAAGTAAAATTTCTGTACATAAAAGCTATATTTCAGTAAAATTTTGTATCTATATCGTAATTAAGTAATAAGTAATGTGTGTTTAAGTGATTTTGTGAATGGAACCTTGTATGGGACCGACCGCACCCATGTTATGAACCGATCGTGAAAAAATCTTGAAATAGAATTTTTTTATACAAAACTAATATTTGTGCCAAATTTTGTATCAATAGCTTTATTTGGTAATGAGTAATGTGCGTTTAAGAGATTTTTGTAAAAGGACCTTGTATGGGAGCTATGACCAATTATGTATATAAAGTTATGTGCTTTTAAGTGATTTTCGGGAAAGGACCTTGTATGGGAGCTATGACCAGATATGGACTGATCGTAAAACCCTTTTATAGTAATATTTCTGTGCATATTTCTCAGTAATATTTCCGTGTATATAAGCAATATCTTAATTTAGTAATGAGTTATGCGCGTTTGAGTGATTTTTGGGAGGGGACCTTGTATGGGAGCTATGACCAATTATGAACGGATCGGAAAAAAAATTCACAGTAATATATTTGTGTATATGAACAATACTTGTACCAAATTTTATATGGATTTCTTTATTTTGTAATGAGTAATGTGCGTTTAAATGATTTTCGGGAGGGGACCTTGTATGGGAGCTATGACCAATTTTGGACCGATCGTAAAAAATGTTCACAGTAATATTTCTATTCATATGAGCAATACTTGTACCAAATTTTATATGGTTATCTTAATTTGGTAATGAGTTATGCGTGTTCAAGTGATTTTTGGGAAGGGACCTTGTATGGGAGCTATGACCAATTATGGACCGATCGGAAACAATTTTCACAGTAATATTTCTATGCATATGGGCAATTTTATATTGATATCTTAATTTAATATGGATATCTTAATTTAGTAATGAGTTATGCGCGTTTAAGTGATTTTCGGGAGGGGACCTTGTATGGGAGCTATGACCAATTATGGACCGATCGGAAAAAAACTTTCACAGTAATATTTCTGTGCATATGGTAAATACACATACCAAATTTTATATGTATATCTTAATTTGGTAATGAGTAATGTGCGTTTAAGTGATTTTCGGGAGGGGACCTTGTATGGGAGCTATGACCAATTATGGACCGATCGGAAAAAACTTTCACAGTAATATTTCTGTGCATATGGTCAATACTTATACCAAATTTTATATGGATAGCTTAATTTGGTAATGAGTAATGTGCGTTTAAGTGATTTTCGGGAGGGGACCTTGTATGGGAGCTATGACCAATTATGGACCGATCGGAAAAAACTTTCACAATAATATTTCTATGCATATGGACAATACTTATACCAAATTTTGTATGGTTATCTTAATTTGGTAATGAGTTATACGTGTTTAAGTGATTTTTGGGAGGGGACCTTGTATGGGAGCTATGACCAATTATGGACCGATCGGAAAGAATTTTCACAGTTATATTTCTATGCATATGGGCAATGCTCGTACCAAATTTTATATGGACATCTTAATTTAGTAATGAGTTATGCGCATTTAAGTGATTTTCGGGAGGGGACCTTGTATGGGAGCTATGGCCAATTATGGACCGATCGGAAAAAATTTTCACAGTTATATTTCTATGCATATGGGCAATGCTCGTACCAAATTTTATATAGATATCTTAATTTAGTAATGAGCTATGCGCGTTTAAGTGATTTTCGGGAGGGGACCTTGTATGGGAGCTATGACCAATTATGGACCGATCCAAAAACAATTTCACAGTAATATTTCTATGCATATGGACAATACTTATACCAAATTTTATATGGATATCTTGATTTGGTGATGAGTTATGCGCGTTTAAGTGATTTTCGGGAGGGGACCTTGTATGGGAGCTATGACCAATTATGGACCGATCGGAAAAAACTTTCACAGTAATATTTCTATGCATATGGACAATACTTATACCAAATTTTATATGGATATCTTAATTTGGTAATGAGTTATGCGCGTTTAAGTGATTTTCGGGAGGGGACCTTGTATGGGAGCTATGTCCAATTACGGACCCATGCAAAAAATGTTTTCTCCGTATGAATTCTATTGACATAAGACTTTAATGTGCAAAATTTTGTGAAGATATCAACATTGTGGCGGAAGTTATTTACAAAAAACCCATTTTTCGGGAATATGTACTTTTGTATGGGAGGTACATGAAATTGTGGACCGATTCTAGTAATTTTCAGCAGGGATCAAGAACTTGTGTAGAAACGAATGTGTGGTGATTTTAATGGAATTATCTTGCATAGTTTTCGAGAAAATTACATCAGAATGTGTAAAAAATGCTTATTTTTTTCCGACGTTGTTTTAAATTTTGATTCATAACTTTTCCCGGTGTGAACCGATTTAGCCCATTTTCAATACCAAACAACTTAGGAAAATGAAGAACATTTTGGGTGAATTTGGTTAAACTCTATTGCTTCGTTTTATCGTGAGCGTGTTTTACACAGACAGACGGACAGACGGACAGACGGACATAGCTAAATCGACTCAGAATTTGATAAGGACCCAGAATATATATACTTTGTTGGGTCTCAGATGAATATTTCTTGGTGTTACACACGGAATGACAAAGTTATATATACCCTCTATCACCACTGATGGTGGTGGAGGGTATAAAAAGATATATAAACGATTGTTATAACATGAAAACTATAAAAGTTATTTGCAACCATATCGGAGCCTTGAATTACCGCATTTTTTAAACCTGTACCAATAAATATACCGATCTATCCAACTTTTGTAAAAATTCATTATGCCACAAATTATACACCAAATAAAGTGCAACTGTAATGCTTTAAAATGATGCATAAAAATACATTATGCAATAAATTATATACCAAAACAAATGGCAATTTTAATGCTTTAAAATGGTGCATAAACGACTATCCTAGCACGAAAACTGCCAAAGTTAATTGCAGCCATATCGGAACCTCAGATTACCGCGTTTATTAAACATAGAACAATAATTCTACCGATCTATCAAATTCACCAATTAGTAAAAACACACATTATGCTACAAATTATATACCATATTAAAGTGCAATCATAATGCTTTAAAATGAAGCATAAATGACTGTCATAGCATGAAAACTGTCAAAGTAATTCACAACCATATCGGAACCTCAAATTACCGCCTTTTTAAACCTGGGAAAATAATTCTACCGATCTACCCAATTGGCCATTTTCTTAAAATACATTATGCAATAAATTATATACCAAAACAAATGGCAATTTTAATGCTTTAAAATGGTGCATAAACGACTGTCCTAGCACGAAAACTGCCAAAGTTAATTGCAACCATATCGGAACCTCAGATTACTGCTTTTATTAAACATAGAACAATAATTCTACCGATCTATCAAATTGACCATATTAAAGTGCAATCATAATGCTTTAAAATGAAGCATAAATGACTGTCATAGCATGAAAACTGTCAATGTTATTTGCAACCATATCGGAACCTCAAATTACCGCCTTTTTGAAGCTGTGAAAATAATTCTACCGATCTATACAATTGGCAATTTTCTAAAAATACATTATGCAATAAATTATATACCAAAACAAATGGCAACTATAATGCAATAAAAAGATATATAAACGACTGTTATAACATGAAAACTATAAAAGTTATTTGCAACCATATCGGAGCCTTGAATTACCGCATTTTTAAACCTGTACCAATAAATATACCGATCTATCCAACTTTTGTAAAAATTCATTATGCCACAAATTATACACCAAAATAAAGTGCAACTGTAATGCTTTAAAATGATGCATAAACTATTGCCCTAGCATGAAAACTGTCAATGTTATTTGCAACCATATCGGAACCTCAAATTACCGCGTTTTTAAACCTAGGAAAATAATTCTATCGATCTATCCAATTGGCCATCTTCTAAAAATACATTATGCAATAAATTATATACCAAATTAAAGTGCAATCATAATGCTTTAAAATGATGCATAAATGACTGTCATAGCATGAAAACTGTCAAAGTTATTCACAACCATATCGGAACCTCAAATTACCGCCTTTTTAAACCTGGGAAAATAATTCTACCGATCTATCCAATTGGCCATTTTCTAAAAATACATTATGCAATAAATTATATACCAAAACAAATGGCAATTTTAATGCTTTAAAATGCCAAAGTTAATTGCAACCATATCGGAACCTCAGATTACTGCGTTTATTAAACATAGAACAATAATTCTACCGATCTATCAAATTGACCAATTTGTAAAAATACACATTATGCTACAAATGATATACCATATTAAAGTGCAATCATAATGCTTTAAAATGATGCATAAATGACTGTCATAGCGTGAAAACTGTCAATGTTATTTGCAGCCATATCGGAACCTCAAACTACCGCGTTTTTAAAGCTGTGAAAATAATTCTACCGATCTATCCAATTGGCCATTTTCCAAAAATATATTATGGAATAAATTATATACCAAAGCAAATGGCAATTTTTATGCAATAAAAAGATATATAAACGACTTTTATAACATGAAAACTATAAAAGTTATTTGCAACCATATCGGAGCCTTAAATTACCGCATTTTTGAACCTGTACCAATAAATATACCGATCTATCCAATTTTTGTAAAAATTCATTATGCCACAAATTATACACCAAAATAAAGTGCAACTGTAATGCTTTAAAATGATGCGTAAACTAATGCCCAAGCATGAAAACTGTCAAAGTTATTTGCAACCATATCGGAACCTCAAATTACCGCGTTTTTAAACATAGAACAATAATTCTACCGATCCATCAAATTGACCATTTTTTAGACGAACACATTATGCCACAAATGATATACCAAATTAAAGTGCAATCATAATGCTCTAAACTGATCCATAAATGACTGTTATAGCATGAAAACTGTCAAAGTGATTCACAACCATATCGGAACCTCAAATTACCGCCTTTTTAAACCTGGGAAAATAATTCTATCGATCTATCCAATTGGCCATCTTCTAAAAATACATTATGCAATAAATTATATACCAAAACAAATGGCAACTAAAATGCAATAAAAAGATGTATAAACGACTGTTATAACATGAAAACTATAAAAGTCAGTTTTAGTTTAGCATGACACAAGACTAGACGTTTATTTTTTACTGTCCGTAAATAAGTGAAATTGTTGTTAAAAAAAAGGGTTTTAAATTTAAAAAAATTTATTTATTGCATAGAACTTGCATTGGTCGATCTTTTTTAATGAAATTTGTTTTCAAGTGCATATAAAAATCAATAAAAAATTATAAAATCAATTAAAATTATAAAAGTAAAATAATGAACTCAGCATAAAATGTGTTAATACGAATAAATACCAACAATAATACAATAAGAATGAAGAAATAGTGATACATAAGTAATTACAAATGACATAAAAATAAACCAGTTTGTGCCAAGAGAATATTGCATATTTAGAAAGAGATTCCAAATATAATAATAAAAAAAGAAGAAAAAAAAAAATATTAAAAAGAAGATACATAAATAAAAAAAAGAGAGTTAATATTAAAAACAAAAAAAAAGAACTAAAGCAGAAAAGAAAAGTAAAGAAACTGCATATTTAACAAGAATAATTTACGTACATTACATTAAACAAAATTTAAAAAAAAAAAAAATATATATTTAATTATTTTGAATTTTAAGAAATTAATAATCTTGAAAGTAAAAATAAATTATAACACTATTTGGAAAAATTAAATAAATTTATTATGGCTCCACTAAAGCAATGTGCAGTTTGCAAAAAAAATTAAAAGAATGCTAAATTCATAAAGTGTGGTCAGTGTAAACTTGATTACCACATAAAATGTGCAGCAACTAAAAATTGTGATATAACGGAGGCAATTCTTGATACAATTATTAAAAGCAAAGGCGTAATTACTTTTCAATGCCAATCTTGCCTTTCCAATGGAGCTACCAACTCTTGCGAAAATGAAGTATCATCCAAATTAGGCCAATTGGAATACACAGTGGGGCAGAATGGAAATTTTTTGGAAATAAATCTGGCATTTCTAAACGGCTGATCCGATCGGGATAAAATTTGGCGTGAGCGTAGCCAAGGAGTATTCGAGTTTAAGTTTTGAAGATGAACCCTGCAGATGCCCCAGGGACGGCGCTGTGGCGGCTCAAAGTAGGGTACCTACGACATGTAAAATTTTTAAACTCGTGCCATTTTTTTGTTTTTCACCCAAATACAAAAAAAATTTAGTGATACAAAATTTACCATACCTTTGTCCGCCTTTTTTTGAATACCGGGCGTAATTTTGGACCAAATGGACTCAATTTTTTCTTGTTAGTTAGACAACAAAATTTCCAATAATATACAAAAAATTTCAGATCAATATCGTTTACAGATCCAAAAATATACGTTTTTTAATTTAAAAATTCAAAAAATTTTAGATTTTTGGCGTTTTTTTGCCAAAAATGTGTCTTAACTCTTTTATTAATAAAATAAAATTTTTATTAAGAACATATAACAATTTTATAGTTTTCTAAAAGGTATCTTTACGCAGAACGCTTTGGCGTAAAAAACTTGTCCTATTTTTTGAAAATGTTGCCACTGCGTCCTTCCGAATATGACCTATTTTTTATCAAAACTTCAACTTTGGGCGACATGTTCTAAAATCCCAAAGCTGGGATCAGAAAACTGAAAGCAGTTTTGGAAACCTCAATATGTTTTCTATTTACTCCAAAAGTATTTTCCCAGCCCTGAAAGAAATGTGGACCCTATGGGCAAAAAAGTAAAAAATCCCATTTTTGGGATTTTCATTCCTATTTTTGGGAATTGCGGGATGCCCTTTGACCTTTTCAATTTTTTTTTTGCATATTCTTATTTGAAATGACAAATTTAACAAGCGTTGAAAATTTCATTGAGTTTTGTTCATAAATAAAGATTTTGTCATATATTACATATTTGTTTAATTTCTAAAACTATGATTTATATCAAAATTTTAATAGGATCGCAGATAGCTACAACAATTTAGTCCATATTTATCCCTTAATATCATTTTTTAGTTAGATATGGAAATTCTCGACCCTTTACAAAAAATTTCAAGCCAATATCTCAATTACATTCAAAAATATGTTCATTTAAACCTGTGTCCTTTAATTTCATCTTTTTCATATTTTAGTATTAAGTATGACAGCACATATTTAAATATTTACCTATTTTCTATTTGTTTGCTTATCCTTATAATTGAAAGGTCCTATTATGCTTAAATTTTCAAAAATTTATAACTATTTTTTACCTAAATTTTTTCGACAGATCATTTCGTTCTGTTTCGTTTATGATCATGTAGGTAAAAATATACAGGTAATGATAATTTCGATTCATTCACTAATAAGAAATATCAATGACTGAATTACAGGTTATAGTAATATAGTCCTAAATGTTAATAGGTAGACAATTCGTAATTTTTTACTTTGGAATACCTGTATCGGAAATGACAAGAATTGGTATATAAGTAAACTTCTCAGATTTTAAGTACCATATTTAATAAATCTACAATGAAGATTACATTAAAGTACGAAGAGTTGTGTTCCGTTTTATGGAGTATATCTTCAAAAGGGCCAGAAAGAATTGAAGACATTTCAAATTATATAAAAACTACATATAGTAGAAAAGTAGACAAAACAGGCATATCAAAAATTGAAAACTTTTTAAAACTTTTTGATGTAAAAAGTCTGTGGATGGAAATCAAAAGAAATTTCGATTAAAATTTTGTAGTTGGATGGAAACTACTACGGAAATCTCAACTTACAACACATCAACAGGAGCGCCTTGCAAGTCATACGAAGACTTATGTTCAAGGTAAAAAAAAGAGGGTCACACAAAAACTTTTTTCAATCTCAAATGAGGAAATTGCTGATACATTTAACGAAATGCTGAAAAAGGAAAACCAACATATGGATGTCGTACATATTGCAACTATTCTTCCTAATGCATCACCAAAACGACTTAAGCGAATTGTGGAAAGTATACCAACTCCAACATCATAATCAAATTTTACTGAAGAGGAAGCAATAGCGCTTATGTTGGAACTGGGTCTCAGTCGAAATAAGTACCAAATATTAAGGAAAGCTCTGCATGAAAAAGGACACAATATATTACCATCATACAAGGCGATCCAGGAAAAAAAAACAAACTATCCTACTAAATCAACAAAAATAATGAAGAATTGAAAGAACTGAGAGCTGCGGAAAAAAGCAGAATCCATGAAGAATTTAAAGTTCAGATGGGATTAAACATCGACAAACCACTTTCAAGTTGCGGTAGTACAAATGACGGTAATACGTCGAGAAGGTTTTTTCGTGATTTTGAAATTACTTCAAAAATAACTGGAATCGACAAGGAGTTGCTTCGAAGAGTTAAAACTATTTTAATGGCACTGAATAGTAAACATAAAATTAATGAAAATCGATTTGGGGAATACACATCTGAAATTTCTAAATTACTTGTATCTCTGTATCCATGGAGGGAGCTAACACCAACAGTACACAAAGTATTGTGTCATGGTCAAATAATAATTGAATCGAATATTCTTCCACTTGGAGAGTTAACAGAAGAAGCCCAGGAAGCGAGGAAGCGAGGAAGCGAGATTTTAACCATGTTCAACTATTCAGCTCAAGAAAATGCTCCAGGCAATCACAGAATGAAGATATTTTTAATAGTTTACTTCTATCTTCTGATCCTGTTCTTTCAACTATGCGAAAAAGATGGATTTGTTATGAAACTCTATCATCTCAAAACAAGGAAGATTTAAAGGACTTATATTACCTTCTGGATATGTATACCGATATGACAGATTATTTTATAGAAAATAAGTAGTGTTAGGAATTAACTATATAAGTAGGTTGTAAGAATTAATTGTATTATGTTTAAGATAAACAGTTCAAATAAAAAAAGCTATTATACTAACTGATGATATTGTATTAAATTGTGTTTTATATTTCGGTGGGCGGGAAAGGTAATTTGTGTGGGGTGATTTAGGTGTTGTTGTGCGTGGCTCATAATAAAATTATAATTTTTTTTATTTTATATACAATATTATAATAAAATAATTAACTAAATAATTTTTAAAAATTGTCCAAATATTTTATTCAACACCAAATGTATGTTCTGTCATACTTAATACTAAAATATGAAAAAGATGAAATTAAAGGACACAGGTTTAAATGAACATATTTTTGAATGTAATTGAGATATTGGCTTGAAATTTTTTGTAAAGGGTCGATAATTTCCATATCTAACTAAAAAATGATATTAAGGGATAAATATGGACTAAATTGTTGTAGCTATCTGCGATCCTATTAAAATTTTGATATAAATCATAGTTTTAGAAATTAAACAAATATGTAATATATGACAAAATCTTTATTTATGAACAAAACTCAATGAAATTTTCAACGCTTGTTAAATTTGTCATTTCAAATAAGAATATGCAAAAAAAAAATTGAAAAGGTCAAAGGGCATCCCGCAATTCCCAAAAATAGGAATGAAAATCCCAAAAATGGGATTTTTTACTTTTTTGCCCATAGGGTCCACATTTCTTTCAGGGCTGGGAAAATACTTTTGGAGTAAATAGAAAACATATTGAGGTTTCCAAAACTGCTTTCAGTTTTCTGATCCCAGCTTTGGGATTTTAGAACATGTCGCCCAAAGTTGAAGTTTTGATAAAAAATAGGTCATATTCGGAAGGACGCAGTGGCAACATTTTCAAAAAATAGGACAAGTTTTTTACGCCAAAGCATTCTGCGTAAAGATACCTTTTAGAAAACTATAAAATTGTTATATGAGTTAAGACACATTTTTGGCAAAAAAACGCCAAAAATCTAAAATTTTTTGAATTTTTAAATTAAAAAACGTATATTTTTGGATCTGTAAACGATATTGATCTGAAATTTTTTGTATATTATTGGAAATTTTGTTGTCTAACTAACAAGAAAAAATTGAGTCCATTTGGTCCAAAATTACGCCCGGTATTCAAAAAAAGGCGGACCAAGGTATGGTAAATTTTGTATCACTAAATTTTTAAATGCCTATAACTCGGATATTATAAGAGATAAGTAGTATGTCCAAGCATGTTTTTTCAAGATCTCGTCGAGCGCTCTCACAAAATATAAAATCTTTGTATTTGGGTGAAAAACAAAAAAATGGCACGAGTTTAAAAATTTTACATGTCGTAGGTACCCTACTTTGAGCCGCCACAGCGCCGTCCCTGGGGCATCTGCAGGGTTCATCTTCAAAACTTAAACTCGAATACTCCTTGGCTACGCTCACGCCAAATTTTATCCCGATCGGATCAGCCGTTTAGAAATGCCAGATTTATTTCCAAAAAATTTCCATTCTGCCCCACTGTGGAATCTAGCATCAAGCAGTTATCTAAGATTATTTCGGAAGATATTGTATCGCAGCTTAATGAAATAAAAGCCGAAGTGGCTTGTAGTATGGAGAAATCTAAAGCTACTGAACAATTTGTTACTTCAAAATTTCAACACCTTCAAATGGAGAATAATAGCCTACGAAAACAACTTAATAGAAATGACATCCTCATTTATGGACTCGGTCAAAATTTGTCGGTGGATGAATTATATAACGCTGTGTTTTCTATTGGCAAACTTTTAAATGTAGAGATTGGTCATAATGACGTAAATTTATGCGCGTATATACACCAGAAAAAAGCATCTTAGTAAAAATAAATAGTGTTTACAAGAGAGACCTCTTGATGAAGCAGTACTTTGCTTATGGTGAAATAAAACGTAGCCAGTTATGTGAAACTGATATACATTCAAGAATATACTTGAACGATAATCTTACTCCTCTCGCCTCTAAGCTAAATTACCTTTGCCGTAAATTACTCAAGGAGGGTAAAATAAATAAGTTTAGATTCTTCAATAAAGATTTACCAGAAGCTAAAATATACTTTCCGAATGGGGATTCTAAATTGTTAAGTTTTGAAAAGCTAAATTTGATGTTTAAATCCAATGATGCATCTGTAATTTCTGGGGAAAACCATGATACACTATCCAATAAGTCTGATACTCAGACTGTTGTTGTTGACAAGAATACTGGTGAGATGACTGTAGCTGGCGAGCCGTCTGTTGTTGAAGAATAAGCATTGTCTTATCATAATTAAAAATATTCTCTATATACATTTATTCTTATCTTTTTTAATTATTTTTGATCTTTTTAATTTTAATTTTTTTTTTTGTTTCTTTTGATTGCCCATTTAAATTTTTGTTTCTTTTTCTTTTTGTTATTTAAATATTTCTTATTCGCCGAATAATTTATCTTATTTCCTCTATTATTTTTTATTTATTTTTATTATTATAAATTTTGTAATTTTTTATTTTTTCTTAGGCATTATTTTTATACCCTCCACCACCATCAGTGGTGATAGAGGGTATATATAACTTTGTCATTCCGTGTGTAACACCAAGAAATATTCATCTGAGACCCAACAAAGTATATATATTCTGGGTCATTATCAAATTCTGAGTCGATTTAGCTATGTCCGTCTGTCCGTCTGTCTGTGTAAAACACGCTCACGATAAAACGAAGCAATAGAGTTTAACCAAATTCACCCAAAATGTTCTTCATTTTCCTAAGTTGTTTGGTATTGAAAATGGGCTAAATCGGTTCACACCGGGAAAAGTTATGAATCAAAATTTAAAACAACCTCGGAAAAAAATAAGCATTTTTTACACATTCTGATGTAATTTTCTCGAAAACTATGCAAGATAATTCCATGAAAATCACCACACATTCGTTTCTACACAAGTTCTTGATCCCTGCTGAAAATTACTAGAATCGGTCCACAATTTCATGTACCTCCCATACAAAAGTACATATTCCCGAAAAATGGGTTTTTTGTAAATAACTTCCGCCACAATGTTGATATCTTCACAAAATTTTGCACATTAAAGTCTTATGTCAATAGAATTCATACGGAGAAAACATTTTTTGCATGGGTCCATAATTGGACATAGTTCCCATACAAGGTCCCCTCCCGAAAATCACTTAAACGCGCATAACTCATCACCAAATCAAGATATCCATATAAAATTTGGTATAAGTATTGTCCATATGCATAGAAATATTACTGTGAAATTGTTTTTGGATCGGTCCATAATTGGTCATAGCTCCCATACAAGGTCCCCTCCCGAAAATCACTTAAACGCGCATAGCTCATTACTAAATTAAGATATCTATATAAAATTTGGTACGAGCATTGCCCATATGCATAGAAATATAACTGTGAAAATTTGTTCCGATCGGTCCATAATTGGCCATAGCTCCCATACAAGGTCCCCTCCCGAAAATCACTTAAACGCGCATAACTCATTACTAAATTAAGATGTCCATATAAAATTTGGTACGAGCATTGCCCATATGCATAGAAATATAACTGTGAAAATTCTTTCCGATCGGTCCATAATTGGTCATAGCTCCCATACAAGGTCCCCTCCCAAAAATCACTTAAACACGTATAACTCATTACCAAATTAAGATAACCATACAAAATTTGGTATAAGTATTGTCCATATGCATAGAAATATTACTGTGAAAGTTTTTTCCGATCGGTCCATAATTGGTCATAGCTCCCATACAAGGTCCCCTCCCGAAAATCACTTAAACGCGCATAACTCATCACCAAATCAAGATATCCATATAAAATTTGGTATAAGTATTGTCCATATGCATAGAAATATTACTGTGAAATTGTTTTTGGATCGGTCCATAATTGGTCATAGCTCCCATACAAGGTCCCCTCCCGAAAATCACTTAAACGCGCATAGCTCATTACTAAATTAAGATATCTATATAAAATTTGGTACGAGCATTGCCCATATGCATAGAAATATAACTGTGAAAATTTTTTCCGATCGGTCCATAATTGGCCATAGCTCCCATACAAGGTCCCCTCCCGAAAATCACTTAAACGCGCATAACTCACTACTAAATTAAGATGTCCATATAAAATTTGGTACGAGCATTGCCCATATGCATAGAAATATAACTGTGAAAATTCTTTCCGATCGGTCCATAATTGGTCATAGCTCCCATACAAGGTCCCCTCCCAAAAATCACTTAAACACGTATAACTCATTACCAAATTAAGATAACCATACAAAATTTGGTATAAGTATTGTCCATATGCATAGAAATATTACTGTGAAAGTTTTTTCCGATCGGTCCATAATTGGTCATAGCTCCCATACAAGGTCCCCTCCAGAAAATCACTTAAACGCACATTATTCATTACCAAATTAAGCTATCCATATAAAATTTGGTATAAGTATTGACCATATGCACAGAAATATTACTGTGAAAGTTTTTTCCGATCGGTCCATAATTGGTCATAGCTCCCATACAAGGTCCCCTCCCGAAAATCACTTAAACGCACATTACTCATTACCAAATTAAGATATCCATATAAAATTTGGTATGTGTATTTACCATATGCACAGAAATATTACTGTGAAAGTTTTTTCCGATCGGTCCATAATTGGTCATAGCTCCCATACAAGGTCCCCTCCCGAAAATCACTTAAACGCGCATAACTCATTACTAAATTAAGATATCCATATTAAATTAAGATATCAATATAAAATTGCCCATATGCATAGAAATATTACTGTGAAAATTGTTTCCGATCGGTCCATAATTGGTCATAGCTCCCATACAAGGTCCCTTCCCAAAAATCACTTGAACACGCATAACTCATTACCAAATTAAGATAACCATATAAAATTTGGTACAAGTATTGCTCATATGAATAGAAATATTACTGTGAACATTTTTTACGATCGGTCCAAAATTGGTCATAGCTCCCATACAAGGTCCCCTCCCGAAAATCATTTAAACGCACATTACTCATTACAAAATAAAGAAATCCATATAAAATTTGGTACAAGTATTGTTCATATACACAAATATATTACTGTGAATTTTTTTTCCGATCCGTTCATAATTGGTCATAGCTCCCATACAAGGTCCCCTCCCAAAAATCACTCAAACGCGCATAACTCATTACTAAATTAAGATATTGCTTATATACACGGAAATATTACTGAGAAATATGCACAGAAATATTACTATAAAAGGGTTTTACGATCAGTCCATATCTGGTCATAGCTCCCATACAAGGTCCTTTCCCGAAAATCACTTAAAAGCACATAACTTTATATACATAATTGGTCATAGCTCCCATACAAGGTCCTTTTACAAAAATCTCTTAAACGCACATTACTCATTACCAAATAAAGCTATTGATACAAAATTTGGCACAAATATTAGTTTTGTATACAAAAATTCTATTTCAAGATTTTTTCACGATCGGTTCATAACATGGGTGCGGTCGGTCCCATACAAGGTTCCATTCACAAAATCACTTAAACACACATTACTTATTACTTAATTACGATATAGATACAAAATTTTACTGAAATATAGCTTTTATGTACAGAAATTTTACTTAAAGAATTTTTTACGATCGGTCTATATTTGGTCATATCTCCCATACTAGGTCCTTCCCCTAAAAGCGCTTTAACCGTATTTAACTAGTTGCATTATCTATTTGTGTAGAACAATCCTTAATTTTTTTCACACACATGCATACATGCAAATTACTAAATATTACTAAGCCCTATAAAAATATAAAGAAAATGGCGTTTGTAATGTTCAATAAATCTTGGAATTGTAATAGATTTAAGCTGTAAATCATGGGATTTTTCTATTTAAGACATTAGAAAAGTTATTTCTACAAATATTTGATGCATTAGAAAAGTATTAATATAAAAGTAGCTGGTGGAGGGTATTTAAGATTCGGCTCAGCCGAATATAGCACTCTAACTTGTTTATTAATAAATTGTTATTTTATTTTGAATTATTGTTTTCTTTTTGTACATTATAGTTGTTAATAAAAGAAATCCATTTTTGTATACTTTTATATTATTGTCATAAAAAAAAATAAAATAAATAAGATTGGTTTATAATTTTTTATTTTATTGAAACAGAATATGTATTCTGTTGAGGCCCGCGACAGCGCCTCCGAGACAGCAGATGAAGACTGCCTTGACTTGGACATAGAGCCCCTACTTTAAATGTGCCCCTTCTGCTCGCTACGCTTCTGAATGGTGCTTAAGGAGATTGACAGGTGTCAAAAACTGACGTCCTGTCAATCAGCTTAAGCGCCATTGCAGTTTTTTCTTTAATAAAAAAAACCTCAGCAGCGTCAGCAGCAAACAAACCCTAAAACCCAAACCTGAAAATAAAGGAAGTTATAACGTTTAACCAAACCTGTGTTCTTACTCACCTTGAACCACAAGTAAGTGCAACCTGCATTTTATTTCCAAAGTTAATTATTTGTAAATAATTAACTTTGGTTTTGTGTTGTTTCAACTACGTTGAAACAGCTCCAACAACAAATTTCCCTACTAGAGACAGAAATTTGTTTATGGTCCTTAAAAGCCTTTGTATTGAACTGGTGACCAAACAGTAGTTTAATTATCTGAAATTATTTTTTTTTCCTTTTCGTTTTTGAGCTTTAAATATTCTCACATTTTTTTGTTTTGTTTCTTGGCACATTAAAATAATCAAAAATAAAAACACATACATATGTACGTACATCCATTGTTGTTTTAAAGTGGGAAATAACCAACAATCAAGTGCGGTTGATTTTAGAATTGTTTAAACCCAGTAAATTTATTATTTATAAAATACTACTACGTGGTAATTCATAAATATTTAACAAAAAAAAAAAAACATACATTATAAAATAGTTCCGCGCATTTACAGTGCCAGCGGTCATTCAAATAAGTAAGGTTCTATAAATCGACTCTAAAACAAAGTCGAAAAATCAACTATCTTGTAAGAAATAAGTCGAAGAATCAATTTCACAAAAAAAAAAAAAAAGTCGACTATTTATTAGACGCAAAAAAGTCGAAAACCTGACTTTTCATAAATAGCAAAAAGTCGAAAAGTCAACTTTTTTTGATTCAACTATAGAACCGTACAAAGAAGTATTTGAACTAAATTATATTGTATTTTCCGCGCAATTTTACAAATTGCCTGCGGATCTTATAGAAATAATAATAGTAAAAGGAAAATTGGTCATACCTTGTGCAATATTTGTTTAATTAATCTATATGCTATTACTAAAACTAGCTGAGGTTTTATATAAGATTTAAAATTTATAACAACCAAGTTATTACGTAAATACATCGCGAATCCATTGCGATTTCATTTTAACAATTAGTTATTTTATTAATATATTTTGATGATAAATTTGTCAAAGTTACTACGTAACGTAAAAGAGTGATAAATTCGGAAAGTTTAATTTCTAAATTACTACTACGTGGTAATTGGACGAAATTTAAGAACAAGTTACTACGTAACAGAGAAAAAATTTTTTTGCTAATCAATGACATTTTCATTTTACAATAACCAAGTTATTACGTAAAATAAGTGTTTCATAGCAAATTCTTTCCGATTTCATTTTAACTGTTAATCAGTTTAATAATAAATTCAAATTAACAAATTTGCAGTTAAGTTACTACGTAACGTAAAAAAGCGCTTAATTTGAAAATTTTAACTTCTAAATTACTACTACGTGGTAATTGGAAATATTTTAAGAATAAGTTACTACGTAACGGGAAAAATATAAAAAGTCTGCTAAACCTTAGCAATTCACTTTTATTGATCAGTTGGTAATAATTGAGCATATTTACTAATAAACCATCGGTCAAATTAAAGTTCAACATATAATGGGTAGTCAAGCTCACTCAAAATTTGTCATAGAGACAGATAATTTATTTGATGAATGCGAAAGTTTCTCAAAATTGCATGCAGAAGATTTAACAGAATCTTTGGTAGAGGCAAAATTAGAATCTTTAGAGGAAGACTGGAAGACGATTCGAACATCCTATGAGGCGATATATAGTGCGGCAGATTCCTTAATATCGCCCGAATTTAAAGAGTTATCACGAACTAGGTTTCGAGAATGTAGAGAGAAATATCAGTTGACAAAAGCGAGTATGAATGACCTCTTAAAAGCTGCAAAGAGCCCACCTACAGTACAAACTGACCCATATCATTCTTCTACATTAGGTGGCTCATCATTTTATCCAATGAATACTACATTCGACTTATCAGAAGTAGGGTTACGTGTTCCTGCTTGTGATATTAAGGTCTTTAATGGTAGTTATGAAGAGTGGCCAGCATTTAGGGATATGTTTTCGGTTCTCTATCATACAAATCCAAGAGTATCGCAGGTTGAAAAGTTTTTCCACTTGCTAAACAAAACTTCGGGAGATGCATTGGCAATTGTTCGAAAATTCAGTTTGTCGGAACAGAACTACATGCCAGCTTGGAACGCTTTAAAGTCGAGATATGAGAACAAAAAATTTTTAGTAGAAATTCAGATGAAAACTCTATTTAATTTAGAGCCAGCCAAATCAGAGAATAGTGTCGATATTAACAGGATAAGAACAACTATATGTGATTGTTTATCAATGTTAATAGGACATGGTATACGAGTGGACCAATGGGATCCAATTTTGGTATATTTGTGCAGTACAAAATTATCTATTCAAACCATTACTGCTTGGGAAGAGTCTTTAGAATCCGATTCTGATTTGCCATCCTGGCATCAAATGGATACTTTTTTAAAAAGTAGACACCGAGTATTGGAAAGAATAGAAATGGCACGTGACCAAATGTCGGCAAACGAATCAAGTCACAAAGGTGATCAAAAGCCTGGAACTAGTAAAAATATCAAAAAGAGAACAGACACAAATAGTCAGAACTTATGTGTATTTTGCAACGAAAATCATTATCTAAGAAATTGTAGAAAATTCTCTGATTTAACTGTTAAGCAGCGAGTTGATTTTGTAGAACAGAATAAAATATGTACCAATTGTCTTTCGCCTACTCATTTAAATCAGGATTGCAGAAGTATATTTCGTTGTACACAATGTAAAAATAAGCATCATAGTTTATTACATGTGAACCATAACATAAATAATGAACTGGTTTCAAGGGCTAATAGGCCAGTAAATTCATTTCATACTGAATATACACATCCTGTGAAGAGTATGGAAACGGAAAATAATGGCCCGGAAAAGCAGTGTCCCTCTTGTAGTAAACATGATCAGATAAATGTCCAAACTCATCTATCGGTAAACGATGATAATATTCTATTACCAACAGCCTTAGTACAAATCAATCACTTGGGTGATAAGTTCAGTATTAGAGCTCTGATAGATTCAGCTTCCAAAAGATCGTTTCTAACTGAAAGAATACGAAATAGATTAAATTTAAAAACAGAACCTGCAGATTTTGAAATATGTGGATTAGGAGGTACTGTAGTATCTAATTCAAAGAAAATTTGTAATGTAACACTTTGCGCAGAGAAACATAATTTTATACTTGATACTCAAGCTATAATCGTTTCAAACTTAACAAGTTTGATGCCGTCAACAACAATTTCCAATCCTAATCTTGACGAGATCAGTGAATTGGAATTGGCGGATCCGAAATTTTATGTTTCTTCGCAGGTAGACATGTTATTAGGAAGTGATATATTACCATATATTTTACTCGAGGGGACTCGTCAACATGTTTTAGGAAATATGGTAGCACAAAATTCAGTATACGGATGGTTTGTATATGGCCCTTTCAAAATAAACTCCCTTTCACTCGTTACAGTTGATATAAATGAAAAAACTAGGGAATCCAATGAAATTTGTGTTCAGCTTAGGAAGTTTTGGGAAACTGAAGAGATATTTAACAGTAGTGTCTTATCAGAAGAAGATAAATTTTGTGAAAAACTATTTGCAAAAACCACTTTTCGACGAAAAGATGGAAGATATGTGGTAAAGTTACCATTCAGATCAGAGTTTCCAGAAATAATAAATCTATCTTCATCTCGCTACCAAGCAAAGAAACAATATCTTCACATGGAAGCCAATTTAGCTAAAAAATCAAATCTTCTGGACATTTATAATAATATATTGAAGGAATATATAGATTTAGGTCATATGAAAAAATGCAATTCAACTGAAATAGAAGAACATGGAAAATACTATTCATATTATTTGCCACATCATGCTGTGTTTAGACCTGAAAGTGCTTCAACAAAGGTTCGCGTGGTGTTTAATGGTTCACGAAAAACACAAAGTTCATATTCGTTGAATGATATCTTATATAGTGGACCAACCCTTCAGTCAGATTTAATGACTATAATTTTAAACTGGCGAAAATATGAATATGTATTCAATGGCGATATTGAAAAAATGTATCGTCAAATAATGATTAATGAATAAGACCATATCAGAGGATATTGTTCCGCAATGTCACTACAGGTAACATAGAAGATTATGAATTAACTACGGTAACTTTCGGCATAAATTGTGCTCCTTACTTAGCTATTCGAACACTTCTACAATTGGCTGACGAATCTGAAACACTTAATCCATTAGCGTCATTAATATTAAGAAATGAGACTTATGTGGATGATGTGCTATCAGGAGGACATACATTGGAATCAGCAATAGAATCTCAGAAACAGTTGTGCACCGCACTAAATTCTGCAGGATTTCCATTGAGAAAAATAACAGCCAATCACCATAGACTATTAGAACATATTCCAAAGGAAAATCTTTTAAATGACGATTTATTGAAATTTAATGATTCAAGCTCAACGAAGACTCTTGGTATTTGTTGGAACGCTATGAGTGATACTTTCAATTACAAAGTCGAATCTATTTCTCTAGGAAGTACAGTAACAAAAAGGCAAATATTATCTTGCATTGCAAAACTTTTTGATCCGGCAGGATGGCTAACGCCTATAATTATTGAAGCTAAAATGCTTCTTCAGAACTTATGGCAAGATGGTGTAGAGTGGGATGAGAATGTCAATTCACATATATTTCAAAAGTGGAAATTGTTCATTGACAATTTTCATCATATCGATAGAATTCAAATTCCTCGTTGGGTGAATTTTCAACCTGAAAATTATATCCAGTTGCATGGGTTTTGCGATGCCTCAGAAAGGGCATACTGTGCCGCAGTATACCTTAGATCGGAGAATCCAAACCGAAGAAGCACACATTTGCTAGTGGCTAAAAGCAAGGTAGCTCCGCTAAAAAAACTTAGTCTTCCGCGCTTGGAATTGTGTGGCGCCTTACTTCTTTCCAAATTAGTAAGGCAATTGTTATGTGATAATTTGTTCCCAAACACATCTGTTTATTTATGGACAGACTCCACCATTGTTCTTGCTTGGCTTCAAAAACATCCATCTACGTGGAAAACTTTTGTAGCCAATAGAATCTCCAAAATTATTGAAAATGTCGTTGATGCCACGTGGAGACACGTACCTACATCTGAAAATCCAGCCGATCTTGGAACACGAGGATGCAAGCCTCAAGATCTAGTTAATAATCCATTGTGGTGGCATGGACCTCTTTGGCTTCTTAGCTCTCAAGATCACTGGCCAATGTTCTCTCAACCACTCCAAGACGCGCCAAACCAAAGAAAAATATGTCTAATTGCTTGTTCCACAGATCCAGCTCCATCTTCGTCTTTTAAGAATAAAGAGACTGTACTAAAACAACCTTCGAGATCTCAGGTACCGTCAGCAATAGCAGAAAGTGGAGAGGAACTTTCTATTATTAATAGTTTCTCAAGATATCACCGAGCACTTCGCGTTATAGCCTATGTCTATCGTTTCTACAATTTAGCCTCAAAAAAGGTTACAACTTTTCCAGAAACTATAACTCAGAACGAACTCAACAATTCTAAAGTTGTTCTAATACGACTGACGCAAAGGACATATTATTTCTATGAATATAACGACTTGTCCAACTCCAGAGCTATTTCTAAGAAAAGCTCGTTAATAACGCTGAACCCATTTCTAGATTCTAACGGCCTTCTACGAGTTAACGGTCGCTTAGTTAATTCATCTATGAGCTATGACGAAAGGTTTCCCATAATCATTCCATACAAATCGAACTTATGTGAAATGATTTTGAAATTTATTCACCAAAATCTGATGCATGCTGACGTTTCTTTAATGCTTAGTATGGTTAGATACCAATTTTATATTCCAGCTCTAAAGAGAGCCGTTAAAAAATGTATAAATAAGTGCTTAACTTGTGTTCGCTATAAGCAAAGGGTACTATCGCAAATAATGGCAGCTTTGCCAGCTGAGAGAACTACGTTCTCCTTACCGTTTACCTTTACAGGTGTAGACTTTGCTGGACCTTTTCAGATAAAAGCTGGGCATTTGCGAAATTCACCCTATATGAAGGGATACGCCTGCATATTCGTTTGCTTTGCTACACGAGCTATACACCTAGAACCATGTTCCAATCTTTCATCTGAGGCTTTTCTGGCTACATTTGATAGGTTTGTTGGAAGACGAGGTTTACCTAAGCGTCTGATGTCAGACAACGGTACTAATTTCGTAGGCGCTAGTAAAACATTGCTTGCTGAATATGCAATGTTTTTAGAACAATCCTATAGGGATATAGTTGAAAAATATGCTATCCACGGCTTCGAGTGGAAATTCATCCCACCAAGTGCCCCACACATGGGAGGCTTATGGGAAGCTGGAGTTAAAAGCTTCAAGCTTCATTTTAGAAAAGTTGTAGGAAACCATAAATTTAATTTTGAAGAATTCTCTACACTTTTAATTAGGATTGAAGGTGTTCTTAATTCTCGTCCGTTGTCTCCAATGACTGAGGATCCTAAGGATTTAGAAGTTTTAACTCCCGGACACTTTCTACGAGGTTCACCACTAATGGCGCCACCAGAAATGCCAAATGATGATCTAAATATGTCACTACTGAATCGATGGGAAAAATTGAAGGCCCTTCATCATCGATTTGCTCAACGATGGAAGACCGAATACTTGCAAGAACTTCATAAGCGCTACAAATGGAGATATCCAAAGAAGGAGTTGATTGTAGGAGATTTCGTCATTATAAAGGATGAACTACTTCCTCCTAGTGATTGGCGGTTAGGTCGCATTGAAACTATATATCTCGGATCTGATAAACGAGTACGAGTGGCTGATATCCGAACGCAATATGGTTTGGTTACTCGGCCGATAGTAAAACTCTGTTGGTTGCCAATCTTGGATAAGTAGCTTATACATAGTATTCAATTTGTCTAATTTTCAGTAATCTCTCATTACTATATCATTGTACTAACTATCCATCTTTCTCTCTTTTTTGTTTGTTTTTTTTTTCTTTGTTCATATTTTTTTTCAGATAAAAATGGAACCCATTCGTCGCTCAGATGTATGCCTAGTATGTTTCCAAAGGCATCATTTGCGGAAATGCAAAATATTTAACGGGTTTTCTATTAGACAACGCCTTTACTCCGTGAAGGTTCATAGATATTGTTTAAATTGCCTTTCCCAGTCGCACCAGGTTAAGGATTGTACCACAGCTTCAGCATGTCGCAGATGTGGCAAAAATCACCACACTCTATTGCACAAAGAAAGTGCTCAGTCGAATGTAGTTAGTTCTCCGCCAAGGCGTTCGGTCCAAGAACGCCTACAGTTACCAATTCGTGATCTTCGGATTCCGAACCGAGTAGCCCCACCTCAACAACGTCGGAGATCACAACATTCCGTTCGTTCAGCATCTCATGGAGAAACCCGTCGAGACACTACCGAAGATTCTGGGGCACTGACTGTAGCCAATGACCGCCGAAGACGCTCGAGGAGAAGGCCTACAATGGTGCAGTTAGCTGACCAAGCAGTTAGCTGACCAAGCAGCCGGCCAAGCTACTACCCATCAGCTGTTGCGACAAATGATCGCTACTATGAATCGGCTTAGTGATTCGATCCTTGCACCCGTGCAAAGGGGGCGGCATGTTGAGGCCCGCGACAGCGCCTCCGAGACAGCAGATGAAGACTGCCTTGACTTGGACATAGAGCCCCTACTTTAAATGTGCCCCTTCTGCTCGCTACGCTTCTGAATGGTGCTTAAGGAGATTGACAGGTGTCAAAAACTGACGTCCTGTCAATCAACTTAAGCGCCATTGCAGTTTTTTCTTTAATAAAAAAAACCTCAGCAGCGTCAGCAGCAAACAAACCCTAAAACCCAAACCTGAAAATAAAGGAAGTTATAACGTTTAACCAAACCTGTGTTCTTACTCACCTTGAACCACAAGTAAGTGCAACCTGCATTTTATTTCCAAAGTTAATTATTTGTAAATAATTAACTTTGGTTTTGTGTTGTTTCAACTACGTTGAAACAGCTCCAACAACAAATTTCCCTACTAGAGACAGAAATTTGTTTATATTCAACTTTGGGTGCAATTTTTATTTTGAAATTAAAGTAAATCGTTTATATACAAGTTTAAGATTCTTATTATCCTAATTTAATAGATAAATATAAACGCTTCACTATTAAATTTTCTCTGTTTATTTATTTTAATTTCACATAGGAATTGAACAACTGTAGATGTTCTAATTAGACCTCTATTTGCCAATTTTGAATTAATTTACTTTTTTATGGACAGTAGTCTTTCATGCTATTATATATTGATACATAATGATACTATTTTATATTTCTTATTATAAATTTAAGCTTTCTTTTAGTATATATTACAAATTAAATTTCTTTGCACAAATATGGAGTGGTTTACTTTTTACTTGTAATGGTTAACAATCTTGGAGATACTATCAACAACGAATTATTAAATAGACTTAATCTGAGACAAACTAATTTAAATGTGGTGCATATCAATGCTCAGAGTATTGTGCCTAGGGCTAATTCCACCAAGTTAGAAGAGATTAGACACATTTTTAAGAATAGTATTTTTGACGTAATAGCTATTTCTGAAACATGGCTGCATCATTACATTTTGGATAGTGCGATAAAAATTGACGGTTATCACATATACAGAAGTGACAGAAGATATATGCGCGGTGGTGGTGTTTGTATGTATATAAAAAATGGGCTTAATACTAGAATGGTCCACACTTTTGATGATGAAGGAAATTGCGAAGGTTTGTTTGTTGAGATTAGAGCTAACAGGTTAGTTAGAATTCTTTTAGGAGTGCTGTATTTACCACATGGAAACTTTCGCGGTTGTGAGGAGGAATTAGCGGATTTGTCGTCAAAATATAATCATATTATTATTACAGGAGATTTTAACATAAATTTATACAACAATGGTGACATGATGAGGACAGAAAGTGCTTCTCTGGGGTTGGGCGTAATACATAATAGTATACCTACACATGTAGACACTCGTTTCCATAGTTATTCATTAATAGATTATTTTTTAGTCTCTTTCCCAAATTTGGTTTGTAAAAACGGTCAGTATTGTTTTCCAGCACTAAATTCTAACCACGCTGCGATTTTTATTTCATATGATATAAAATTGGATAAAGAGGATGATAAAATACGTATTAGGGATTATAGTAGGTTCAATATTGATGATTGCGTTTATGATTTTGACCAAATTGACTTTAGTCCTATCTATAATACATCCGATACTACTTTTCAGATTGACTTTTTCACTCGACAGTTAAAAGGAATTTATGAAAAGCATATTCCGGTGAAGGTAGTGAAAGTAAGACAGAAATGTGATTGGATGCAGAGTAGAGACGTTTGCATTGCGAAAGAAAATAGAAATTTTGCCTACAGGGCTTACTTAGAGTTAAATAGTCATGAAAGATGGGTTACCTTCTGTAAGTACAGAAATAAATTAAAGTCTGTGATAAGGAAAAATAGAGATAGATATTGTCGCAATTTATTTTCATCTGGGGACTCTTCTACAATTTGGAAGGAGTTGAAAAATATAGGTGTTGCCGACAATAACTATAATGGCACATGTAATATCGATGTCGAAGATTGTAACGATTTTTTTATTCTACCTCCTATTACAAACCCACCTTCTATTATGTATTGTCAATATGGAAACAATTCATATAATGATTTTTCTTTTCGAAATATTGATGAGCCTGAGGTGTGGAATGCCTTTATGAGCATAAAATCTAATTGTGCGGGTCCAGATGATCTACCTTTAAAGTTTTTAAAATTAATTTTTGCAAGGATTTGTTCTCACTTGACATATTGTTATAATACCATTCTTACTACCTCTCAATACCCAAAAATTTGTAAAAATGCAAGAGTTGTGCCTAAGGTAAAAAATCCATTGGAATTATCTCATTTTCGTCCAATTAGTGTCGTTAATATTTTTTCTAAAATTCTTGAGATTTTGATCAATAAACAATTAACAGGGTACGTAGAGGAAAATGGATTTATATCAGAAGGACAGTTTGGTTTTAGAAAGGGTTATAACGCTACTAATCTTTTATTGAATATTACTGAGGAGGTGCGTAGTACTGTGGACCGAAAGGAACTAGCCTCCATTATTAGCCTAGACTTCAGTAGAGCGTTTGAGTCTATTTCTCACGAGGTTCTACTCAATAAATTATTTTCCATTTATCGATTTTCCACCTCTGCATGTCGGTTGATTGACACGTTTGTTAGGGGCAGGTCTCAATATGTCCAAATCAAGGAATCATTTTCATCGACCAAAAATTTATTTCGAGGTGTCCCTCAGGGATCAATATTGGGCCCTCTATTATTTTTATTGTACATAAACGATATTTTGAATAATTTGTTACCTTTAAAAGGATTTTTATATGCGGATGACCTACAATTAGTGGCTGTTTCTAATTCAATTTATCAACTAAACCAGAACATTAATGCTTGCATGCAAACTATTGATTCTTGGTGCGTTGATAATTTTATAATTTTAAACGTCTCCAAATCGAAAGCAATGTTTTTTGGAGTTAAAGATGCGATTACGCCTATAATTTCAGTTAATGGAGCTTTAATAAACATAGTTTCATGTATTAAAGTTTTAGGAATATATGTGGATGATGCTCTTCTGTTTTCCCAACATATTAATTTTGTAATTTCAAGGACTCTTTTTGTATTAAGAAGAATTTATAATACGTGTTATAACTTACCGGAGAGAATTAGAAAACAAATCGGTCATTTACTTCTTATGCCATTTTTGTTGTACGGACTAGAGGTATTTTCTGGAACAAGTGCATCGAATTTATTAAGACTTAGAAAAATGTGCTTTAATAGAATCATTCGGTATATCTACCATCTGCGTCCTAGAGATCATGTTACGGAATATGTTTTTGATTTTTTAGGGTGCGCTTTTGAGGATTTCATTAATGTTAGATTGCTTACTATTTTTTATAAATCATATAAACTCAATACACCATTATATTTGATCTCTAGATTCAATTTTTCAAATTCTTCGCGCACTTGTTCTCTAATTTGCCCCAGGTTATTTATATAAACCTTATATAAACCTCTTGTTTTTTTGTAGCTCCATGTTTGTGCTTAGATATAAATAATTTGTATTAATTTTATACTTTTATTATTAAGATTCATTAATAAACTTTTGTGTTAAATTATGTTTTAAATATGTAATCACCTTTTGGCCTACATTGGCTTTTTGATTACAATTAATAAATGAAATGAAATGAAATGAAATGAAATGAAAAGTTATTTGCAACCATATCGGGGCCTTAAATTACCGCATTTTTAAACCTGTACCAATAAATATACCGATCTATCCAATTTTTGTAAAAATTCATTATGCCACAAATTATACACAAAAACAAAGTGCAACTGTAATGCATTAAAATGATGCATAAATGACTGTCATAGCATGAAAACTGTCAAAGTTATTCACAACCATATCGGAACCTCAAATTACCGCGTTTTTAAACCTGGGAAAATAATTGTACCGATTTATCCAATTGGCCGTTTTCTAAAAATACATTATGGAATAAATTATATACCAAAGCAAATGGCAACTATAATGCAATAAAAAGATATATAAACGACTGTTATAACATGAAAACTATAAAAGTTATTTGCAACCATATCGGAGCCTTGAATTACCGCATTTTTAAACCTGTACCAATAAATATACCGATCTATCCAACTTTTGTAAAAATTCATTATGCCACAAATTATACACCAAAATAAAGTCAAACTGTAATGCTTTAAAATGATGCATAAACTATTGCCCTAGCATGAAAACTGTCAAAGTTATTTGCAACCATATCGGAACCTCAAATTACCGCGTTTTTAAACATAGAACAATAATTCTACCGATCCATCAAATTGACCATTTTTTAGATGAACACATTATGCCACAAATGATATACCAAATTAAAGTGCAATCATAATGCTCTAAACTGATGCATAAATGTAATCACCTTTTGGCCTACATTTGCTTTTTGATTACAATTAATAAATGAAATGAAATGAAAAGTTATTTGCAACCATATCGGGGCCTTAAATTACCGCATTTTTAAACCTGTACCAATAAATATACCGATCTATCCAATTTTTGTAAAAATTAATTATGCCACAAATTATACACAAAAACAAAGTGCAACTGTAATGCTTTAAACTGATGCATAAATGACTGTCATAGCATGAAAACTGTCAAAGTTATTCACAACCATATCGGAACCTCAAATTACCGCGTTTTTAAACCTGGGAAAATAATTCTACCGATTTATCCAATTGGCCGTTTTCTAAAAATACATTATGCAATAAATTATATACCAAAACAAATGGCAATTTTAATGCAATAAAAAGATATATAAACGACTGTTATAACATGAAAACTATAAAAATTATTTGCAACCATATCGGAGCCTTGTATAAACGACTGTCCTAGCACGAAAACTGCCAAAGTTAATTGCAGCCATATCGAAACCTCAGATTACCGCGTTTATTAAACATAGAACAATAATTCTACCGATCTATAAAATTCACCAATTAGTAAAAACACACATTATGCTACAAATTATATACCATATTAAAGTGCAATCATAATGCTTTAAAATGAAGCATAAATGACTGTCATAGCATGAAAACTATCAATGTTATTTGCAACCATATCGGAACCTCAAATTACCGCCTTTTTAAAGCTGTGAAAATAATTCTACCGATCTATCCAATTGGCAATTTTCTAAAAATATATTATGCAATAAATTATATACCAAAACAAATGGCAACTATAATGCAATAAAAAGATATATAAACGACTATTATAACATGAAAACTATAAAAGTTATTTGCAACCATATCGGAGCCTTGAATTACCGCATTTTTAAACCTGTACCAATAAATATACCGATCTATCCAACTTTTGTAAAAATTCATTATGCCACAAATTATACACCAAAATAAAGTGCAACTGTAATGCTTTAAAATGATGCATAAACTATTGCCCTAGCATGAAAACTGTCAAAGTTATTTGCAACCATATCGGAACCTCAAATTACCGCGTTTTTAAACATAGAACAATAATTCTACCGATCCATCAAATTGACCATTTTTTAGACGAACACATTGTGCAACAAATGATATACCAAATTAAAGTGCAATCATAATGCTTTAAAATGATGCATAAATGACTGTCATAGCATGAAAACTGTCATAGTTATTCACAACCATATCGGAACCTCAAATTACCGCCTTTTTAAACCTGGGAAAATAATTCTACCGATCTATCCAATTGGCCATTTGCTAAAAATACATTATGCAATAAATTATATACCAAAACAAATGGCAATTTAAATGCTTTAAAATGGTGCATAAACGACTGTCCTAGCACGAAAACTGCCAAAGTTAATTGCAACCATATCGGAAGCTCAGATTACTGCGTTTATTAAACGTAGAACAATAATTCTACCGATCTATCAAATTGACCAATTTGTAAAAATACACATTATGCTACAAATGATATACCATATTAAAGTGCAATCATAATGCTTTAAAATGATGCATAAATGACTGTCATAGCGTGAAAAATTGTCAATGTTATTTGCAGCCATATCGGAACCTCAAACTACCGCGTTTTTAAAGCTGTGAAAATAATTCTACCGATCTATCCAATTGGCCATTTTCCAAAAATATATTATGGAATAAATTATATACCAAAGCAAATGGCAACTATAATGCAATAAAAAGATATATAAACGACTGTTATAACATGAAAACTATAAAAGTTATTTGCAACCATATCGGAGCCTTAAATTACCGCATTTTTGAACCTGTACCAATAAATATACCGATCTATCCAATTTTTGTAAAAATTCATTATGCCACAAATTATACACCAAAATAAAGTGCAACTGTAATGCTTTAAAATGATGCGTAAACTAATGCCCTAGCATGAAAACTGTCAAAGTTATTTGCAACCATATCGGAACCTCAAATTACCTCGTTTCTAAACATGGAACAATAATTCTACCGATCCATCAAATTGACCATTTTTTAGACGAACACATTATGCCACAAATGATATACCAAATTAAAGTGCAATCATAATGCTCTAAACTGATGCATAATTGACTGCCATAGCATGAAAGCTGTCAAAGTTATTCACAACCATATCGGAACCTCAAATTACCGCCTTTTTAAACCTGGGAAAATAATTCTACCGATCTATCCAATTGGCCATTTTCTTAAAGTACATTATGCAATAAATTATATACCAAAACAAATGGCAATTTTAATGCTTTAAAATTGTGAATAAACGACTGTCCTAGCACGAAAACTGCCAAAGTTAATTGCAACCATATCGGAACCTCAGATTACCGCGTTTATTAAACATAGAACAATAATTCTACCGATCTATCAAATTGACCAATTTGTAAAAATACACATTATGCTACAAATGATATACCATATTTAAGTGCAATCATAATGCTTTAAAATGATGCATAAATGACTGTCATAGCATGAAAACTGTTAATGTTATTTGCAACCATATCGGAACCTCAAATTACCGCCTTTTTAAAGCTGTGAAAATAATTCTACCGATCTATCCAATTGGCAATTTTCTAAAAGTATATTATGCAATAAATTATATACCAAAACAAATGGCAACTATAATGCAATAAAAAGATATATAAACGACTGTTATAACATGAAAACTATAAAAGTTATTTGCAACCATATCGGAGCCTTGAATTACCGCATTTTTAAACCTGTACCAATAAATATACCGATCTATCCAACTTTTGTAAAAATGCATTATGCCACAAATTATACACCAAAATAAAGTGCAACTGTAATGCTTTAAAATGATGCATAAACTATTGCCCTAGCATGAAAACTGTCAAAGTTATTTGCAACCATATCGGAACCTCAAATTACCGCGTTTTTAAACATAGAACAATAATTCTACCGATCCATCAAATTGACCATTTTTTAGACGAACACATTATGCCACAAATGATATACCAAATTAAAGTGCAATCATAATGCTCTAAACTGATGCATAAATGACTGTCATAGCATGAAAACTGTCAAAGTTATTCACAACCATATCGGAACCTCAAATTACCGCCTTTTTAAACCTGGGAAAATAATTCTACATCTATCCAATTGGCCATTTTCTTAAAATACATTATGCAATAAATTATATACCAAAACAAATGGTAATTTTGATGCTTTAAAATGGTGCATAAACTATTGCCCTAGCACGAAAACTGCCAAAGTTAATTGCAACCATATCGGAACCTCAGATTACTGCTTTTATCAAACATAGAACAATAATTCTACCGATCTATCAAATATACTAATTTGTAAAAACACACATTATGCTACAAATTATATACCACATTAAAGTGCAATCATAATGCTTTAAAATAATGCATAAATGACTGTCATAGCATGAAAACTGTCAGTGTTATTTGCAACCATATCGGAACCTCAAATTACCGCCTTTTTAAAGCTGTGAAAATAATTCTACCGATCTATCCAATTAGCCATTTTCTAAAAATACATTATGCAAATTGACCATTTTTTAGACGAACACTTTGTGCCACAAATGATATACCAAATTAAAGTGCAATCATAATGCTTTAAAATGATGCATAAATGACTGTCATAGCATGAAAACTGTCAAAGTTATTCACAACCATATCGGAACCTCAAATTACCGCCTTTTTAAACCTGGGAAAATAATTCTACCGATCTATCCAATTAGCCATTTTCTAAAAATACATTATGCAATAAATTATATACCAAAACAAATGGCAATTTTAGTGCTTTAAAATGGTGCATAAACGACTGTCCTAGCACGAAAACTGCCAAAGTTACCCAGCAAAAAAATTTTGAAGCTATTCAAGAAGAAGGGATACTTTCACGATTTCTTTTGTACGTATTCAATATAATGCGTTTTTAAATACATTCCTATATTCTAATAAATTTGTCATAAGTGAACGCATGAAAAAATGCATCCAATTCACTCATGTAACTGTAATATAGGAATTGTAACATTTCACTGTAATTTGGTATTCTCTTAGGATTTAAAGGAAACGTGAATTTTAAACCAACAAATATTAAAAATAACATTAATTCTATTAGGTTTTTGTATATAATATTTGTTAAAATTAGTAATATCAAGTTCATTTTTAAATCTTAATACGAAAAGGAAAAAAACAAGTTGACTGACTATTTAACGGATTTGAAAATATAATGGGTATTTTAATGCATTTTAAAATCAGTAATTAATGTTTTATTTTGTTATCATACATAATTTTTATCAATATCACAATAAAAAATTAATTTAAATCATAAAAATTAATTCACAGTACCTTCAATAATGCATTTTAAAATAAATATAGTGCACCAATGAAAATTCGCATTAAAAACATCGAATGTTCATTGGTTATAAGCACTCATTTTAATGACGAATTATTTTTCCAAATACGAACCCATGCTCGCCAATGACACGCTAATGTTAAAATCATGCATGTTTCACCTAAATATGAACCAGTTCATTATCAGTTAAACTCATGCATTTACTACTTTTTTTGCACGTCTTTTTTTGCTGGGTAGTTGCAACCATATCGGAACCTCAGATTACTGCGTTTATTAAACATAGAACAATAATTCTACCGATCTATCAAATTGACCAATTTGTAAAAATACACATTATGCTACAAATGATATACCATATTAAAGTGCAATCATAATGCTTTAAAATGATGCATAAATGTCATAGCGTGAAAACTGTCAATGTTATTTGCAGCCATATCGGAACCTCAAACTACCGTGTTTTTAAAGCTGTGAAAATAATTCTACCGATCTATCCAATTGGCCATTTTCCAAAAATATATTATGGAATAAATTATATACCAAAGCAAATGGCAACTATAATGCAATAAAAAGATATATAAACGACTGTTATAACATGAAAACTATAAAAGTTATTTGCAACCATATCTTAAAATGCCTTAAATTACCGCATTTTTGAACCTGTACCAATAAATATACCGATCTATCCAATTTTTGTAAAAATTCATTATGCCACAAATTATACACCAAAATAAAGTGCAACTGTAATGCTTTAAAATGATGCGTAAACTGTCAAAGTTATTTGCAAACATATCGGAACCTCAAATTACCGCGTTTTTAAACATAGAACAATAATTCTACCGATCCATCAAATTGACCATTTTTTAGACGAACACATTATGCCACAAGTGATATACCAAATTAAAGTGCAATCATAATGCTCTAAACTGATGCATAATTGACTGTCATAGCATGAAAACTGTCAAAGTAATTCACAACCATATCGGAACCTCAAACTACCGCCTTTTTAAACCTTGGAAAATAATTCTATCGATCTATCCAATTGGCCATCTTCTAAAAATACATTATACAATAAATTATATAGCAAAACAAATGGCAACTAAAATGCAATAAAAAAATGTATAAACGACTGTTATAACATGAAAACTATAAAAGTTATTTGCAACCATATCGGGGCCTTAAATTACCGCATTTTTATACCTGTACCAATAAATATACCGATCTATCTAATTTTTTGTAAAAATTCATTATGCCACAAATTATACACAAAAGCAAAGTGCAACTGTAATGCTTTAAAATGATGCATAAATGACTGTCATAGCATGAAAACTGTCAAAGTTATTCACAACCATATCGGAACCTCAAATTACCGCGTTTTTAAACTTGGGAAAATAATTCTACCGATTTATCCAATTGGCCGTTTTCTAAAAATACATTATGCAATAAATTATATACCAAAACAAATGGCAATTTTAATGCTTTAAAATGGTGCATAAACGACTGTCCTAGCACGAAAACTGCCAGAGTTAATTGCAGCCATATCGGAACCTCAGATTACCGCGTTTATTAAACATAGAACAATAATTCTTCCGATCTATCAAATTCACCAATTAGTAAAACACACATTATGCTACAAATTATATACCATATTAAAGTGCAATCATAATGCTTTAAAATGAAGCATAAATGACTGTCATAGCATGAAAACTGTCAATGTTATTTGCAACCATATCGGAACCTCAAATTACCGCCTTTTTAAAGCTGTGAAAATAATTCTACCGATCTATCCAATTGGCAATTTTCTAAAAATATATTATGCAATAAATTATATACCAAACAAATGGCAACTATAATGCAATAAAAAGATATATAAACGACTGTTATAACATGAAAACTATAAAAGTTATTTGCAACCATATCGGAGCCTTGAATTACCGCATTTTTAAACCTGTACCAATAAATATACCGATCTATCCAACTTTTTGTAAAATTCATTATGCCACAAATTATACACCAAAATAAAGTGCAACTGTAATGCTTTAAAATGATGCATAAACTATTGCCCTAGCATGAAAACTGTCAAAGTTATTTGCAACCATATCGGAACCTCAAATTACCGTGTTTTTAAACATAGAACAATAATTCTACCGATCCTTCAAATTGACCATTTTTTAGACGAACACATTATGCCACAAATGATATACCAAATTAAAGTGCAATCATAATGCTCTAAACTGATGCATAAATGACTGTCATAGCATGAAAACTGTCACAGTAATTCACAACCATATCGGAACCTCAAATTACCGCCTTTTTAATCCTGGGAAAATAATTCTATCGATCTATCCAATTGGCCATCTTCTAAAAATACATTATGCAATAAATTATATACCAAAACAAATGGCAACTAAATGCAATAAAAAGATGTATAAACGACTGTTATAACATGAAAACTATAAAAGTTATTTGCAACCATATCGGAGCCTTAAATTACCGCATTTTTGAACCTGTACCAATAAATATACCGATCTATCCAATTTTTGTAAAAATTCATTATGCCACAAATTATACACCAAAATAAAGTGCAACTGTAATGCTTTAAAATGATGCGTAAACTAATGCCCTAGCATGAAAACTGTCAAAGTTATTTGCAACCATATCGGAACCTCAAATTACCGCGTTTTTTAACATAGAACAATAATTCTACCGATCCATCAAATTGACCATTTTTTAGACGAACACAATATGCCACAAATGATATACCAAATTAAAGTGCAATCATAATGCTCTAAACTGATGCATAATGACTGTCCATAGCATGAAAGCTGTCAAAGTTATTCACAACCATATCGGAACCTCAAATTACCGCCTTTTTAAACCTGGGAAAATAATTCTACCGATCTATCCAATTGGCCATTTTCTTAAAGTACATTATGCAATAAATTATATACCAAAACAAATGGCAATTTTAATGCTTTAAAATGGTGCATAAACGACTGTCCTAGCACGAAAACTGCCAAAGTTAATTGCAACCATATCGGAACCTCAGATTACTGCTTTTATTAAACATAACATAACATAATTCTACCGATCTATCAAATTGACCAATTTGTAAAAACATACATTATGCTACAAATTATATACCATATTAAAGTGCAATCATAATGCTTTAAAATGATGCATAAATGACTGTCATAGTATGAAAACTGTCAATGTTATTTGCAACCATATCGGAACCTCAAATTACCGCCTTTTTAAAGCTGTGAAAATAATTCTACCGATCTATCCAATTGGCAATTTTCTAAAAATATATTATGCAATAAATTATATACCAAAACAAATGGCAACTATAATGCAATAAAAAGATATATAAACGACTGTTATAACATGAAAACTATAAAAGTTATTTGCAACCATATCGGAGCCTTGAATTACCGCATTTTTAAACCTTTACCAATAAATATACCGATCTATCCAACTTTTGTAAAAATTCATTATGCCACAAATTATACACCAAAATAAAGTGCAACTGTAATGCTTTAAAATGATTGCATAAACTATTGCCCTAGCATGAAAACTGTACAAGTTATTTGCAACCATATCGGAACCTCAAATTACCGCGCTTTTAAACATAGAACAATAATTCTACCGATCCTTCAGATTGACCATTTTTTAGACGAACACATTGTGCCACAAATGATATACCAAATTAAAGTGCAATCATAATGCTCTAAACTGATGCATAAATGACTGTCATAGCATGAAAACTGTCAAAGTTATTCACAACCATATCGGAACCTCAAATTACCGCCTTTTTAAACCTGGGAAAATAATTCTACCGATCTATCCAATTGGCCATTTTCTTAAAATACATTATGCAATAAATTATATACCAAAACAAATGGCAATTTTAATGCTTTAAAATGGTGCATAAACGACTGTCCTAGCACGAAAACTGCCAAAGTTAATTGCAACCATATCGGAACCTCAGATTACTGCGTTTATTAAACATAGAACAATAATTCTACCGATCCTATCAAATTGACCAATTTGTAAAAATACACATTATGCTATACAATGATATACCATATTAAAGTGCAATCATAATGCTTTAAAATGATGCATAAATGACTGTCATAGCGTGAAAACTGTCAATGTTATTTGCAGCCATATCGGAACCTCAATACCGCTTTTTAAAGCTGTGAAAATAATTCTACTGATCTATCCAATTGGCCATTTTCCAAAAATATATTATGGAATAAATTATATACCAAAGCAAATGGCAACTATAATGCAATAAAAAGATATATAAACGACTGTTATAACATGAAAACTATAAAAGTTATTTGCAACCATATCGGAGCCTTAAATTACCGCATTTTTGAACCTGTACCAATAAATATACCGATCTATCCAATTTTTGTAAAAATTCATTATGCCACAAATTATACACCAAAATAAAGTGCAACTGTAATGCTTTAAAATGATGCGTAAACTAATGCCCTAGCATGAAAACTGTCAAAGTTATTTGCAACCATATCGGAACCTCAAATTACCGCGTTTTTAAACATAGAACAATAATTCTACCGATCTATCAAATTGACCATTTTTAGACAAATACATTATGCCACAAATGATATACCAAATTAAAGTGCAATCATAATGCTCTAAACTGATGCATAAATGACTGTCATAGCATGAAAACTGTCAAAGTAATTCACAACCATATCGGAACCTCAAATTACCGCCTTTTTAAAGCTGTGAAAATAATTCTACCGATCTATCCAATTGGCAATTTTCTAAAAATATATTATGCAATAAATTATATACCAAAACAAATGGCAACTATAATGCAATAAAAAGATATATAAACGACTGTTATAACATGAAAACTATAAAAGTTATTTGCAACCATATCGGAGCCTTGAATTTACCGCATTTTTAAACCTGTACCAATAAATATATCGATCTATCCAACTTTTGTAAAAATTCATTATGCCACAAATTATACACCAAAATAAAGTGCAACTGTAATGCTTTAAAATGATGCATAAACTATTGCCCTAGCATTAAAACTGTCAAAGTTATTTGCAACCATATCGGAACCTCAAATTACCGCGTTTTTAAACATAGAACAATAATTCTACCGATCCATCAAATTGACCATTTTTTAGACGAACACATTATGCCACAAATGATATACCAAATTAAAGTGCAATCATAATGCTCTAAACTGATGCATAAATGACTGTCATAGCATGAAAACTGTCAAAGTTATTCACAACCATATCGGAACCTCAAATTACCGCCTTTTTAAACCTGGGAAAATAATTCTACCGATCTATCCAATTGGCCATTTTCTTAAAATACATTATGCAATAAATTATATACCAAAACAAATGGCAATTTTAATGCTTTAAAATGGTGCATAAACGACTGTCCTAGCACGAAAACTGCCAAAGTTAATTGCAACCATATCGGAACCTCAGATTACTGCTTTTATTAAACATAGAACAATAATTCTACCGATCTATCAATTTGACCAATTTGTAAAAACACACATTATGCTACAAATTATATACCATATTAAAGTGCAATCATAATGCTTTAAAATGATGCATAAATGACTGTCATAGCATGAAAACTGTCAATGTTATTTGCAACCATATCGGAACCTCAAATTACCGCCTTTTTAAAGCTGTGAAAATAATTCTACCGATCTATCCAATTGGCAATTTTCTAAAAATATATTATGCAATAAATTATATACCAAAACAAATGGCAACTATAATGCAATAAAAAGATATATAAACGACTGTTATAACATGAAAACTATAAAAGTTATTTGCAACCATATCGGAGCCTTGAATTACCGCATTTTTAAACCTGTACCAATAAATATACCGATCTATCCAACTTTTGTAAAAATTCATTATGCCACAAATTATACACCAAAATATTGCCCTAGCATGAAAACTGTCAAAGTTATTTGCAACCATATCGGAACCTCAAATTACCGCGTTTTTAAACATAGAACAATAATTCTACCGATCCTTCAAATTGACCATTTTTTAGACGAACACATTGTGCCACAAATGATATACCAAATTAAAGTGCAATCATAATGCTTTAAAATGATGCATAAATGACTGTCATAGCATGAAAACTGTCAAAGTTATTCACAACCATATCGGAACCTCAAATTACCGTCTTTTTAAACCTGGGAAAATAATTCTACCGATCTATCCAATTGGCCATTTTCTAAAAATACATTATGCAATAAATTATATACCAAAACAAATGGCAATTTTAATGCTTTAAAATGGTGCATAAATGGTCCTAGCACGAAAACTGCCAAAGTTAATTGCAACCATATCGGAACCTCAGATTACTGCGTTTATTAAACATAGAACAATAATTCTACCGATCTATCAAATTGACCAATTTGTAAAAATACACTACAAATGATATACCATATTAAAGTGCAATCATAATGCTTTAAAATGATGCATAAATGACTGTCATAGCATGAAAACTGTCAAAGTTATTCACAACCATATCGGAACCTCAAATTACGCCTTTTTAAACCTGGGAAAATAATTCTACCGATCTATCCAATTGGCCATTTTCTAAAAATACATTATGCAATAAATTGTATACCAAAACAAATGGCAATTTTAATGCTTTAAAATGGTGCATAAACGACTGTCCTAGCACGAAAACTGCCAAAGTTAATTGCAACCATATCGGAACCTCAGATTACTGCGTTTATTAAACATAGAACAATAATTCTACCGATCTATCAAATTGACAATTTCTAAAAATACACATTATGCTACAAATGATATACCATATTAAAGTGCAATCATAATGCTTTAAAAAATGCATAAATGACTGTCATAGCGTGAAAACTGTCAATGTTATTTGCAGCCATATCGGAACCTCAAACTACCGCGTTTTTTAGGCTGTGAAAATAATTCTACCGATCTATCCAATTGGCCATTTTCCAAAAATATATTATGGAATAAATTATATACCAAAGCAAATGGCAACTATAATGCAATAAAAATAACATGAAAACTATAAAAGTTATTTGCAACCATATCGGAGCCTTAAATTACCGCATTTTTTATCCTGTACCAATAAATATACCGATCTATCCAATTTTTGTAAATATTCATTATGCCACAAATTATACACCAAAATAAAGTGCAACTATAATGCTTTAAAATGATGCGTAAACTAATGCCCTAGCATGAAAACTGTCAAAGTTATTTGCAACCATATCGGAACCTCAAATTACCGCGTTTTTAAGCATAGAACAATAATTCTACCGATCCATCAAATTGACCATTTTTTAGACGAACACATTATGCCACAAATGATATACCAAATTAAAGTGCAATCATAATGCTCTAAACTGATGCATAAATGACTGTCATAGCATGAAAACTGTCAAAGTAATTCACAACCATATCGGAACCTCAAATTACCGCCTTTTTAAACCTGGGGAAATAATTCTATGGATCTATCCAATTGGCCATCTTCTAAAAATACATTATGCAATAAATTATATACCAAAACAAATGGCAACTAAAATGCAATAAAAAGATGTATAAACGACTGTTATAACATGAAAACTATAAAAGTTATTTGCAACCATATCGGGGCCTTAAATTACCGCATTTTTAAACCTGTACCAATAAATATACCGATCTATACAATTTTTGTAAAAATTCATTATGCCACAAATTATACACAAAAACAAAGTGCAACTGTAATGCTTTAAAATGATGCATAAATGACTGTCATAGCATGAAAACTGTCAAAGTTATTCACAACCATATCGGAACCTCAAATTACCGCGTTTTTAAACCTGGGAAAATAATTCTACCGAATTATCCAATTGGCCGTTTTCTAAAAATACATTATGAAATAAATTGTATACCAAAACAAATGGCAATTTTAATGCTTTAAAATGGTGCATAAACGACTGTCCTAGCACGAAAACTGCCAAAGTTAATTGCAGCCATATCGGAACCTCAGATTACCGCGTTTATTAAACATAGAACAATAATTCTACCGATCTATCAAATTGACCAATTTGTAAAAACACACATTATGCTACAAATTATATACCATATTAAAGTGCAATCATAATGCTTTAAAATGACTGTCATAGCATGAAAACTGTCAATGTTATTTGCAACCATATCGGAACCTCAAATTACCGCCTTTTTAAAGCTGTGAAAATAATTCTACCGATCTATCCAATTGGCAATTTTCTAAAAATATATTATGCAATAAATTATATGCCAAAACAAATGGCAAATATAATGCAATAAAAAGATATATAAACGACTGTTATAACATGAAAACTATAAAAGTTATTTGCAACCATATCAGAGCCTTGAATTACCGCATCAATCCAACTTTTGTAAAAATTCATTATGCCACTAATTATACACCAAAATAAAGTGCAACTGTAATGCTTTAAAATGATGCATAAACTATTGCCTTAGCATGAAAAGTGTCAAAGTTATTTGCAACCATATCGGAACCTCAAATTACCGCGTTTTTAAACA
Source organism: Lucilia sericata (assembly GCF_015586225.1). NCBI lineage: Eukaryota > Metazoa > Arthropoda > Insecta > Diptera > Calliphoridae > Lucilia > Lucilia sericata. The sequence continues at coordinate 78,921 of NW_023994452.1, forward strand.
TAGAACAATAATTCTACTGATCCTTCAAATTGACCATTTTTTAGACGAACACATTGTGCCACAAATGATATACCAAATTAAAGTGCAATCATAATGCTTTAAAATGATGCATAAATGACTGTCAGACTGTCCTAGCACGAAAACTGCCAAAGTTAATTGCAACCATATCGGAACCTCAGATTACTGCGTTTATTAAACATAGAACAATAATTCTACCAATCTATCAAATTGACCAATTTGTAAAAATACACATTATGCTACAAATGATATACCATATTAAAGTGCAATCATAATGCTTTAAAATGATGCGTAAATGACTATCATAGCGTGAAAACTGTCAATGTTATTTGCAGCCATATCGGAACCTCAAACTACCGCGTTTTTAAGCTGTGAAAATAATTCTACCGATCTATCCAATTGGCCATTTTCCAAAAATATATTATGGAATAAATTATATACCGAAGCAAATGGCAACTATAATGCAATAAAAAGATATATAAACGACTGTTATAACATGAAAACTATAAAAGTTATTTGCAACCATATCGGAGCCTTAAATTACCGCATTTTTGAACCTGTACCAATAAATATACCGATCTATCCAATTTTTGTAAAAATTCATTATGCCACAAATTATACACCAAAATAAAGTGCAACTGTAATGCTTTAAAATGATGCGTAAACTAATGCCCTAGTATGAAAACTGTCAAAGTTATTTGCAACCATATTGAAACCTCAAATTACCGCGTTTTTAAACATAGAACAATAATTCTACCGATCCATCAAATTGACCATTTTTTAGACGAACACATTATGCCACAAATGATATACCAAATGAAAGTGCAATCATAATGCTCTAAACTGATGCATAAATGACTGTCCTAGCATGAAAACTGTCAAAGTAATTCACAACCATATCGGAACCTCAAATTACCGCCTTTTTAAACCTGGGAAAATAATTCTATCGATCTATCCAATTGGCCATCTTCTAAAAATACATTATGCAATAAATTATATACCAAAACAAATGGCAACTAAAATGCAATAAAAAGATGTATAAACGACTGTTATAACATGTGTAATGTGCTTGCACATATTTTTGATATTTTTTTGTTTTAATTCTTATTTTAATGAGCATTCATATTAACGATCCTTGTTTTGCTTTCCGTTGCTATGCAAACGCCATCTATTTGTAAGATACTTTTCATATAGTTTGTTGGTGAATCTTATAGTTGACATTTATATGAATTTTTATCAAATTTCTTTCAACGTTTTTGGGGCGAAATCGCTAATCATCGGTTCGCGCCAACTTAAGAACCAAAGCCGAGCTTTAATGGTAACGAAAACGCCATTTGTTGGCCATATTTTTTTAAACAATTTTCAGAACAAGTCTATTCCAAGCTTTAACTTGATAATCAAATTTTATAATTTAAAATAAATTGTAGTTAAAGGTTTTTTATTAAGAGGAAAACAAACTAAAATAATTTTTGTGTCTAAATAACTTCATTTTTGGAATCGTGAGTATGTAATTATACTGAAAATATTTGCATAATTTTATAATAGGCCAAATTTTGTTTTATTAGAAATATTTCTGGCTGTAATTTCTGTTTGCAAAATTGTTTTAAAGGTTGAATAAAAAAATAATTGAAGTCAACAACATATTTGCATGGGAAAGGTGCTTTTATTAAAGTCTTTATTTATTCCCCATTTTTTATCATTTTACTCCCTGGTGCCATCTCCAAAAGGGTAATATATCTATAATTTAATTCCTCTTTTATATAAATTTCTTATTAGATTACTTTTGTTTTTGTAATCTAGATTTGGCACCTTGTCCATAATACAAAAGATTATTAATTGCTCAATTACTCTTGATGATATAAAAGAACAAGAAGAAGACAAGTTTTAATCCTCTCATCAACTCTGACTTCAACTGTTTCTTCATCTCCACTTCACATATTTTGTTGTTCTACCAGTTTGATTAATGCCAGTGAACAAAGAACAATAATTAAAAAGTGCTGTGATTAAAAATTTAAGAAAACCAATATTGGTGATCATAATTGTTGAACAAAAATATGAAGAAAATTATTTAATATTTATATGATACGAAATTATCTATCTATAATGTAGAAATTTGTTGGCGTAAGTCATAAAAGTTAAAACACATGAAAATAATACATAAAAGTGAAAAATTGCAACAAGAAAATGTAAATAACAGATATTAAATTCTGATAATTAAAAGTGCTAAAATCGGTTTAAAATTATTAAAATTGGTTTTTAAAATTTGTTAAAATTGGCCTAAAAATGTTAAAATTTGTCTAAACTTGTTAAAATTGATTGTTAAAATTTTTCTATCATTGTTAAAAAGTTCCTATAATTGTTAAAATTTTCCTAAAATCGTTAATATTTTTCTAAAGTTGTTAAAATTTGTCTAAAATATGTTAAAATTCTTAAAAAAAAATTCCATAATAATTTTTGGTAATTTCTTTTGTTCATATATTTGTTTTTTTATTAAATCGTGAAAAGAAATATTTAACTGTTATTATGTATTAAGTTTTTATTGTTCTTATATTAACAGAAGCAAAAGTCATAACTTATTATCACTGTTAATTATTTATTTATCTTGTTTTGTGCATTTTTGCATAATTTGATGTTATCAACATCTAAAAATTTGGATATAAAATATTGCTAATTATGACTTTTACTCCTGCTAATTACATATGTTCTGTTAAAAGTGTTTTTTTAAAGTTTGTTTTTAAATGTTAATTGTATCAGCATAAGTCAGTGTTTATAAACATTTATACAGCAACATCACTCAAATGTAAGAGAAAGAGAACCTGCAGCAACATCTACAAAGATCTTTGGATATGTGAGCAGCTGCATAAAGTGAGTTTTTATACGTTTTGTTTTTATTTTGTGCTTTCACTTACATTTTTATTGATTTTTGTTCCAAAAGTGTTATTGACTTTTTTTGTTTAAGGTGACCAGCTAAGATAATGATTTTTATAATTTTGCTTGGTGATCAATATTAGATTTAATTTTATTGTATAAAATATCATTATTTTTGCTGGAAATCTTTATAAAGAAATTAATGTTTATTCTGTTTAAACTTTTAAAAACATTTTTGGTAAATTATTTTAACTCTAATTTAGTCTTAGTTTTTTTGTTATTTAATTTTTTTTTTCTCAAAAATTATTTTTTATATTCTTTCTTATTAAGATTAAGTTTTATTCATTAAACATGTATGCTTAATTTAAATTTGAATCTGTTTGTTTATTGGATCTAGGAATATACGTTGTGGTAGAATGTTAAAGGGATCATAAATTGCCATTTTGTTTTGGAACATGTTTTGTTTATGATCATGGTAGGGTTTGCGAAGTCATCATATTCCATCTAATGTCATATCATTTAAATTGAGATCAGTTTTAGATACAGTTTACATATGTTTGTTATATTTTTGAGCACGCATAATATTAAAGTTTGTTTGTGTATTCCGGTGGCTCTGGATCTATGGAAGAATAAAACGAACCCCCCTAATTTTCGACGAGCAATAAGGTCGGTGTAAAAGCGTGCCCCTTTTCATAAATGTCCTATATACCATCTGCCATTGTTTATTTCTAATTTCTGTGGATACACGTTACAAATTATTGGCGCCCAACGTGGGGCCCGAACACGTCAACATATCTTTTAATAACATCTCTATCACTTACAGATATAAACCGTGATTATCGTTGTTCGGCTCCTAATATTACATTTTTGTAATATTTATAGATTTTTGATATATTATCTGGAATTTGTTTATAATTCAAATTACATTTTTATAATCAACCTATAGTTTTTCAAAATTCTAATATTTTTCAAAGCTTCTAGCTGTCCTGTCGACTGCTTGGAATACAGTTCGTTTTGGATAAATAATCTAAATCTGTCCACAGTCAACGTTTCCTAAATAATATTATTATTTATTGCTGTAAAAGGAAATATTGCTTTTTAAGATGAGCTTTCCTCAGCCAAATTTTGAACATATGTAAATATTACTCAATTTAGAAAGATTTTAATAATAATATTCTACGCAATGTATACCTGGTGAAAATAACAAACAGAGTTGTATACATATTTTGATTTTATATCAAAATATTTAAATATTTTTGCGATTTTAATAAGTTTACTTGTTTATTTCTATCTCCGCACTTCATCTTAGTTATAAATTATCATAGGGAATTATAACACTATTTGTTTTCCTCATTCCATATCATTTCGATTATTTTCCTTCATATTTTTCTCATTTTCGTAAAATATTTTTCCATTTATTTGAAATACCATTATTAACAGTTTAGATTAGTTAGTTTATATTACCTATTTTATCATTTTCGAGACATAATGTCAAGTAAGGATCAGGAAACTGAAAATCTTGAGTCATTTTCTACTCCAAATAAAAATCAAAACTGCGAAGCTTGTCAATTAGTTATATCTGCTAGATTTCAAAGTCATATTACTGCTTGCGGCCACATATTTCATAAAACTTGTTTATCAAAAGTTATTAAAGTTAGACCATATTGTCCTGTATGTAATACAAGGATAGCAACTTCACAATCAGTTACAAGATCTCAAACCAAAACTTCTTCAGTAAGAGAACAGAATATGGAACCGCAAAGTACTGAGACTAGTAATCAAAATGTTTCCGTTTTACCACCTACTACAATTACTTCCGATTCATTGCAGGAAATAGTGACAGCCATAGTTTCCTCTGAACAGGCTCAATTGCTTACGTCTTTGAATAGCCAGATTACTAAATTAGTCGAAACTAATATACAGGCCAGTCTTTCTCGATTTAATCTTGTGAATTCTACTATACAACAAGCACAAATTCCCCAAGCTGAGGTACAGAGGACTCCTCCTCATGGAATACCAACTTTTCCTGCCGTTGAAGAGAGAGCTTTTAGAGAAATGTTAGGTTTAGATTCTAATGGTACTAATACTGATAGTAATAATGGCTGTCAATTAGGAGCTGTACCACCTAACGCAAGGCCTAACTCAACCTCTTCAAATGTTACATATCCATCGGATCTTAATGCACGTCCTGATAAGGTATTACAGATTATTTCCAATTGGAAGATTAAGTTTTGTGGAGGCTCTAGTAGTTTGTCTGTGGAGAATTTTATATACAGGATAGAAGCTTTAACTGTTCAGACTTTACAGGGAAATTATGATTTGCTTTGTCGTAATGCTAGCTCACTATTTGATGGTTAAGCCAGTGACTGGTTCTGGCGATACCATAGGTCAGTTCCGTCTATAACTTGGCCCGGTTTATGTAAAGCTTTAAGGCAACAATATCGTGATTCACGCACTGACCGGAAACAGAAGCCAAATGAGACATTCGACAGTTTTTACGAATCGATAGTACATCTGACTGATAGGCTGAATGAACCTCTACCGGATAAAACATTAGTAGAAATTCTACGTCGCAATTTGCTCCCCGAAATTCAGCATGAGATGCTCAATATGCAAATTTATTCGGTCGAACATCTACGAGACACATGTAGGCGACGTGAGTTTTTTATTCAGGATATACGACGAAAACATAGCTCTTATGTATCACGTCCATTCGGAACTCAGAGATGTATTGCAGAACTAGATAAAGACTTTGGGTAGGATATTTTTGAAGAAACTGATGTGGAGAACAGTGATATATCAGCGCTAAGTTTTATCTGCTGGAATTGTAGAAAATCCGGCCATCGATATCAGGATTGTTTAGCCGATCGCACTATATTCTGCTATGGCTGTGGTTTACCTGACACCTATAAGCCAAACTGTAAGAAATTCAATCCAAAAAACGGGAGAGCGATTGCACAACGAAGTCAACCGATCAGTCTTCATTAGAATTATTCAATTAGAAAATTTAGATAATGAAAATGTTTTAAAAACAACCGAATGTGACAAAAATACTACAGGCCAGAACAATTGTTTTACAGAAAACCCTATTACGACAAATTTTACACCTTTTCATCAACAATTACGGCAATATTGTGAATTCCAGCGAAATTATCACGAAGATAGTGAGCATGATTATTGCGACAACAATACTAAAAAGCCTAATCGTTCTAGCAAACGTATTAAATCATTCTGGCAAAAAGTTAAAAGCTCTAAAAAGAAGATTATCTGCTCAGTTCTAAATAAACCAGGAGACATTATGCCATATGCAGAAGTTTTACTATTCGGAGAAAAGTTTTTAGGTTTAATGGATACAGGGGCATCTATTAGCTGTCTGGGATCAAAGGCTGCTGGAAGATTTTTGGAATCTGGTATAATTTATAAAAAGTTAAATGCTTCAGTTAAGACAGCTGATGGTAATAACCAGAAGATTGTAGGATTAATTAATACACAAATCTCTTTTAAAGGAATAGAAAAACCCATAAACATTTATATTATTCCTAGTCTTGAAAAAGATGTTTTTCTCGGAATTGATTTTTGGGAATTATTTGATTTACTGCCTTCAGGTGTGGCCCAGTTTAGTGCTTCTCAAAATGTTCATGAGGTTCACGAATTAGGTTGTCAAATTGCTCTTAGTCCTATTCAAAAACAATGCCTTGAGTTTGTAATTAATATGTTTCCATCGTTTGCGAAAGAAGGTTTAGGTAGGACTAATGTTTTATGTCATATAATTGATACTGGGAATGCGAAACCTATCAAACAGCGTCATTTCCCAGTGTCTCCTGCAGTATAAAAGCTAATTTATGAGGAATTAGATCGCATGATAGCTCTTGGGGTAATAGAGGAGTCCAGCAGTGCTTGGCCATCTCCTGTAGTTCTTCACCGAAAGCCAGGGAAAAACCGACTCTGCTTAGATAGCAGGAAGCTAAATGCTGTCACTGTAGGCGATGCTTACCCGTTACCACATATTGATGGCATATTAAGTAGGTTGCCAAAAGCGGAGTTTATAACGAGCTTAGATCTCAAAGATGCTTTTTGGCAGATTCCCCTTGATTCAGGATCTAAAGAGAAAACGGCATTTACCGTTCCTGGGAGACCGTTATACCACTTCAGAGTCATGCCTTTTGGGCTATGCAATGCTCCACAAACAATGTCACGGTTGATGGACAAGGTTATACCCCCGGCTCTCAGAACGGAAGTGTTCGTCTATCTTGACGATCTTCTAATCATATCGGAATCATTCGAAAGGCATCTTGAGGTCCTAAGCATCGTTGCTAAGAAGATTAAAGAGTCTGGTCTGACTATTAACGTGGAGAAGAGTCACTTTTGCGTCCCCGAAGTTAAATATTTAGGACATGTAGTCGGAAACGGTGTAATTCGGACAGATCCAGATAAAATATCCGCAATAACAGATTTTCCAGTTCCCAGGTCCGTTAAACAAGTCCGTAGGTTTCTTGGAATGACTGGTTGGTACCGGAAGTTTATTCGGAACTATGCAGCTGTTACTACTCCTATAACTGATTTGCTAAAAGGTAAAAGAAAATTTGTGTGGACCGAAGAAGCTCAAAAAGCTTTTGAAGTTTTAAAGACCCATTTGAGTACAGCACCTGTTCTACATAGTCCCGACTTTTCACAACCGTTTTACATACATTGTGATGCAAGTAGAACTGGTATAGGAAGTGTCTTGGTGCAAAAAACTGCGGAGGGCGAAGAGATTCCAATTGCATTTATGTCAAAGAAGCTCAACCAAGCCCAACGTAATTATTCTGTCACCGAACAAGAATGCTTGGCAGCTTTGCTAAGTATTAAAAAATTCAGAGCTTATGTGGAAGGACATGAGTTTACTATTATCACTGATCATGCATCATTGAAGTGTCTCATGTCCCAAACTGATCTCAGTACAAGATTAGCTCGGTGGGCTTTAAAACTGCAGGGCTACAGATTCAGCATTCAGCATAGGCGTGGTACACAGAACATAGTTCCGGATACTCTTTCAAGGGCCAATACCGAAGACTTGTCAGCGATTGACAACCTGACGGACAATGACAGTGGTTTATATATTGACCTAAAATCCAATAGTTTTCAATCAAATGAATACAAAGCTTTGCTGACAAAAGTAGGAGAGAATATTGACCGTACACCGGACCTTCGAATAATCGACGGATACCTTTATAGACGAACAACACATGCGACAGGAGATAAGGTGAAAGATGACCTAGCATGTAAGCTGTGGATACCTCGTGATATGGTTCCAGAGCTATTAAAAAGGGCCCATAATAATCCGATGTCATCTCATGGTGGAATAAACAAGACCTTAGAAAGACTTCGAAGATTCTACTATTGGCCAAATTTGGTTACTGACGTCAAAAACTACGTCAACAATTGTGAAGTCTGTAAAATGTCTAAGCACCCTAATAAAACTCTTAGACCAACCATGGGTAAAATTGTAGGTACACCAAGATTTTTCGAGAAGCTTTATATAGATTTTTTAGGGCCGTATCCTAGATCACGTTCAGGCCATATTGGTATATTCATTGCTCTCGATCACTTTTCAAAATTTCCTTTTTTGAAAGCAGTGAAGAAATTTACTGCAGATGTCGTAATAAAATATATGGAAACTGAATTGTTTCACACATTTGGAGTCCCGGAAACAGTAGTCTCAGACAACGGATCTCAGTTTAGATCAACTGAATTCAAAAACTTTTTAGATCGGTATGGCGTTAAACATGTGTTTACTGCAGTTCATGCTCCACAGGCCAATGCATCCGAAAGGGTCAACAGATCTGTTCTTGCTGCTATAAAATCTTATATTAGGAGTGATCAGAAGAATTGGGATGAACAGCTTAGTAGTATTTCGTGTGCATTGCGCTCTGCTGTTCATTCGGCAATTGGTATATCGCCTTATTATCTTGCCTTTGGTCAACACATGATAACCAATGGTTCAACATACGCACTATTGCGGCAATTAGAAATGTTGGAAGATCGAGGAATACAATTTGATAGAGAAGATTCCATACAAATTATGGCCAAAAGAGCTGCTGAGATGATGGAAAAACAATTTGAAAGAAATGAAAAAACCTATAATCTTAGATCTAGGGAAATATCATATGACACTGGTCAGGAAGTGTTCCGTAGGAACTTTAAACAAAGTAGTTTTGAGCAAGGATTCAATTCCAAATTAGCCCCCACATTTGTAAAGGCTCGAATAAGACGCAAGTTAGGAAATAGTTATTACGAGTTAGAAGATTTGAAGGGAAAACTTATAGGAAAATATCATGCAAAAGATATTCGTCAGTGATTTTAGTAGTGTGTAATTGTGCAAGTGGAATCTGTCGTTTCCGGTTAATTACCCGTAAAGTCAGATTTTGGCGGGGGAGATTTGTAATGTGCTTGCACATATTTTTGATATTTTTTTTGTTTTAATTCTTATTTTAATGAGCATTCATATTAACGATCCTTGTTTTGCTTTCTGTTGCTATGCAAACGCCATCTATTTGTAAGATAGTTTTCATATAGTTTGTTGGTGAATCTTATAGTTGACATTTATATGAATTTTTATCAAATTTCTTTCAACATTTTTGGGGCGAAATCGCTAATCATCGGTTCGCGCCAACTTAAGAACCAAAGCCGAGCTTTAATGGTAACGAAAACGCCATTTGTCGGCCATATTTTTTTAAACAATTTTCAGAACAAGTCTATTCCAAGCTTTAACTTGATAATCAAATTTTATAATTTAAAATAAATTGTAGTTAAAGGTTTTTTATTAAGAGGAAAACAAACTAAAATAATTTTTGTGTCTAAATAACTTCATTTTTGGAATCGTGAGTATGTAATTATACTGAAAATATTTGCATAATTTTATAATAGGCCAAATTTTGTTTTATTAGAAATATTTCTGGCTGTAATTTCTGTTTGCAAAATTGTTTTAAAGGTTGAATAAAAAAATAATTGAAGTCAACAACATATTTGCATGGGAAAGGTGCTTTTATTAAAGTCTTTATTTATTCCCCATTTTTTATCATTTTACTCCCTGGTGCCATCTCCAAAAGGGTAATATATCTATAATTTAATTCCTCTTTTATATAAATTTCTTATTAGATTACTTTTGTTTTTGTAATCTAGATTTGGCACCTTGTCCATAATACAAAAGATTATTAATTGCTCAATTACTCTTGATGATATAAAAGAACAAGAAGAAGACAAGTTTTAATCCTCTCATCAACTCTGACTTCAACTGTTTCTTCATCTCCACTTCACATATTTTGTTGTTCTACCAGTTTGATTAATGCCAGTGAACAAAGAACAATAATTAAAAAGTGCTGTGATTAAAAATTTAAGAAAACCAATATTGGTGATCATAATTGTTGAACAAAAATATGAAGAAAATTATTTAATATTAATATGATACGAAATTATCTATCTATAATGTAGAAATTTGTTGGCGTAAGTCATACCTAAAAGTGAAAAATTGAAACAAGAAAATGTAAATAACAGATATTAAATTCTGATAATTAAAAGTGCTAAAATCGGTTTAAAATTATTAAAATTGGTTTTTAAAATTTGTTAAAATTGGCCAAAAAATGTTAAAATTTGTCTAAACTTGTTAAAATTGATTGTTAAAATTTTTCTATCATTGTTAAAAAGTTCATATAATTGTTAAAATTTTCCTAAAATCGTTAATATTTTTCTAAAGTTGTTAAAATTTGTCTAAAATATGTTAAAATTCTTAAAAAAAAATTCCATAATAATTTTTGGTAATTTCTTTTGTTCATATATTTGTTTTTTTATTAAATCGTGAAAAGAAATATTTAACTGTTATTATGTATTAAGTTTTTATTGTTCTTATATTAACAGAAGCAAAAGTCATAACTTATTATCACTGTTAATTATTTATTTATCTTGTTTTGTGCATTTTTGCATAATTTGATGTTATCAACATCTAAAAATTTGGATATAAAATATTGCTAATTATGACTTTTACTCCTGCTAATTACATATGTTCTGTTAAAAGTGTTTTTTTAAAGTTTGTTTTTAAATGTTAATTGTATCAGCATAAGTCAGTGTTTATAAACATTTATACAGCAACATCACTCAAATGTAAGAGAAAGAGAACCTGCAGCAACATCTACAAAGATCTTTGGATATGTGAGCAGCTGCATAAAGTGAGTTTTTATACGTTTTGTTTTTATTTTGTGCTTTCACTTACATTTTTATTGATTTTTGTTCCAAAAGTGTTATTGACTTTTTTTGTTTAAGGTGACCAGCTAAGATAATGATTTTTATAATTTTGCTTGGTGATCAATATTAGATTTAATTTTATTGTATAAAATATCATTATTTTTGCTGGAAATCTTTATAAAGAAATTAATGTTTATTCTGTTTAAACTTTTAAAAACATTTTTGGTAAATTATTTTAACTCTAATTTAGTCTTAGTTTTTTTGTTATTTAATTTTTTTTTCTCAAAAATTATTTTTTATATTCTTTCTTATTAAGATTAAGTTTTATTCATTAAACATGTATGCTTAATTTAAATTTGAATCTGTTTGTTTATTGGATCTAGGAATATACGTTGTGGTAGAATGTTAAAGGGATCATAAATTGCCATTTTGTTTTGGAACATGTTTTGTTTATGATCATGGTAGGGTTTGCGAAGTCATCATATTCCATCTAATGTCATATCATTTAAATTGAGATCAGTTTTAGATACAGTTTACATATGTTTGTTATATTTTTGAGCACGCATAATATTAAAGTTTGTTTGTGTATTCCGGTGGCTCTGGATCTATGGAAGAATAAAACGAACCCCCCTAATTTTCGACGAGCAATAAGGTCGGTGTAAAAGCGTGCCCCTTTTCATAAATGTCCTATATACCATCTGCAATTGTTTATTTCTAATTTCTGTGGATACACGTCACAAATTATTGGCGCTCAACGTGGGGCCCGAACACGTCAACATATCTTTTAATAACATCTCTATCACTTACAGATATAAACCGTGATTATCGTTGTTCGGCTCCTAATATTACATTTTTGTAATATTTATAGATTTTTGATATATTATCTGGAATTTGTTTATAATTCAAATTACATTTTTATAATCAACCGATAGTTTTTCAAAATTCTAATATTTTTCAAAGCTTCTAGCTGTCCTGTCGACTGCTTGGAATACAGTTCGTTTTGGATAAATAATCTAAATCTGTCCACAGTCAACGTTTCCTAAATAATATTATTATTTATTGCTGTAAAAGGAAATATTGCTTTTTAAGATGAGCTTTCCTCAGCCAAATTTTGAACATATGTAAATATTACTCAATTTAGAAAGATTTTAATAATAATATTCTACGCAATGTATACCTGGTGAAAATAACAAACAGAGTTTTATACATATTTTGATTTTATATAAAATTTATTTTCTTCAATTTAAATATTTTTGCGATTTAAATAAGTTTACTTGTTTATTTCTATCTCCGCACTTCATCTTAGTTATAAATTATCATAGGGAATTATAACTCTATTTGTTTTCCTCATTCCATATCATTTCGATTATTTTCCTTCATATTTTTCTCATTTTCGTAAAATATTTTTCCATTTATTTGAAATACCATTATTAACAGTTTAGATTAGTTAGTTTATATTACCTATTTTATCATTTTCGAGACATAATGTCAAGTAAGGATCAGGAAACTGAAAATCTTGAGTCATTTTCTACTCCAAATAAAAATCAAAACTGCGAAGCTTGTCAATTAGTTATATCTGCTAGATTTCAAAGTCATATTACTGCTTGCGGCCACATATTTCATAAAACTTGTTTATCAAAAGTTATTAAAGTTAGACCATATTGTCCTGTATGTAATACAAGGATAGCAACTTCACAATCAGTTACAAGATCTCAAACCAAAACTTCTTCAGTAAGAGAACAGAATATGGAACCGCAAAATACTGAGACTAGTAATCAAAATGTTTCCGTTTTACCACCTACTACAATTACTTCCGATTCATTGCAGGAAATAGTGACAGCCATAGTTTCCTCTGAACAGGCTCAATTGCTTACGTCTTTGAATAGCCAGATTACTAAATTAGTCGAAACTAATATACAGGCCAGTCTTTCTCGATTTAATCTTGTGAATTCTACTATACAACAAGCACAAATTCCCCAAGCTGAGGTACAGAGGACTCCTCCTCATGGAATACCAACTTTTCCTGCCGTTGAAGAGAGAGCTTTTAGAGAAATGTTAGGTTTAGATTCTAATGGTACTAATACTGATAGCAATAATGGCTGTCAATTAGGAGCTGTACCACCTAACGCAAGGCCTAACTCAACCTCTTCAAATGTTACATATCCATCGGATCTTAATGCACGTCCTGATAAGGTATTACAGATTATTTCCAATTGGAAGATTAAGTTTTGTGGAGGCTCTAGTAGTTTGTCTGTGGAGAATTTTATATATAGGATAGAAGCTTTAACTGTTCAGACTTTACAGGGAAATTATGATTTGCTTTGTCGTAATGCTAGCTCACTATTTGATGGTTAAGCCAGTGACTGGTTCTGGCGATACCATAGGTCAGTTCCGTCTATAACTTGGCCCGGTTTATGTAAAGCTTTAAGGCAACAATATCGTGATTCACGCACTGACCGGAAACAGAAGCCAAATGAGACATTCGACAGTTTTTACGAATCGATAGTACATCTGACTGATAGGCTGAATGAACCTCTACCGGATAAAACATTAGTAGAAATTCTACGTCGCAATTTGCTCCCCGAAATTCAGCATGAGATGCTCAATATGCAAATTTATTCGGTCGAACATCTACGAGACACATGTAGGCGACGTGAGTTTTTTATTCAGAGATGTATTGCAGAACTAGATAAAGACTTTGGGTAGGATATTTTTGAAGAAACTGATGTGGAGAACAGTGATATATCAGCGCTAAGTTTTATCTGCTGGAATTGTAGAAAATCCGGCCATCGATATCAGGATTGTTTAGCCGATCGCACTATATTCTGCTACGGCTGTGGTTTACCTGACACCTATAAGCCAAACTGTAAGAAATTCAATCCAAAAAACGGGAGAGCGATTGCACAACGAAGTGCACCGAAGTCTTCATTGGAAGCCAATTAGAAAATTTAGATAATGAAAATGTTTTAAAAACAACCGAATGTGACAAAAATACTACCGGCCAGAACAATTGTTTTACAGAAAACCCTATTACGACAAATTTTACACCTTTTCATCAACAATTACGGCAATATTGTGAATCCCAGCGAAATTATCACGAAGATAGTGAGCATGATTATTGCGACAACAATACTAAAAAGCCTAATCGTTCTAGCAAACGTATTAAATCATTCTGGCAAAAAGTTAAAAGCTCTAAAAAGAAGATTATCTGCTCAGTTCTAAATAAACCAGGAGACATTAGGCCATATGCAGAAGTTTTACTATTCGGAGAAAAGTTTTTAGGTTTAATGGATACAGGGGCATCTATTAGCTGTCTGGGATCAAAGGCAGCTGGAAGATTTTTGGAATCTGGTATAATTTATAAAAAGTTAAATGCTTCAGTTAAGACATATGATGGTAATAACCAGAAGATTGTAGGATTAATTAATACATAAATCTCTTTTAAAGGAATAGAAAAACCCATAAACATTTATATTATTCCTAGTCTTGAAAAAGATCTTTTTCTCGGAATTGATTTTTGGGAATTATTTGATTTACTGCCTTCAGGTGTGGCCCAGTTTAGTGCTTCTCAAAATGTTCATGAGGTTCACGAATTAGGTTGTCAAATTGCTCTTAGTCCTATTCAAAAACAATGCCTTGGGTTTGTAATTAATATGTTTCCATCGTTTGCGAAAGAAGGTTTAGGTAGGACTAATGTTTTATGTCATATAATTGATACTGGGAATGCGAAACCTATCAAACAGCGTCATTTCCCAGTGTCTCTTGCAGTATAAAAGCTAATTTATGAGGAATTAGATCGCATGATAGCTCTTGGGGTAATAGAGGAGTCCAGCAGTGCTTGGTCATCTCCTGTAGTTCTTCACCGAAAGCCAGGGAAAAACCGACTCTGCTTAGATAGCAGGAAGCTAAATGCTGTCACTGTAGGCGATGCTTACCCGTTACCACATATTGATGGCATATTAAGTAGGTTGCCAAAAGCGGAGTTTATAACGAGCTTAGATCTCAAAGATGCTTTTTGGCAGATTCCCCTTGATTCAGGATCTAAAGAGAAAACGGCATTTACCGTTCCTGGGAGACCGTTATACCACTTCAGAGTCATGCCTTTTGGGCTATGCAATGCTCCACAAACAATGTCACGGTTGATGGACAAGGTTATACCCCCGGCTCTCAGAACGGAAGTGTTCGTCTATCTTGACGATCTTCTAATCATATCGGAATCATTCGAAATTCATCTTGAGGTCCTAAGCATCGTTGCTAAGAAGATTAAAGAGTCTGGTCTGACTATTAACGTGGAGAAGAGTCACTTTTGCGTCCCCGAAGTTAAATATTTAGGACATGTAGTCGGAAACGGTGTAATTCGACAGAGTGTCCGAAGTGTCTTGGTGCAAAAAACTGCGGAGGGCGAAGAGATTCCAATTGCATTTATGTCAAAGAAGCTCAACCAAGCCCAACGTAATTATTCTGTCACCGAACAAGAATGCTTGGCAGCTTTGCTAAGTATTAAAAAATTCAGAGCTTATGTGGAAGGACATGAGTTTACTATTATCACTGATCATGCATCATTGAAGTGTCTCATGTCCCAAACTGATCTCAGTACAAGATTAGCTCGGTGGGCTTTAAAACTGCAGGGCTACAGATTCAGCATTCAGCATAGGCGTGGTACACAGAACATAGTTCCGGATACTCTTTCAAGGGCCAATACCGAAGACTTGTCAGCGATTGACAACCTGACGGACAATGACAGTGGTTTATATATTGACCTAAAATCCAATAGTTTTCAATCAAATGAATACAAAGCTTTGCTGACAAAAGTAGGAGAGAATATTGACCGTACACCGGACCTTCGAATAATCGACGGATACCTTTATAGACGAACAACACATGCGACAGGAGATAAGGTGAAAGATGACCTAGCATGGAAGCTGTGGATACCTCGTGATATGGTTCCAGAGCTATTAAAAAGGGCCCATAATAATCCGATGTCATCTCATGGGGGAATAAACAAGACATTAGAAAGACTTCGAAGATTCTACTATTGGCCAAATTTGGTTACTGACGTCAAAAACTACGTCAACAATTGTGAAGTCTGTAAAATGTCTAAGCACCCTAATAAAACTCTTAGACCAACCATGGGTAAAATTGTAGGTACACCAAGATTTTTCGAGAAGCTTTATATAGATTTTTTAGGGCCGTATCCTAGATCACGTTCAGGCCATATTGGTATATTCATTGCTCTCGATCACTTTTCAAAATTTCCTTTTTTGAAAGCAGTGAAGAAATTTACTGCAGATGTCGTAATAAAATATATGGAAACTGAATTGTTTCACACATTTGGAGTCCCGGAAACAGTAGTCTCAGACAACGGATCTCAGTTTAGATCAACTGAATTCAAAAACTTTTTAGATCGGTATGGCGTTAAACATGTGTTTACTGTAGATCATGCTCCACAGGCCAATGCATCCGAAAGGGTCAACAGATCTGTTCTTGCTGCTATAAAATCTTATATTAGGAGTGATCAGAAGAATTGGGATGAACAGCTTAGTAGTATTTCGTGTGCATTGCGCTCTGCTGTTCATTCGGCAATTGGTATATCGCCTTATTATCTTGCCTTTGGTCAACACATGATAACCAATGGTTCAACATACGCACTATTGCGGCAATTAGAAATGTTGGAAGATCGAGGAATACAATTTGATAGAGAAGATTCCATACAAATTATGGCCAAAAGAGCTGCTGAGATGATGGAAAAACAATTTGAAAGAAATGAGAAAACCTATAATCTTAGATCTAGGGAAATATCATATGACACTGGTCAGGAAGTGTTCCGTAGGAACTTTAAACAAAGTAGTTTTGAGCAAGGATTCAATTCCAAATTAGCCCCCACATTTGTAAAGGCTCGAATAAGACGCAAGTTAGGAAATAGTTATTACGAGTTAGAAGATTTGAAGGGAAAACTTATAGGAAAATATCATGCAAAAGATATTCGTCAGTGATTTTAGTAGTGTGTAATTGTGCAAGTGGAATCTGTCGTTTCCGGTTAATTACCCGTAAAGTCAGATTTTGGCGGGGGAGATTTGTAATGTGCTTGCACATATTTTTGATATTTTTTTGTTTTAATTCTTATTTTAATGAGCATTCATATTAACGATCCTTGTTTTGCTTTCTGTTGCTATGCAAACGCCATCTATTTGTAAGATAGTTTTCATATAGTTTGTTGGTGAATCTTATAGTTGACATTTATATGAATTTTTATCAAATTTCTTTCAACATTTTTGGGGCGAAATCGCTAATCATCGGTTCGCGCCAACTTAAGAACCAAAGCCGAGCTTTAATGGTAACGAAAACGCCATTTGTCGGCCATATTTTTTTAAACAATTTTCAGAACAAGTCTATTCCAAGCTTTAACTTGATAATCAAATTTTATAATTTAAAATAAATTGTAGTTAAAGGTTTTTTATTAAGAGGAAAACAAACTAAAATAATTTTTGTGTCTAAATAACTTCATTTTTGGAATCGTGAGTATGTAATTATACTGAAAATATTTGCATAATTTTATAATAGGCCAAATTTTGTTTTATTAGAAATATTTCTGGCTGTAATTTCTGTTTGCAAAATTGTTTTAAAGGTTGAATAAAAAAATAATTGAAGTCAACAACATATTTGCATGGGAAAGGTGCTTTTATTAAAGTCTTTATTTATTCCCCATTTTTTATCATTTTACTCCCTGGTGCCATCTCCAAAAGGGTAATATATCTATAATTTAATTCCTCTTTTATATAAATTTCTTATTAGATTACTTTTGTTTTTGTAATCTAGATTTGGCACCTTGTCCATAATACAAAAGATTATTAATTGCTCAATTACTCTTGATGATATAAAAGAACAAGAAGAAGACAAGTTTTAATCCTCTCATCAACTCTGACTTCAACTGTTTCTTCATCTCCACTTCACATATTTTGTTGTTCTACCAGTTTGATTAATGCCAGTGAACAAAGAACAATAATTAAAAAGTGCTGTGATTAAAAATTTAAGAAAACCAATATTGGTGATCATAATTGTTGAACAAAAATATGAAGAAAATTATTTAATATTTATATGATACGAAATTATCTATCTATAATGTAGAAATTTGTTGGCGTAAGTCATAAAAGTTAAAACACATGAAAATAATACCTAAAAGTGAAAAATTGCAACAAGAAAATGTAAATAACAGATATTAAATTCTGATAATTAAAAGTGCTAAAATCGGTTTAAAATTATTAAAATTGGTTTTTAAAATTTGTTAAAATTGGCCTAAAAATGTTAAAATTTGTCTAAACTTGTTAAAATTGATTGTTAAAATTTTTCTATCATTGTTAAAAAGTTCCTATAATTGTTAAAATTTTCCTAAAATCGTTAATATTTTTCTAAAGTTGTTAAAATTTGTCTAAAATATGTTAAAATTCTTAAAAAAAAATTCCATAATAATTTTTGGTAATTTCTTTTGTTCATATATTTGTTATACCCTCCACCACCATCAGTGGTGATAGAGGGTATATATAACTTTGTCATTCCGTGTGTAACACCAAGAAATATTTATCTGAGACCCAACAAAGTATATATATTCTGGGTCCTTATCAAATTCTGAGTCGATTTAGCTATGTCCGTCTGTCCGTCTGTCCGTCTGTCTGTGTAAAACACGCTCACGATAAAACGAAGCAATAGAGTTTAACCAAATTCACCCAAAATGTTCTTCATTTTCCTAAGTTGTTTGGTATTGAAAATGGGCTAAATCGGTTCACACCGGGAAAAGTTATGAATCAAAATTTAAAACAACCTCGGAAAAAAATAAGCATTTTTTACACATTCTGATGTAATTTTCTCGAAAACTATGCAAGATAATTCCATGAAAATCACCACACATTCGTTTCTACACAAGTTCTTGATCCCTGCTGAAAATTACTAGAATCGGTCCACAATTTCATGTACCTCCCATACAAAAGTACATATTCCCGAAAAATGGGTTTTTTGTAAATAACTTCCGCCACAATGTTGATATCTTCACAAAATTTTGCACATTAAAGTCTTATGTCAATAGAATTCATACGGAGAAAACATTTTTTGCATGGGTCCATAATTGGACATAGCTCCCATACAAGGTCCCCTCCCGAAAATCACTTAAACGCGCATAACTCATTACCAAATTAAGATATCCATATAAAATTTGGTATAAGTATTGTCCATATGCATAGAAATATTACTGTGAAATTGTTTTTGGATCGGTCCATAATTGGTCATAGCTCCCATACAAGGTCCCCTCCCGAAAATCACTTAAACGCGCATAACTCATCACCAAATCAAGATATCCATATAAAATTTGGTATAAGTATTGTCCATATGCATAGAAATATTACTGTAAAAGTTTTTTCCGATCGGTCCATAATTGGTCATAGCTCCCATACAAGGTCCCCTCCCGAAAATCACCTAAACGCACATTACTCATTACCAAATTAAGATATCCATATAAAATTTGGTATGTGTATTTACCATATGCACAGAAATATTACTGTGAAAGTTTTTTCCGATCGGTCCATAATTGGTCATAGCTCCCATACAAGGTCCCCTCCCGAAAATCACTTAAACGCGCATAACTCATTACTAAATTAAGATATCCATATTAAATTAAGATATCAATATAAAATTGCCCATATGCATAGAAATATTACTGTGAAAATTGTTTCCGATCGGTCCATAATTGGTCATAGCTCCCATACAAGGTCCCTTCCCAAAAATCACTTGAACACGCATAACTCATTACCAAATTAAGATAACCATATAAAATTTGGTACAAGTATTGCTCATATGAATAGAAATATTACTGTGAACATTTTTTACGATCGGTCCAAAATTGGTCATAGCTCCCATACAAGGTCCCCTCCCGAAAATCATTTAAACGCACATTACTCATTACAAAATAAAGAAATCCATATAAAATTTGGTACAAGTATTGTTCATATACACAAATATATTACTGTGATTTTTTTTTCCGATCCGTTCATAATTGGTCATAGCTCCCATACAAGGTCCCCTCCCAAAAATCACTCAAACGCGCATAACTCATTACTAAATTAAGATATTGCTTATATACACGGAAATATTACTGAGAAATATGCACAGAAATATTACTATAAAAGGGTTTTACGATCAGTCCATATCTGGTCATAGCTCCCATACAAGGTCCTTTCCCGAAAATCACTTAAAAGCACATAACTTTATATACATAATTGGTCATAGCTCCCATACAAGGTCCTTTTACAAAAATCTCTTAAACGCACATTACTCATTACCAAATAAAGCTATTGATACAAAATTTGGCACAAATATTAGTTTTGTATACAAAAATTCTATTTCAAGATTTTTTCACGATCGGTTCATAACATGGGTGCGGTCGGTCCCATACAAGGTTCCATTCACAAAATCACTTAAACACACATTACTTATTACTTAATTACGATATAGATACAAAATTTTACTGAAATATAGCTTTTATGTACAGAAATTTTACTTAAAGAATTTTTTACGATCGGTCTATATTTGGTCATATCTCCCATACTAGGTCCTTCCCCTAAAAGCGCTTTAACCGTATTTAACTAGTTGCATTATCTATTTGTGTAGAACAATCCTTAATTTTTTTCACACACATGCATACATGCAAATTACTAAATATTACTAAGCCCTATAAAAATATAAAGAAAATGGCGTTTGTAATGTTCAATAAATCTTGGAATTGTAATAGATTTAAGCTGTAAATCATGGGATTTTTCTATTTAAGACATTAGAAAACTTATTTCTACAAATATTTGATGCATTAGAAAAGTATTAATATAAAAGTAGCTGGTGGAGGGTATTTAAGATTCGGCTCAGCCGAATATAGCACTCTAACTTGTTTTGTTTAAGGTGACCAGCTAAGATAATGATTTTTATAATTTTGCTTAATGATCAATTTTAGATTTAATTTTATTGTATAAAATATCATTATTTTTGCTGGAAATCTTTATAAAGAAATTAATGTTTATTCTGTTTAAACTTTTAAAAACATTTTTGGTAAATTATTTTAACTCTAATTTAGTCTTAGTTTTTTGTTATTTAATTTTTTTTTTCTCAAAAATTATTTTTTATATTCTTTCTTATTAAGATTAAGTTTTATTCATTAAACATGTATGCTTAATTTAAATTTGAATCTGTTTGTTTATTGGATCTAGGAATATACGTTGTGGTAGAATGTTAAAGGGATCATAAATTGCCATTTTGTTTTGGAACATGTTTTGTTTATGATCATGGTAGGGTGGGCGAAGTCGTCATATTCCATCTAATGTCATATCATTTAAATTGAGATCAGTTTTAGATACAGTTTACATATGTTTGTTATATTTTTGAGCACGCATAATATTAAAGTTTGCTTGTGTATTCCGGTGGCTCTGGATCTATGGAAGAATAAAACGAACCCCCCTAATTTTCGACGAGCAATAAGGTCGGTGTAAAAGCGTGCCCCTTTTCATAAATGTCCTATATACCATCTGCAATTGTTTATTTCTAATTTCTGTGGATACACGTTACACATGAAAACTATAAAAGTTATTTGCAACCATATCGGGGCCTTAAATTACCGCATTTTTAAACCTGTACCAATAAATATACCGATCTATCCAATTTTTGTAAAAATTCATTATGCCACAAATTATACACAAAAACAAAGTGCAACTGTAATGCTTTAAAATGATGCATAAATGACTGTCATAGCATGAAAGCTGTCAAAGTTATTCACAACCATATCGGAACCTCAAAATACCTCGTTTTTACACCTGGGAAAATAATTCTACCGATTTATCCAATTGTCCGTTTTCCAAAAATACATTATGCAATAAATTATATACCAAAACAAATGGCAATTTTAATGCTTTAAAATGGTGCATAAACTACTGTCCTAGCACGAAAACTGCCAAAGTTAATTGCAGCCATATCGGAACCTCAGATTACCGCGTTTATTAAACATAGAACAATAATTCTACCGATCTATCAAATTCACCAATTAGTAAAAACACACATTATGCTACAAATTATATACCATATTAAAGTGCAATCATAATGCTTTAAAATGAAGCATAAATGACTGTCATAGCATGAAAACTGTCAATGTTATTTGCAACCATATCGGAACCTCAAATTACCGCCTTTTTAAAGCTGTGAAAATAATTCTACCGATCTATCCAATTGGCAATTTTCTAAAAATATATTATGCAATAAATTATATACCAAAACAAATGGCAACTATAATGCAATAAAAAGATATATAAACGACTGTTATAACATGAAAACTAAAAAGTTATTTGCAACCATATCGGAGCCTTGAATTACCGCATTTTTAAACCTGTACCAATAAATATACCGATCTATCCAACTTTTGTAAAAATTCATTATGCCACAAATTATACACCAAAATAAAGTGCAACTGTAATGCTTTAAAATGATGCATAAACTATTACCCTAGCATGAAAACTGTCAAAGTTATTTGCAACCATATCGGAACCTCATATTACCGCGTTTTTAAACATAGAACAATAATTCTACCGATCCATCAAATTTACCATTTTTTAGACGAACACATTATGCCACAAATGATATACCAAATTAAAGTGCAATCATAATGCTCTAAACTGATGCATAAATGACTGTCATAGCATGAAAACTGTCAAAGTTATTCACAACCATATCGGAACCTCAAATTACCGCCTTTTTAAACCTGGGAAAATAATTCTACCGATCTATCCAATTGGCCATTTTCTTAAAATACATTATGCAATAAATTATATACCAAAACAAATGGCAATTTTAATGCTTTAAAATGGTGCATAAACGACTGTCCTAGCACGAAAACTGCCAAAGTTAATTGCAACCATATCGGCACCTCAGATTACTGCTTTTATTAAACATAGAACAATAATTCTACCGATCTATCAAATTGACCAATTTGTAAAAACACACATTATGCTACAAATTATATACCATATTAAAGTGCAATCATAATGCTTTAAAATGATGCATAAATGACTGTCATAGCATGAAAACTGTCAATGTTATTTGCAACCATATCGGAACCTCAAATTACCGCCTTTTTAAAGCTGTGAAAATAATTCTACCGATCTATCCAATTGGTTATTTTCTAAAAACATATTATGCAATAAATTATATACCAAAACAAATGGCAACTATAATGCAATAAAAAGATATATAAACGACTGTTATAACATGAAAACTATAAAATTTATTTGCAACCATATCGGAGCCTTGAATTACCGCATTTTTAAACCTGTACCAATAAATATACCGATCTATCCAACTTTTGTAAAAATTCATTATGCCACAAATTATACACCAAAATAAAGTGGAACTGTAATGCTTTAAAATGATGCATAAACTATTGCCCTAGCATGAAAACTGTCAAAGTTATTTGCAACCATATCGGAACCTCAAATTACCGCGTTTTTAAACATAGAACAATAATTCTACCGATCCTTCAAATTGACCATTTTTTAGACGAGCACATTGTGCTACAAATGATATACCAAATTAAAGTACAATCATAATGCTTTCAAATGATACATAAATGACTGTCATAGCATTAAAACTGTCAAAGTTATTCACAACCATATCGGAACCTCAAATTACCGCCTTTTTAAACCTGGGAAAATAATTCTACCGATCTATCCAATTGGCCATTTTCTAAAAATACATTATGCAATAAATTATATACCAAAACAAATGGCAATTTTAATGCTTTAAAATGGTGCATAAACGACTGTCCTAGCACGAAAACTGCCAAAGTTAATTGCAACCATATCGGAACCTCAGATTACCGCGTTTATTAAACATAGAACAATAATTCTACCGATCTATCAAATTGACCAATTTGTAAAAATACACATTATGCTACAAATGATATACCATATTTAAGTGCAATCATAATGCTTTAAAATGATGCATAAATGACTGTCATAGCATGAAAACTGTTAATGTTATTTGCAACCATATCGGAACCTCAAATTACCGCCTTTTTAAAGCTGTGAAAATAATTCTACCGATCTATCCAATTGGCAATTTTCTAAAAGTATATTATGCAATAAATTATATACCAAAACAAATGGCAACTATAATGCAATAAAAAGATATATAAACGACTGTTATAACATGAAAACTATAAAAGTTATTTGCAACCATATCGGAGCCTTGAATTACCGCATTTTTAAACCTGTACCAATAAATATACCGATCTATCCAACTTTTGTAAAAATTCATTATGCCACTAATTATACACCAAAATAAAGTGCAACTGTAATGCTTTAAAATGATGCATAAACTATTGCCCTAGCATGAAAACTGTCAAAGTTATTTGCAACCATATCGGAACCTCAAATTACCGCGTTTTTAAACATAGAACAATAATTCTACCGATCTACCAAATTGACCATTTTTTAGACGAACACATTATGCCACAAATGATATACCAAATTAAAGTGCAATCATAATGCTCTAAACTGATGCATAAATGACTGTCATAGCATGAAAACTGCCAAAGTTAATTGCAACCATATCGGAACCTCAGATTACTGCTTTTATTAAACATAGAACAATAATTCTACCGATCTATCAAATTGACCAATTTGTAAAAACACACATTATGCTACAAATTATATACCATATTAAAGTGCAATCATAATGCTTTAAAATGATGCGTAAATGACTGTCATAGCATGAAAACTGTCAATGTTATTTGCAACCATATCGGAACCTCAAATTACCGCCTTTTTAAAGCTGTGAAAATAATTCTACCGATCTATCCAATTGGCAATTTTCTAAAAATATATTATGCAATAAATTATATACCAAAACAAATGGCAACTATAATGCAATAAAAAGATATATAAACGACTGTTATAACATGAAAACTATAAAAGTTATTTGCAACCATATCGGAGCCTTGAATTACCGCATTTTTAAACCTGTACCAATAAATATACCGATCTATCCAACTTTTGTAAAAATTCATTATGCCACAAATTATACACCAAAATAAAGTGCAACTGTAATGCTTTAAAATGATGCATAAACTATTGCCCTAGCATGAAAACTGTCAAAGTTATTTGCAACCATATCGGGACCTCAAATTACCGCGCTTTTAAACATAGAACAATAATTCTACCGATCCTTCAAATTGACCACTTTTTAGACGAACACATTGTGCCACAAATGATATACCAAATTAAAGTGCAATCATAATGCTTTAAAATGATGCATAAATGACTGTCATAGCATGAAAACTGTCAAAGTTATTCACAACCATATCCGAACCTCAAATTACCGCGTTTTTAAACCTGGGGAAATAATTCTACCGATTTATCCAATTGGCCGTTTTCTAAAAATACATTACGCAATAAATTATATACCAAAACAAATGGCAATTTTAATGCTTTAAAATGGTGCATAAACGACTGTCCTAGCACGAAAACTGTCAAAGTAAACTGCACCCATATCGGAACCTCAGATTACCGCGTTTATTAAACATAGAACAATAATTCTACCGATCTATCAAATTCACCAATTAGTAAAAACACACATTATGCTACAAATTATATACCATATTAAAGTGCAATCATAATGCTTTAAAATGAAGCATAAATAACTGTCATAGCATGAAAACTGTCAATGTTATTTGCAACCATATCGGAACCTCAAATTACCGCCTTTTTAAAGCTGTGAAAATAATTCTATCGATCTATCCAATTGGCAATTTTCTAAAAATATATTATGCAATAAATTATATACCACAACAAACGGCAACTATAATGCAATAAAAAGATATATAAACGACTGTTATAACATGAAAACTATAAAAGTTATTTGCAACCATATCGGAGCCTTGAATTACCGCATTTTTAAATCTGTACCAATAAATATACCGATCTACCCAACTTTTGTAAAAATTCATTATGCCACAAATTATACACCAAAATAAAGTGCAACTGTAATGCTTTAAAATGATGCATAAACTATTGCCCTAGCATGAAAACTGTCAAAGTTATTTGCAACCATATCGGAACCTCAAATTACCGCGTTTTTAAGCATAGAACAATAATTCTACCGATCCATCAACTTGACCATTTTTTAGACGAACTCATTATGCCACAAATGATATACCAAATTAAAGTGCAATCATAATGCTCTAAACTGATGCATAAATGACTGTCATAGCATGAAAATTGTCAAAGTTATTCACAACCATATCGGAACCTCAAATTACCGCCTTTTTAACCTGGGAAAATAATTCTACCGATCTATCCAATTGGCCATTTTCTTAAAACACATTATGCAATAAATTATATACCAAAACAAATGGCAACTAAAATGCAATAAAAAGATGTATAAACGACTGTTATAACATGAAAACTATAAAAGTTATTTGCAACCATATCGGGGCCTTAAATTACCGCATTTTTAAACCTGTACCAATAAATATACCGATCTATCCAATTTTTGTGAAAAATTCATTATGCCACAAATTATACACAAAAACAAAGTGCAACTGTAATGCTTTAAAATGATGCATAAATGACTGTCATAGCACGAAAACTGTCAAAGTTATTCACAACCATATCGGAACCTCAAATTAACACGTTTTTAAACCTGGGGAAATAATTCTACCGATTTATCCAATTGGCCGTTTTCTAAAAATACATTACGCAATAAATTATATACCAAAACAAATGGCAATTTTAATGCTTTAAAATGGTGCATAAACGACTGTCCTAGCACGAAAACTGCCAAAGTTAATTGCAGCCATATCGGAACCTCAGATTACCGCGTTTATTAAACATAGAACAATAATTCTACCGATCTATCAAATTCACCAATTAGTAAAAACACACATTATGCTACAAATTATATACCATATTAAAGTGCAATCATAATGCTTTAAAATGAAGCATAAATGACTGTCATAGCATGAAAACTGTCAATGTTATTTGCAACCATATCGGAACCTCAAATTACCGCCTTTTTAAAGCTGTGAAAATAATTCTACCGATCTATCCAATTGGCAATTTTCTAAAAATATATTATGCAATAAATTATATACCAAAACAAATGGCAACTATAATGCAATAAAAAGATATATAAACGACTGTTATAACATGAAAACTATAAAAGTTATTTGCAACCATATCGGAGCCTTGAATTACCGCATTTTTAAACCTGTACCAATAAATATACCGATCTATCCAACTTTTGTAAAAATTCATTATGCCACAAATTATACACCAAAATAAAGTGCAACAGCAATGCTTTAAAATGATGCATAAACTATTGCCCTAGCATGAAAACTGTCAAAGTTGTTTGCAACCATATCGGAACCTCAAATTACCGCGTTTTTAAACATACAACAATAATTCTACCGATCCATCAAATTGACCATTTTTTAGACGAACACATTATGCCACAAATGATATACCAAATTAAAGTGCAATCATAATGCTCTAAACTGATGCATAAATGACTGTCATAGCATGAAAACTGTCAAAGTTATTCACAACCATATCGGAACCTCAAATTACCGCCTTTTTTAACCTGGGAAAATAATTCTACCGATCTATCCAATTGGCCATTTTCTTAAAACACATTATGCAATAAATTATATACCAAAACAAATGGCAATTTTAATGCTTTAAAATGGTGCATAAACGACTGTTAATTGCAACCATATCGGAACCTCAGATTACTGCTTTTATTAAACATAGAACAATAATTCTACCGATCTATCAAATTGACCAATTTGTAAAAACACACATTATGCTACAAATTATATACCATATTAAAGTGCAATCTTAATGCTTTAAAATGATGCATAAATGACTGTCATAGCATAAAAACTGTCAATGTTATTTGCAACCATATCGGAACCTCAAATTACCGCCTTTTTAAAGCTGTGAAAATAATTCTACCGATCTATCCAATTGGCAATTTTCTAAAAATATATTATGCAATAAATTATATACCAAAACAAATGGCAACTATAATGCAATAAAAAGATATATAAACGACTGTTATAACATGAAAACTATAAAAGTTATTTGCAACCATATCGGAGCCTTGAATTACCGCATTTTTAAACCTGTACCAATAAATATACCGATCTATCCAACTTTTGTAAAAATTCATTATGCCACAAATTATACACCAAAATAAAGTGCAACTGTAATGCTTTAAAATGATGCATAAACTATTGCCCTAGCATGAAAACTGTCAAAGTTATTTGCAATCATATCGGAACCTCAAATTACCGCGTTTTTAAACATAGAACAATAATTCTACCGATCCTTCAAATTGACCATTTTTTAGACGAACACATTGTGCCACAAATGATATACCAAATTAAAGTGCAATCATAATGCTTTAAAATGATGCATAAATGACTGTCATAGCATGAAAACTGTCAATGTTATTTGCAACCATATCGGAACCTTAAATTACCGCATTTTTAAAGCTGTGAAAATAATTCTACCGATCTATCCAATTGGCAATTTTCTAAAAATATATTATGCAATAAATTATATACCAAAACAAATGGCAACTACAATGCAATAAATAGATATATAAACGACTGTTATAACATGAAAACTATAAAAGTTATTTGCAACCATATCGGAGCCTTGAATTACCGTATTTTTAACCTGTACCAATAAATATACCGATCTATCCAACTTTTGTCAAAATTCATTATGCCACAAATTATACACCAAAATAAAGTGCAACTGTAATGCTTTAAAATGATGCATAAACTATTGCCCTAGCATGAAAACTGTCAAAGTTATTTGCAACCATATCGGAACCTCAAATTACCGCGTCTTTAAACATAGAACAATAATTCTACCGATCCTTCAAATTGACCATTTTTTACACGAACACATTATGCCACAAATGATATACCTAATTAAAGTGCAATCATAATGCTCTAAACTGATGCATAAATGACTGTCATAGCATGAAAACTGTCAAAGTTATTCACAACCATATCGGAACCTCAAATTACCGCGTTTTTAAACTTGGGAAAATAATTCTACCGATTTATCCAATTGGCCATTTTCTTAAAATACATTATGCAATAAATTATATACCAAAACAAATGGCAATTTTAATGCTTTAAAATGGTGCATAAACGACTGTCCTAGCACGAAAACTGCCAAAGTGAATTGCAGCCATATCGGAACCTCAGATTACCGCGTTTATTAAACATAGAACAATAATTCTACCGATCTATCAAATTCACCAATTAGTAAAAACACACATTATGCTGCAAATTATATACCATATTAAAGTGCAATCATAATGCTTTAAAATGAAGCATAAATGACTGTCATAGCATGAAAACTGTCAATGTTATTTGCAACCATATCGGAACCTCAAATTACCGCCTTTTGAAAGCTGTGAAAATAATAAATAAAGTGCAACTGTATTGCTTTACAATGATGCATAAACTATTGCCCTAGCATGAAAACTGTCAAAGTTATTTGCAACCATATCGGAACCTCAAATTACCGCGTTTTTAAACATAGAACAATAATTCTACCGATCCATCAAATTGACCATTTTTTAGACGAACAAATTATGCCACAAATGATATACCAAATTAAAGTGCAATCATAATGCTCTAAACTGATGCATAAATGACTGTCATAGCATGAAAACTGTCAAAGTTATTCACAACCATATCGGAACCTCAAATTTGTTTAATGTTGATTCGCGCACAAACGCTACGCCTATTTTTGAGGTCGTTAGGCTCGGGTTTAAGACAGCTCTAACGAGTTGTTTCGATTTGTCTGTCACAACCTGAACTACAACCGTGGGTACAATGGTTTGGGTTCGGGACGTTGGCAAAGTGATTGCTACAATTGGCACACAATAGTTCGTAGCGCAGGAATCGGAGCAATAGTTCTTTTTACTACGGGCGGTGGAGACTGTTCCTTTGGCAAATCTTTCAGGATCCGATCTGGGCCGTGCAGGGTGGTGTGATGTTTACCCTTGCACTTTTGGCATCGGGATTTATTTGAACATTTTCCGATTAGGTGATTCCTGGCCAGACAATTGACGCAGTAGTGCAATTTAACTGCGGTTTTGTACTTCTCCGCCAAGTTCATCTTTTTAAACTTTTTACAGTTTGTTAAGCTGTGATCAGCTTGACAAATACCGCAACCAAAGTGGCGTTTTGGTTGACGCTTATCGTTTTTGCGTTGGTTGGTTTTGGGTCGAGATCCATTGCGGTCGGAACGGTTGGAACGTCCTTTACGATTGTTGTTGTTGGGTGCCATATTCTGTATAAAAGAAATTATATGTGAATGAATGAAGGGTAATGAATGTGTTAGTGGGTTAGAGTGTGAGGGTGAAGAGTTAGTGATGACTAGTAGTTACAAGTGGATAAGTGTGTTAAATGGGTTAAAAAGGGTAAGTAAACAACTTAATGTTATTTGGGTTATACTAGAAGGTTAAACTAGCTAGTGGGTAAAATGACAACTTTTGTTATTGGTCGAGTTAACGTTCCGGATGACGTCCGTATATCGACTACTCTGTTTTGTCCATCAGGGCCAGTGTATGTTTTAATGACTCGACCGAGTAACCATTCGTTTGGAGGTAAATTGTCCTGTCTGATAATAACAATGTCATCTGTTTCAACTTGACGTTGAGGGTTTTTCCACTTGTATCTCTTATGGAGCTCTTTAAGATATTCATCTTTCCATCTTCTACAAAAGTTATGATGTTGAATCTTTAACTTTTGCCATCTGTTTGCCAGGGTTATATTTTCATTGCTTACATCGGGTTCTGCTGGGGTTAAAATGGGTGATCCAATTAAAAAGTGTCCTGGAGTTAAAGGGTTAAGATCCTGTGGGTTCTCGCTTGACGGGCTTAAGGGTCTTGAATTCAGGCATCCTTCTATTCTCGCGAGGAGTGTGGCTAGCTCTTCAAAAGTGTACTTCAGGGTATTCATTTTCTTTAGATGAGCCTTAAAGCTTTTCACTCCCGCTTCCCATAAACCACCCATGTGTGGTGCTCCTGGGGTATGAAATGCCACGTCAAATTTTGAAAACTGCTAGTGGATGTAATGGAACCATTCAATTGCTTGATGAATTCTTGTCTTTCTTCAATAGCTTGCTAGCTCCAATGAAATTTGTCCCATTGCCAGAGTAAACAGCGACAGGGCATCCCCGTCTTGAAGAAAAATCGAGCAAAGGCTGCCATAAAGGCTTGGGTAGACAAATCAGATGTTGGCTCCAAGTGAATAGCTTTTGTTGCAAAGCAAACAAAAGCGCATACGTAACCTTTTGTTATTCTACATGCTCTGCCATTATATATTTTAATGTCGAATGGTCCTGCAAAATCAACTCCAACATTTGTGAATGGTTTATTTATTTGGGTACGTTCGGGTGGCAATGCTGCCATAAATTGGGTAGTTTGTCTATTCTTGTATCTAGTACACGGTGAGCATTTGTTAATTACCGCGCTAACCAGATTCTTCAGTTTTGGGATCCAGTATCCTGAACGTATTACTCTCAACATAAGTTGATTTCCTCCGTGAAGTGTTATCAGGTGCACGTGTTGGGTTAATAATTTAGCAAATGAACTGCCGTAGGGTAATAAAACCGGGTGCCTTTCAGAATATGACAAACCGTTGGAATTTGCTAGTCGTCCATTTGCCCGCATTATATTTGCGGAATCTAAAAATAGCGTTAGGGTGAGCAGGTTACTTTTATTGGGTATAGGGTTTCTTTTCTTCAGACAGTTATATTCGTTTCTAAAATATTCAGTCTGACAAAGAATAATTAGTCTATCACGGGTAGATTTGATCTCTGACGCATCCAGTTCAATACTTGGGTGGGTAGTTAATAAACGTAGTCTTTCTTTGACTAGTTTTGGGTTATTTTGATCAAGAATAACACAAAATCGATAGACATATGTCATTACTCTTAGAGCTTTTGACAATTTCGAAAATCTTGATAATATATCTGGGTTTTCAGTATTCGTATTAACCAAGGAAGGGTGGGTATTAACGGTCGTAGTAAATGACTGACTAACTTTAGCTTCAGCTTGAGTAATAAAGTGTTTATTTGTTGTTGGCCACTTCGACGCGACTTCTTTCAACCACGATGGTCCATTCCACCATAAAGTGTCATCTTTTAACTCATCAGCATTACATCCTCGGCTAGCAACATCGGCAGGATTATCGTGTGAAGCAACATGGTTCCAATTTTCAACGCCGACAGTCTGGATTATTGTAGAAACTCGGTTTGCTACAAATGTGTTCCACGAGTTAAGGTGTTTACTAAGCCAGGCCAAAACTATAGATGAGTCGGTCCAGAAATACGTCTGATGTAAGGGTAGGTTGAGTTGGGTGAGTAAGTTATGTGTCATATTTGCCAACAACACTGCACCACAAAGTTCAAGTTTTGGTAACGAGATTACTTTGATTGGCGCAACTCTCGTCTTAGCGAAGAGTAGGGTTACGGAATTAGGTCCGTCTATGGGTGTTACTCGTGCATATAGACATGCAGAGTATGCCTTTTCAGAAGCATCTGAAAAACCATGAAACTCAATTTTTGCTGAAGATGAAAAGTTAATCCATCTTGGAATACGAATTCTATTAATATTATCGTAGAACTGCAAAAACTTTTGCCATTTTATAAGGGTGAGTGGGTTAAGACATTCATCCCAAGCTGTATTATCTTGCCAAATTTGCTGCATAATAATCTTGGCAGATATAACAATTGGCGCTAACCAACCAGCTGGGTCAAAAAGACGAGCAATGTCTGATAACACAGTTCGCTTTGTGTATGCTGATTTTCTTTCAATTAAGGGTACATTAAAGAAAAACGTATCTTCTTTAGCATTCCATCGGATTCCTAATGTTTTGGCATTATTCGATTCTGGAAGGTTGAGTAAATCCACATCAAGTAGGTGATCTTCGGGTAAATCTTTCAACAATTCCCTCGTATTTGAGATCCATTTTCTTAAAGGAAAACCAGCCGATTCAAGCGCCGCGATCAGTTGGGTTTGGCCTTCTTTAGCTTCTTCAATGGTGTGACCTCCGGCTAATACATCGTCTACATACATATTATTTCGCAGTGTTTGCGAAGCGATAGGGTGGGTATTTTGAATGTCTTTGGCTAATTCGTGTAGTGTTCTAATAGCCAAGTATGGCGCACAGTTAACACCAAATGTAACTGTTTGCAGTTCATAATCTTGAATGGGTTCGTTGACGCTTTTACGGAATAATATTCGTTGGAAGGGTGTATGGATAGGGTTTAGCATAATTTGCCGGTACATTTTTGTAATGTCGGCATTATAAACTATCTTATAAAAGCGCCATTTCAAGATAAGTACAACTAAATCTTGTTGTAGGGTAGGACCAGTGTATAGGGTATCATTAAGGCTGTTGCCGTTCGAGGTTTTGCTCGATGAATTAAAAACAACTCGAACTTTTGTCGTAACACGATCAAGTTTAACAACAGCATGATGGGGTAAATAATAATGGGTATTTGAAGGTGTGTTTGGGTTATATTTTATATGTTTCATATGACCTAATTCGATATACTCTTGTAGCACGTTATCATATTCCATTTTAAGCTCTGGCTTTTTCATTAAACTTTTCTCGTTTCGTAGAAATTGAGCCATAGCAACGTGTCTAGAGTTTCCTAACTCAACAGGAGGGTATATAAATGGAAGGTTAACTTGATAACGGCCATTCGGTAATCGACGGGTAGTGGTCATGAAAGTTTCTTCACATAAAGAACTTTCCTCTGAAACTTTGGGTTGGGTGGGTATATCTTCAATCTCCCAGAATTTGGTCAAAACTTTATCAAGCGTGACTGAACTGAAGTATGAAACTAAGGGTTGAGTATTGTTTGTGTTCTGAATGGGTCCGGTTAAAATCCAGCCAAACTCAGTTTCCTGAGCTATTAGGGTATTGAGAAGATCTTTCCGTACTCCAGATTTAATATTTGAGGGTAAAAATCGCTGCCAATTATAAAGTCTATAGGTCTGCTTTCATAGAACTTTTGGTCAGCTAATTGAATATCTTCCAAGTCTTTTATTAGGGTTGGGTTTAAACTTTGGGTGGGTAAATTTTTTGTAAGTGTTTTCACTACAATTGCTTGGATATTCAATTTGAAATTATTATGGGTATTCGAGCGTAGAGAAACATTGACACAGTTTAGTTGATCTTGCAGAAACTATCTCATTTAATCCAGAAATTTCTGCAACTATGGGTGTAGTGGGTAAATGTAACTTTCTTCTTAGTTTATCTGTTATAAATGAGAAATCTGACGCTGGGTCAATAAGCGCTCTAGCTGGAAACAATTCACCTTGGACTTCTACATTCAGAACTGCTGTTCCTAATAACTTCGTTCTGTCATCAATGGGTGTGGGTTTGCTTGATTGGGTGTGGGTTGAGAAAGACTGAACTGTATTTGACGATGAAGATGCCTGATTATCTTCATTATGTGGGTTTATCCTCGAATTTGGTCGGTGCAATAGACTATTATGTCGTCCACCGCACATATGAATGTACTGCGACAAGCTTGTATGACATGACCGACGGCTAAACAATTGTAACATATTTCATGTTTCTTTACAAACTCAATTCTCTCGTTTATTCCAAGAGAATTGAATGACGAACATTCCCTCAAAGTATGGTTTTCACTGCAAAGCTTGCAAATAGAACCATCATGTTTAATTTGGGTGCTTGGGTTGTTTGATTGGGTTGAAGGGGGGAATTTTTGTTCGGTTTTACGTTTGTTTTGGGTGGGTGGGTTTTTTATGGGTTTTGGTTGATTTTTTGGGTTTTTCCCATTCGAATCATTTGTTACGTTATGAAATGTTTTGCCTTTTCTGTCATATTGTGTTCTAACATCTTGGAATTGTTTGGGTTTAGGGTGGGTATGGTTAATACTATGGTCCTGGACATCATTAACCGAAGTTAGTTCTTTAAATGTGTTAGTCAAAAATACATCTAAGTCAGTCCAAGAAGGCATCTCTGCACAATCTGGAAGAGATTTCTCAAATTCTCTTCGGGTTTCTCTGGGTAATTTCGATGTGCATAAATATACTAAGATAGGATCCCACTGATCCGTATCTATGTCTAAAGAGTTCAGATTTGCAATACAACAATTTATCTTTCTCTGAAGCTTTCTTATAGAAGCACTACACATGGTGCTTACTAAGGGTAAATTCAATAGGGTTTTTAATTGCGCGTTAATTTGCATCCTACGATTCTCATACGGAGAAGCTAATTGATTCCACGCAATAAGAAAGCCATCATTTGTTAAGGGTGCATTGTCTACTATTTCTTTGGCTTCGCCGCTTGTTTTTTGTTTAAGATGGAAAAGTTTTTCAACTCCACTTAAACGGGTATTATTGCCATAAATGGCCTTGAAAAGATCCCTAAACGCAGCCCAGCTTTTGAAATCTCCGCTGAACGTTGGCATATCACAAGGGGGTACAGTGAAACCTGCAGAACTGCTGGGTTGTGGGGGTTCGGGTAAAGATGGTCGGGTTTCATTTTCCTTCGTAATCTCCTCAATAGATTCGTCAATCGAGATCATACTTGACCTATAAAATCCTTTAGCAGATCTGACTTGCCTAACAACTTCGCTTAAATTTATGGCTTCAGCTTTCTTCGGATCCAGAATATCGGCAGATTCTCTAATTTGGGTGAATTTACGGTCAATTTTAGCCCATAATTCACTTAATTCCCGTTTTTGGAATTTAAGAGCGGGTAGAGATCGGAAACTTTCCGGGGTAGCGCGATAATCTTCATCAAACGACTTTAAATCCGTTTGGATATATCTTAACAAATCGGCGGCCACAGACTCTAGGGTAGACATATTGGGTTTTCGGAAAAAAAAATTCACAAAAAGAGAATTCTCAAAAAATATATATTTCTATAAAGAATTTTTTTTTTTTTAAAATTGAAAAAAGTGTGAGTTTTTTGCTTTAGCTGTTCCAAAAAATTACTTTTGTTCCAGCTGACAAAATTTCCAATTGGGTATTAAATCGTTAATGTGTGCGCTAATTAACTTAATATGCAATATAAGTTCCTTAGAAGCAATATAAAAAATATTTTAAACTTTTTTATATAAAGGGTTAAATATTTTGAAAGGGTTTGGGTGGGTTTAAAATGAACAATATTTTATATATTATATTGCTGAAGAGTAATGGAACAAATTTGCAAAAGAAATTGGAAATAAAAAATTTTGTATAAATAGCAAAAATTTCGACTCACCTTTTTTGCTGGGGGTAGGGTACAAACCACAATAATATAAAAAATAATAAAAAAAAATTCCTTGTGTTGTCGATTCCTCTTTGTGTCGTCTTCCCGCTATGATGCGTGTTGATAATATGGGTAGTGTTGTTGTAATTGTCGACGGTCACTGTATATACTTTTTGTGTATATATTTTAATGTGGTTTTTTATATTTGGATAATTTTGTAATATTTTGTTATTATGTTTTGTGTTAATAATTTTTGTTCAATATAAATGTAAGTATGTAAATGTATGTATATAAATAAGGGTTAATTTTTATTTTTTGGGTATTGTTTTTTGTTCACAATTTTTGTTTAAATATTTTAATAATGTTGTGTTGTATTTTTGTGCACTTTTTTGTTGTTTTTCTTGTGTGTTATTATTTAATTTATTTGTAAACAATAATTGTTTTTTATTAAATTGCTTTTATTTATTTGTTGTTTTAAAACTTTTAATATTTTAACGCTCAAATTTTCTTTGTTTCTTTTTGTATTGTTTATTTTCGTTAGCACTTTTTATTT
This sequence comes from Lucilia sericata, assembly GCF_015586225.1. Taxonomy (NCBI): domain Eukaryota; kingdom Metazoa; phylum Arthropoda; class Insecta; order Diptera; family Calliphoridae; genus Lucilia; species Lucilia sericata. The sequence continues at coordinate 115,922 of NW_023994452.1, forward strand.
ATGTTTAGGGTAATTTGTTTTTTAGTTTGTAGGGTACTATTTATTAATTTATTTATATTGTGAACTTTTATATGTTATTTATTATTTATTCTTTTTAATTTGTGGACTGTATCACTGTTTCACTTCACTTTTTAACGGTTCGTGAGGACCAATGTTTATTACGGGTTAGAAAGGGTAGGGTATAGATTATTTTAAGTAACGGGTAAGTAAATAAAACTCTTTTTCTTTTCATAAACGTTATAAATTCATATATGTTTATTGAACCTTTGGATAAGTATATAAGGTAAGTATATAGGGTAAGTATTTATATTTAACAAATTTATTTATTTATTTATTTTCAATTCTTTAGGCTTAAGGGTTTTAATTTAGGTTTAGGGTTTTATTATATTGTTTAATGTTTTTAACTGTGATATTCACTGTGATAATTAAGAATTTTATTTTAGGGTTTTAGTATTTATTCTTAGGTTTAGGGTTTTAATTCAAGATATATATTTTACCACTAGTTTTAAGTTTTAGCAATAGGTTTAGGTTTTATAATTTATTTATTTAAAAGGCACTTTGAGTTTTCACTGTCTGTTGTAGGGGTTGTTTTATTTGTTTTGTTGTAGCGCTCACACACTTGTTGTTATTCACACAGGTTGATTTGCAGTGACGATAATAAAGCTCCAGCTAACTTTAGTGTGTCTAAGCTGAAGTTGGCTGCAGTTAAGAGGTGGGTGTTGTTTGACATCAGGGATGGGTGTTTTGTTCATTGAAATGAACAACTATTGCCCTAGCATGAAAACTGTCAAAGTTATTTGCAACCATATCGGAACCTCAAATTACCGCGTTTTTAAACATAGAACAATAATTCTACCGATCCTTCAAATTGACCATTTTTTAGACGAACACATTGTGCCACAAATGATATACCAAATTAAAGTGCAATCATAATGCTTTAAAATGATGCATAAATGACTGTCATAGCATGAAAACTGTCAAAGTTATTCACAACCATATCGGAACCTCAAATTACCGCCTTTTTAAACCTGGGAAAATAATTCTACCGATCTTTCCAATTGGCCATTTTCTAAAAATACATTATGCAATAAATTATATACCAAAACAAATGGCAATGTTTAAAATGGTGCATAAACGACTGTCCTAACACGAAAACTGCCAAAGTTAATTGCAACCATATCGGAACCTCAGATTACTGCGTTTATTAAACATAGAACAATAATTCTACCGATCTATCAAATTGACCAATTTGTAAAAATACACATTATGCTACAAATGATATACCATATTAAAGTGCAATCATAATGCTTTAAAATGATGCATAAATGACTGTCATAGCGTGAAAACTGTCAATGTTATTTGCAGCCATATCGGAACCTTAAACTACCGCGTTTTTAAAGCTGTGAAAATAATTCTACCGATCTATCCAATTGGCTATTTTCCAAAAATATATTATGGAATAAATTATATACCAAAGCAAATGGCAACTATAATGCAATAAAAAGATATATAAACGACTGTTATAACATGAAAACTATAAAAGTTATTTGCAACCATATCGGAGCCTTAAATTACCGCATTTTTGAACCTGTACCAATAAATATACCGATCTATCCAATTTTTGTAAAAATTCATTATGCCACAAATTATACACCAAAATAAAGTGCAACTGTAATGCTTTAAAATGATGCGTAAACTAATACCCTAGCATGAAAACTGTCAAAGTTATTTGCAACCATATCAGAACCTCAAATTACCATATCGGAACCTCAAATTACCGCGTTTTTAAACCTGGGAAAATAATTCTACCGATCTATCCAATTGGCCATTTTCTAAAAATACATTATGCAATAAATTATATACCAAAACAAATGGCAATTTTAATGCTTTAAAATGGTGCATAAACGACTGTCCTAGCACGAAAACTGCCAAAGTTAATTGCAACCATATCGGAACCTCAGATTACTGCGTTTATTAAACATAGAACAATAATTCTACCTATCAAATCTATCAAATTGACCAATTTGTAAAAATACACATTATGCTACAAATGATATACCATATTAAAGTGCAATCATAATGCTTTAAAATGATGCATAAATGACTGTCATAGCGTGAAAACTGTCAATGTTGTTTGCAGCCATATCGGAACCTCAAACTACCGCCTTTTTAAAGCTGTGAAAATAATTCTACCGATCTATCCAATTGGCCATTTTCCAAAAATATATTATGCAATAAATTATATACCAAAACAAATGGCAACTATAATGCAATAAAAAGATATATAAACGACTGTTATAACATGAAAACTATAAAAGTTATTTGCAACCATATCGGAGCCTTGAATTACCGCATTTTTAAACCTGTACCAATAAATATACCGATCTATCCAACTTTTGTAAAAATTCATTATGCCACAAATTATACACCAAAATAAAGTACAACTGTAATGCTTTAAAATGATGCATAAACTATTGCCCTAGCATGAAAACTGTCAAAGTTATTTGCAACCATATCGGAACATCAGATTACCGCGTTTTTAAACATAGAACAATAATTCTACCGATCCATCAAATTGACCATTTTTTGGACGAACACATTATGCCACAAATGATATACCAAATTAAGGTGTAATCATAATGCTCTAAACTGATGCATAAATGACTGTCATAGCATGAAACTGTCAAAGTAATTCACAACCATATCGGAACCTCAAATTACCGCCTTTTTAAACCTGGGAAAATAATTCTATCGATCTATCCAATTGGCAATCTTCTAAAAATACATTATGCAATAAATTATATACCAAAACAAATGGCAACTAAAATGCAATAGAAAGATGTATAAACGACTGTTATAACATGAAAACTATAAAAGTTATTTGCAACCATATCGGGGCCTTAAATTACCGCATTTTTAAACCTGTACCAATAAATATACCGATCTATCCAATTTTTGTAAAAATTCATTATGCCACAAATTATACACAAAAACAAAGTGCAACTGTAATGCTTTAAAATGATGCATAAATGACTGTCATAGCATGAAAACTGTCAAAGTTATTCACAGCCATATCGGAACCTCAAATTACCGCGTTTTTAAACCTGGGAAAATAATTCTACTGATTTATCCAATTGGCCGTTTTCTAAAAATACATTATGCAATAAATTATATACCAAAACAAATGGCAATTTTAATGCTTTAAAATGGTGCATAAACGACTGTCCTAGCACGAAAACTGCCAAAGTTAATTGCAGCCATATCGGAACCTCAGATTACCGCGTTTATTAAACATAGTACAATAATTCTACCGATCTATCAAAATCACCTGTTCATTTTAGAAATTAATTTGAAACCCTATTTTCTATTCCCTTTATACTACGTTAGGATTTATCTAACTACTTCTTTTTTCATCTTTGAAAAAGTGTAGAGATAAATTCTAACTAGTAAAACCGCTAACGGTATAAAGTAATTCGCAACTAGTTGCATAGTTTTTTTTTTGTTTTTTTTTTTTTTTAAACACTTGTTAAGTGAACGCCATTACAACCACTTGGTTTAGTGCACAACCCCTTTTGAGAATCTTTAAGGTAAATATAAATTTAATAAATAAACTTTTTTATTGAAAAAACTTAACTCTTACTTGTCTTTTTATTTCTTTTTTTGCACACACAAAAACATTTGGTCCGATCGAGCCGGATTTTTGAAGCCGGATTATTTGAAGCACTCAAATTAATTTTCTTGTGTATTTGGTTTCTTTAAGATCGCCATCTTTTCTTCGAAAAAAAAAACCACCACCATTTCATCCACCAACATTAATAAAAAATTTGGATTTATAAGGTGCGTAATCTTTGAATTTGAGTGATTTTATTACAAAGAAATTTAAAGTGCATATAAAAGAATAAATATAAAAGAAAGACAAAAGAACAAAAGTCTTGTTTATTAAATTTATATTCACACATACACAGAAAGCTTTCTTGTGTATTATTGTGATTGATTGCTTTGCCAATTGCCTTTTTTTGTTTGACATTAGTGACTACCTTTTTGTCAGTGCTTAATATATCTACCGTGCATTTGTTTACATAAACGGACAGACATAGTGAAGATAAAATAAAATTAAAAGAAAATTTTTAAGAAAGTGCGAAAAATAAATTTAATAAAATCGGGTGTGAAAAAATATTAATTAAATAATAAAAATAAAATATGACAATAAATATAATAACAGATAAAACAAAGAAGAAGTGAAATAAATAAAGAAGTTTATGTTTATGTACCTTGTACATAATCTTTATATACATACATACAATTATCTGCTTCTTCTTCCGTTTTGAGTTGTTACCCTACGGTCGGTCAGTTTGACTAATATTAAATTTGGTTATTATTTAAATATTTTTTCACAGTTTTTAATAAAATTTGTATCAAATTTGCAATTTTTATTAAATTATTTGTTTCCTTTTGTGCAATTTAAATACATTACGTAATAATAAATCGTGATAAATTGAAGTCTTTTAAATAAAGATAAAATTAAATTGAATTAAATTATTAAATTTATTTTATTTAATCGCATTTATATTGAAATAACTATGTCTGTGCCTGCTCTTGCTCGCTTTATTAGAGCCCCTGATGCTCTCATAAGCTTTGAAGCTAATATGAACAATCTTAGGGAAGAAAGACTCACTGTTTTTAGCTTAGAGGTTCATTCCGATGAATTGAAGGTTTTAATGAACGAGGTTAAGTCAACCTATCAGACATATCTAGACTATTTAGCTACTTCGGACACAACAGAACCTGATGATATAGATGTCGTATCATCAAAGTATCAGGCGACTTATAATGCATTCGTTAACTGTTTATCGAATATTAAAGAACGATTGCACACCTATGCCCAAACTCAAAAGACTAGTGATTCTCCAGTAGTTAGCCAGAACAATACTGAAACTCACCATAATTTAGTACTACCGCCCTGCGATGTTGAGACCTTTGACGGAGATTATCTCTCTTGGCCCGCTTTTAGGGATCTATTTACTGTTTTATACGTAAATAATACTCGTCTCACCAACATAGAAAGGATGTGTCATCTTATACGTAAGACTAGTGGTGATGCAAAGGAAATAGTAGCTAAATATCCTATTTCGCATTTAGGATTTGATATGGCGTGGGATAGCCTTAGGGCTGCTTATGAAAATCCACGTATGTTGGTTAACAACCAACTTAAATCTCTTTTTAATCTTCCTATTATTGAAAAGGAAACTTCTGAAGGTCTCAAGACCATACAAAGAGGTATAAACAGTTGTCTTTCGGCCTTATCAATATATAATGTTTCGACGGAAAATTGGGGTCCGATAATTGTTTTCCTTTGTGTACAACGACTACCCGATAACTCTGTTACCTTATGGGAACAAAGTATAAAAGACAAATTCGTATTGTCTGTTTGGAAAGATCTGGATGCATTTTGACAGAAAGAATTCAGACCTTAGAATGTCTACGTGACATTAGGGAAGTCCCACAATCTAAAAAGTTATCGACTCCAAAGGTGAAGGCGCACCATGCCACTTCATCTTCTTCCCTTTCTTGCATTTTATGCAAGAATCAAAGCCATTTTCTGCGGGATTGTAAGAGATTTAAAAAACTTTCGGTAATGGACAGATTCTCGACTATTAAGAAACATCACTATTGCATTAATTGTTTGTCACGAAATCATGAAGTGAAAGATTGTAAGAGTTTGCATTGTTGTTCTATTTGTAAAAAGAAGCACAATACTATGTTACATAGAAATGTGCCTACTTCAGAGGATTCCAATGGAAGTTCTAGAACTTCTAATTCGGGTCCGAGCACAAGTGCAATATCACAAGCTGCTCTATCTACCCACAGATTCTTCTCAAGTAGCAACATCTAACAGCTCTAACACCTCAGCTCCTATTAATAGACAGGCGTTTTATACTTCGCAAAACCAAACCGTATTGTTAGGAACAGCGATGGTGAATATTCATCACCAGGGTATGACGTACCCAGCTCGTGCTCTCATTGACCCTGCTTCGGAATCATCGTTTATTTCCGAAAGAGTACAGAATCGTTTAAAAATCGACGAATGCTCAAATATCTGGTATCAACCAGGCGAATTCTGTAATATCAAGGAAATCGTGTTCCATTTATATTGGCACACCCTTGGACTCTTCAATTGTTTTGAGTACAGTAGCTCTCGTTTTGCCAACGATCTCCGGTGATTTACCTTCATTTGTTATATCGAATGAGTATCGAAATGATTTGCCAAATATACGTTTGGCAGATACTAACTTATTTGATTCTAAACCAGTAGATCTACTCTTAGGGGCAGATTTATATCCACGAATTATAATGGGTTCAGTTAGAAAGGTTTTAGGGACATTAGTGGCTCAGAAAACTATTTTCGGCTGGATTATTACTGGTCCAGTTCCTCAGTCTTCAATTCAGGTATACAGCACTAGAGTTGAATTTTTGAAGAAGATAATATAAATAGTACCTTACTTAGATTTTGGGAAATAGAGGAACCTCCTAAACGGAAACTTATGTCAGCACATGATCGTATGTGTGAGGACAATTATAAGAAAACTACTCGTAGGGATTCTACTGGTATATGTGGTAACATTACCATTTAAACCTGAATTTCCCGAGACGTTAACTTTAGGTCAGTCTAAACAGAATGTTAGGGCGCAATTTATACGGACAGAATCCTCTCTCTTGAGAAATCCTGTCATCAAGAATATGTATGATGACGTCGTTAAGGAATATTTAACTTTAGACCATATGTGTCCAGTTAAAGACTTTCCTTCATCTTCTTGCTACCTGCCTCATCATCCAGTTATAAAATTGGACAGAAAGACCACAAAATTACGTGTGGTTTTCAATGCGTCGAATAAAACGTCTAACGGCAACAGTCTTAACGATTGTTTATTTGTGGGACCCACATTACAGGCAGATCTCGTTCTCCTGATTTTACGTTGGCGCTTTTTTAGGTTTGTGTTTAATTGTGATATAACACAAATGTATAGGCAGATTAGACTTGATAGTTCTCATACTCCATTTCAACGAATTTTGTTTCGTGATTCTCCGACGTAGGAAATTCAAGAGTATGAGTTACAGACTGTAACCTTCGGTGTTAATTGTGCACCTTATCTTGCCATTCGTACTTTGGTACAATTGGCTGAAGATTCCGAAGCTGAGTACCCTCTAGCGGCGAAAATACTTCGGAAATGTATGTACGTCGATGACGTATTAACTGGGACTCACGAGATCTCAACCGCTTTGATCGCTCGCGATCAACTTATAACGGCTTTAGCATCAGCGGGTTTTGTTCTTAGGAAATGGACTTCGAATGAGAAAGTCATCCTATCTGGTATACCCGTTGAGCATTTAGTAGATGCCACACTATTGACATTTATTGAGTCAAGTAGCTCAAAAACTCTTGGGTTACAGTGGAATGCTCATTCGGACTCTTTTTATTTTAATGTGGATCGTATTTCGATGCGATCAAGTCACACGAAAAGGGAGGTACTATCTATAATAGCTAGATTATTTGACCCTGTTGGATGGTTAGGACCAGTCATTATTGTCGCTAAGATGATAATGCAGAAGGTTTGGCAAGACCAGATAGATTGGGACGCAGCTCTTAAGCCCGCTACTGAAGCCGAATGGCAAAAATTTGCTGCTTCATATCATGAAGTAAACGACATCCAGATTCCTAGATGGATTAATTATATACTTAATTCTACAGTGGAGCTTCACGTCTTTTCAGATGCATCTGAAAAAGCTTATGCAGGGGTAATTTACGCTAGAGTCGAAAGACCTAATGGCGTAATTTATACCCATCTGTTAACTGCTAAAACGAAAGTAGCTCCCATCAAATCAATTTCTCTACCACGACTTGAACTCTGTGGTGCACTTCTTGCGACGGATCTTTTAAAATCCGTATTATTCGAAATTGACATCCCATTATGTCAAATATATTGTTGGACTGATTCTACAATCGTCCTTGCTTGGCTGAAAAAGGACCCTTGTTCATGGGCAACCTTTGTAGCCAACAGAGTTTGTAAAATTCAGGAAGTGGTCGGAAGACATAATTAGCACCATGTCAAATCTGACGACAACCCATCAGACTTGGGAAGTCGGGGTATTTCACCCTCTGATTTGATACAGAAAAATCTATGGTGGCATGGTCCAAATTGGCTTCGGGAAAAAAGCACTACCTGGAATCTAGGAAATTTGGCTTTATTAGATACGGACTTAGAGGCTCGTGCAGTAAAATCTCATGCTTCATTTTTTTCGAATTATGAAGACATTCTTGAGAGATTTTCTTCTCTTGATAGGGCAATTCGAGTGTTAGCCTATGTATTTAGATTTTTCTATAATACTCACTCGGCTCATAAAAATCAAAATTCCTTTGAGTCTACCATCGTGACAAACATTGAGGTTAAGAAAGTAAAACTACGATTGGCCATTTTGGCTCAAAAGGTAAATTTTGTCGAAGAATACCAATGTCTTTTGGATAAAAGACCACTATCTTCGAAAAGTCCTTTATTGACTTTGAATCCATTTCTGGATAATGAGGGTGTTATGAGACTTAATGGTCGTTTGACAAAATCACCTTCATTAGTCTATACCGAACGGCATCCCATATTGTTGCCATATTCTTGTCGCTTTACCCGTCTTTTGATTGAGTTCGTACATACGATTTCTATCCACGGTGGAAATCAGTTAATGCTCAGGATCTTAAGGATCGAATATTGGGTACCTCGACTAAAAACACTAGTTCGAGCTGTTATTAATCGGTGCAAACGGTGTATTCTTGACCGTAAGCGCACCTGTACCCAAATAATGGCAGCATTACCCCTCGAACGAACTCAGATAGGCCGACCGTTTACGACAACTGGAGTCGACTTTGCTGGGCCTTTTGACATAAGAAACTTAAATAGTAGATCGTGTCAAACTTTAAAGGCCTACGTTTGTATTTTTGTCTGTTTTGCGACTAAGGCCATCCATTTAGAAGTCACTTCAGATTTATCAACTGATAGATTCTTGGCCGCTTTTAATCGATTTATATCGAGACGAGGTTGTCCCACTACTATGTTCTCCGACAACGGAACGAACTTTGAGGGAGCTTCGCGTGAACTGGAAAGGGATTTTAGAACATTTTTGTCAGAAAGTCGTGCTCGGATGTGTTCCACTTACGGTATTAATGGACTAACTTGGCGATTTATTCCAGCAGGCGCTCCTCATATGGGAGGCCTATGGGAAGCGGGAGTTCGAAGTTTTAAACTTCATTTCCGTAAAGAAGCTAAGTCCGTGAAATATACCTTTGAGGAACTATCGACGGTTCTCGCAAGAATTGAGGCTTGTCTTAATTCGAGACCGTTGTGTCCAATGAGTGATGATCCGAATGAGCCAGTAGCTCTTACTCCTGGTCATTTTTTGATCGGATCACCAATACTAGCTCCACCGGAGCCTTCTATATATGAATCCCCAATCAGTCTCATAAATAGATATATGAAAGTCAAAGCGCTATCCCATCACTTCTGTCGACGATGGAAGGAAGAATATCTATCAAATCTTCATAAAAGATATAAATGGAAATACCCTGAACGAGACTTATCTGTAGGTGACTTAGTAGTTATAAAAAATGAACAAATGTCTCCGACTTCCTGGAAACTAGGTAGAGTTGTTAAAACTTATCCGGGAAGTGATGAACATGTTCGCGTCGCTGACATACGAACAGAAAATGGCATAATAAAGCGACCAATCACAAAATTAGTCGTTTTGACTAATGAAACATTATAAAATTATAAATATTAAATAACTTTCCTTGTTCCTAGTACCATGGACGCTTTAACCATTGCGATGGAAGATGCTCTCTTGGAGTCGGACAAGGAAGTGATGGAGGTAGAGGACCAGGGATCTAAGGATACTCCAGTGCCGGATCCAGCACCTGTTTCAATAACTGTTCCAGTAACTGCTCCAGTAACTGCTATCAACAAAACACCTGGCTAATGAGTGCAAGTCGTTGGTGAAGTGCAACATATGCCACGACAATCACCACTCTCTTTTGTACTCACCAGGAAAAGGTCAAAAGAAGAAAGACGCGAAACCTAAACCCCATACTTCAGCGCAGTCAAAAGCGAAATCGATTCCCTATCCCGTCCAGGCTTCTAATGTGCCATTAAGACATGCTATTAACCTGTCTCCGACCTTAAAGGTAAATTTGTTGATAGGCAACCATCGAATTTTGGTCCGAGCGGTTTTAGACTTGTGTTGTCCGATGTCTTATGTTTGTGAGTCCCTAGTCCAGCAGCTTAGGCTGCCTGTCTCGTCTGCGAACGGCGTTAATATATGTCGTTTGACTATCGGCTCAATATTCGCGCCTCACCCTCAACTAACGTTGTCTGCAACAGTGAGGAAAATGGTCGGTATTCGTACTCCACCGGAAAATATTTCCAACGACATTTTAACTTTATTTGACGGGATTCAGCTAGCTGATCCCACAGTCGAGAGACTGAAAAAATCCACCTGTGGGACTTCGGTTCTATGGGGAAAGTCGAGAGACTTCTTAAAAATCCACCTGTGGGACTTCCGTTCTATGGGGAAAGTCGAGAGACTTCTAAAAAATCCACCTGTGGAACTTCGGTTCTGTGGGGAAAGTCGAGAGACTTCTTAAAAATCTACCCAGGTCCTTTGACCTTTCGTCGATATTTTTAAAATTTGAAAAAAAATAATAATTATGGAAAAAAAATTGAAAAGAAAACATAATATAAATAGATATATAATAATGGAAAAAAATGTATATATGTATAAGTTTATCCTAGATTTATTAACCTTTATTTCTCATTTGTTGTTGCAACTAACTTCGTCGTTGCAAAGTGGCCGGCAATGTTCATTTTAGAAATTAATTTGAAACCCTATTTTCTATTCCTTTATACTACGTTAGGATTTATCTAACTACTTCTTTTTTCATCTTTGAAAAAGTGTAGAGATAAATTCTAACTAGTAAAACCGCTAACGGTATAAAGTAATTCGCAACTAGTTGCATAGTTTTTTTTTGTTTTTTTTTTTTTTTAAACACTTGTTAAGTGAACGCCATTACAACCACTTGGTGTAGTGCACAACCCCTTTTGAGAATCTTTAAGGTAAATATAAATTTAATAAATAAACTGTTTTATTGAAAAAACTTAACTCTTACTTGTCTTTTTATTTCTTTTTTTGCATACACAAAAACATCACCAATTAGTAAAAACACACATTATGCTACAAATTATATACCATATTAAAGTGCAATCATAATGCTTTAAAATGAAGCATAAATGACTGTCATAGCATGAAAACTGTCAATGTTATTTGCAACCATATCGGAACCTCAAATTACCGCCTTTTTAAAGCTGTGAAAATAATTATACCGATCTATCCAATTGGCAATTTTCTAAAAATATATTATGCAATAAATTATATACCAAAACAAATGGCAACTATAATGCAATAAAAAGATATATAAACGACTGTTATAACATGAAAACTATAAAAGTTATTTGCAACCATATCGGAGCCTTGAATTACCGCATTTTGAAACCTGTACCAATAAATATACCGATCTATCCAACTTTTGTAAAAATTCATTATGCCACAAATTATACACCAAAATAAAGTGCAACTGTAATGCTTTAAAATGATGCATAAACTATTGCCCTAGCATGAAAACTGTCAAAGTTATTTGCAACCATATCGGAACCTCAAATTACCGCGTTTTTAAACATAGAACAATAATTCTACCGATCCTTCAAATTGACCATTTTTTAGACGAACACATTGTGCCACAAATGATATACCAAATTAAAGTGCAATCATAATGCTTTAAAATGATGCATAAATGACTGTCATAGCATGAAAACTGTCAATGTTATTCACAACCATATCGGAACCTCAAATTACCGCCTTTTTAAACCTGGGAAAATAATTCTACCGATCTATCCAATTGGCCATTTCCTAAAAATACATTATGCAATAAATTATATACCAAAACAAATGGCAATTTTAATGCTTTAAAATGGTGCATAAACGACTGTCCTAGCACAAAAACCGCCAAAGTTAATTGCAACCATATCGGAACCTCAGATTACTGCTTTTATTAAACATAGAACAATAATTCTACCGATTTATCATATTGACCAATTTGTAAAAATACACATTATGCTACAAATGATATACCATATTAAAGTGCAATCATAATGCTTTAAAATGATGCATAAATGACTGTCATAGCGTGAAAACTGTCAATGTTATTTGCAGCCATATCGGAACCTCAAACTACCGCCTTTTTAAAGCTGTGAAAATAATTCTACCGATCTATTCAATTGGCAATTTTCTAAAAATATATTATGCAATAAATTATATACCAAAACAAATGGCAACTATAATGCAATAAAAAGATATATAAACGACTGTTATAACATGAAAACTATAAAAGTTATTTGCAACCATATCGGAGCCTTAAATTACCGCATTTTTGAACCTGTACCAATAAATATACCGATCTATCCAATTTTTGTAAAAATTCATTATGCCACAAATTATACACCAAAATAAAGTGCAACTGTAATGCTTTAAAATGATGCGTAAACTAATGCCCTAGCATGAAAACTGTCAAAGTTATTTGCAACCATATCGGAACCTCAAATTACCGCGTTTTTAAACATAGAACAATAATTCTACCGATCCATCAAATTGACCATTTTTTAGACGAACACATTATGCCACAAATGATATACCAAATTAAAGTGCAATCATAATGCTCTAAACTGATGCATAACTGACTGTCATAGCATGAAAACTGTCAAAGTAATTCACAACAACCAAATTATACACCAAAATAAAGTGCAACTGTAATGCTTTAAAATGATGCATAAACTATTGCCCTAGCATGAAAACTGTCAAAGTTATTTGCAACCATATCGGAACCTCAAATTACCGCGTTTTTAAACATGGAACAATAATTCTACAATCCTTCAAATTGACCATTTTTTAGACGAACACATTGTGCCACAAATGATATACCAAATTAAAGTGCAATCATAATGCTTTAAAATGATGCATAAATGACTGTCATAGCATGAAAACTGTCAAAGTTATTCACAACCATATCGGAACCTCAAATTACCGCCTTTTAAACCTGGGAAAATAATTCTACCGATCTATCCAATTGGCCATTTTCTAAAAATACATTATGCAATAAATTATATACCAAAACAAATGGCAATTTTAATGCTTTAAAATGGTGCATAAACGACTGTCCTAGCACGAAAACTGCCAAAGTTAATTGCAACCATATCGGAACCTCAGATTACTGCTTTTATTAAACATAGAACAATAATTCTACCGATCTATCAAATTGACCAATTTGTAAAAATACACTTATGCTACAAATGATATACCATATTAAAGTGCAATCATAATGCTTTAAAATGATGCATAAATGACTGTCATAGCGTGAAAACTGTCAATGTTATTTGCAGCCATATCGGAACCTCAAACTACCCGCGTTTTTAAAGCTGTGAAAATAATTCTACCGATCTATCCAATTGGCCATTTTCCAAAAATACATTATGGAATAAGTTATATACCAAAGCAAATGGCAACTATAATGCAATAAAAAGATATATAAACGACTGTTATAACATGAAAACTATAAAAGGTATTTGCAACCATATCGGAGCCTTAAATTACCGCATTTTTGAACCTGTACCAATAAATATACCGATCTATCCAATTTTTGTAAAAATTCATTATGCCACAAATTATACACCAAAATAAAGTGCAACTGTAATGCTTTAAAATGATGCGTAAACTAATGCCCTAGCATGAAAACTGTCAAAGTTATTTGCAACCATATCGGAACCTCAAATTACCGCGTTTTTAAACATAGAACAATAATTCTACCGATCCACAGTGGGGCAGAATGGAAATTTTTTGGAAATAAATCTGGCATTTCTAAACGGCTGATCCGATCGGGATAAAATTTGGCGTGAGCGTAGCCAAGGAGTATTCGAGTTTAAGTTTTGAAGATGAACCCTGCAGATGCCCCAGGGACGGCGCTGTGGCGGCTCAAAGTAGGGTACCTACGACATGTAAAATTTTTAAACTCGTGCCATTTTTTTGTTTTTCACCCAAATACAAAGATTTTTATATTTTGTGAAAGCGCTCGATGAGATCTTGAAAAAACATGCTTGGACATACTACTTATCTCTTATAATATCCGAGTTATAGGCATTTAAAAATTTAGTGATACAAAATTTACCCTACCTTGGTCCGCCTTTTTTTGAATACCGGGCGTAATTTTGGACCAAATGGACTCAATTTTTTCTTGTTAGTTAGACAACAAAATTTCCAATAATATACAAATTTCAGATCAATATCGTTTACAGATCCAAAAATATACGTTTTTTAATTTAAAAATTCAAAAAATTTTAGATTTTTGGCGTTTTTTTGCCAAAAATGTGTCTTAACTCTTTTATTAATAAAATAAAATTTTCTTTAAGAACATATAACAATTTTATAGTTTTCTAGAAGGTATCTTTACGCAGAACGCTTTGGCGTAAAAAACTTGTCCTATTTTTTGAAAATGTTGCCACTGCGTCCTTCTGAATATGACCTATTTTTTATCAAAACTTCAACTTTGGGCGACATGTTCTAAAATCCCAAAGCTGGGATCAGAAAACTGAAAGCAGTTTTGGAAACCTCAATATGTTTTCTATTTACTCCAAAAGTATTTTCCCAGCCCTGAAAGAAATGTGGACCCTATGGGCAAAAAAGTAAAAAATCCCATTTTTGGGATTTTCATTCCTATTTTTGGGAATTGCGGGATGCCCTTTGACCTTTTCAATTTTTTTTGCATATTCTTATTTGAAATGACAAATTTAACAAGCGTTGAAAATTTCATTGAGTTTTGTTCATAAATAAAGATTTTGTCATATATTACATATTTGTTTAATTTCTAAAACTATGATTTATATCAAAATTTTAATAGGATCGCAGATAGCTACAACAATTTAGTCCATATTTATCCCTTAATATCATTTTTTAGTTAGATATGGAAATTCTCGACCCTTTACAAAAAATTTCAGGCCAATATCTCAATTACATTCAAAAATATGTTCATTTAAACCTGTGTCCTTTAATTTCATCTTTTTCATATTTTAGTATTAAGTATGACAGAACATACATTTGGTGTTGAATAAAATATTTGGACAATTTTTAAAAATTATTTAGTTAATTATTTTATTATAATATTGTATATACAATAAAAAAAATATAATTTTATTATGAGCCACGCACAACAACACCTAAATCACCCCACACAAATTACCTTTCCCGCCCACCGAAATATAAAACACAATTTAATACAATATCATCAGTTAGTATAATAGCTTTTTTTATTTGAACTGTTTATCTTAAACATAATACAATTAATTCTTACAACCTACTTATATAGTTAATTCCTAACACTACTTATTTTCTATAAAATAATCTGTCATATCGGTGTACATATCCAGAAGGTAGTATAAGTCCTTTAAATCTTCCTTGTTTTGAGATGATAGAGTTTCATAACAAATCCATCTTTTTCGCATAGTTGAAAGAACAGGATCAGAAGATAGAAGTAAACTATTAAAAATATCTTCATTCTGTGATTGCCTGGAGCATTTTCTTGAGCTGAATAGTTGAACATGGTTAAAATCTCGCTTCCTCGCTTCCTCGCTTCCTGGGCTTCTTCTGTTAACTCTCCAAGTGGAAGAATATTCGATTCAATTATTATTTGACCATGACACAATACTTTGTGTACTGTTGGTGTTAGTTCCCTCCATGGATACAGAGATACAAGTAATTTAGAAATTTCAGATGTGTATTCCCCAAATCGATTTCCATTAATTTATGTTTACTATTCAGTGCCATTAAAATAGTGTTAACTCTTCGAAGCAACTCCTTGTCGATTCAAGTTATTTTTGAAGTAATTTCAAAATCACGAAAAAACCTTCTCGACGTATTACCGTCATTTGTACTACCGCAAGTTGAAAGTGGTTTGTCGATGTTTAATCCCATCTGAACTTTAAATTCTTCTTGGATTCTGCTTTTTTCCGCAGCTCTCAGTTCTTTCAATTCTTCATTATTTTTTGTTGATTTAGTAGAATAGTTTGTTTTTTGTCCTGGATCGCCTTGTATGATGGTAATATATTGTGTCCTTTTTCATGCAGAGCTTTCCTTAATATTTAGTACTTATTTCGACTGAGACCCAGTTCCAACATAAGCGCTATTGCTTCCTCTTCAGTAAAATTTGATTATGATGTTGGAGTTGGTATACTTTCCACAATTCGCTTAAGTCGTTTTGGTGATGCATTAGGAAGAATAGTTGCAATATGTACGACATCCATAGGTTGGTTTTCCTTTTTCAGCATTTCGTTAAATGTATCAGCAATATCCTCACTTGAGATTCAAAAAAGTTTTTGTGTGACCCTCTTTTTTTTTACCTTGAACATAAGTCTTCGTATGACTTGCAAGGCGCTCCTGTTGATGTGTTGTAAGTTGAGATTTCCGTAGTAGTTTCCATCCAACTACAAAATTTTAATCGAAATTTCTCTTGATTTCCATCCACAGACTTACTACTTACTTAAGTTTTCAATTTTTGATATGCCTGTTTTGTCTACTTTTCTACTATATGTAGTTTTTATATAATTTGAAATGTCTTCAATTCTTTCTGGCCCTTTTGAAGATATACTCCATAAAACGGAACACAACTCTTCGTACTTTAATGTAATCTTCATTGTAGATTTATTAAATATGGTACTTAAAATCTGAGAAGTTTACTTATATACCAATTCTTGTCATTTCCGATACAGGTATTCCAAAGTAAAAAATTACGAATTGTCTACCTATTAACATTTAGGACTATATTACTATAACCTGTAATTCAGTCATTGATATTTCTTATTAGTGAATGAATCGAAATTATCATTACCTGTATATTTTTACCTACATGATCATAAACGAAACAGAACGAAATGATCTGTCGAAAAAATTTAGGTAAAAAATAATTATAAATTTTTGAAAATTTAAGCATAATAGACCCTTTCAATTATAAGGATAAGCAAACAAATAGAAAATAGGTAAATATAAGATTTAAATATGTTCTGTCATACTTAATACTAAAATATGAAAAAGATGAAATTAAAGGACACAGGTTTAAATGAACATATTTTTGAATGTAATTGAGATATTGGCTTGAAATTTCCATATCTAACTAAAAAATGATATTAAGGGATAAATATGGACTAAATTGTTGTAGCTATCTGCGATCCTATTAAAATTTTGATATAAATCATAGTTTTAGAAATTAAACAAATATGTAATATATGACAAAATCTTTATTTATGAACAAAACTCAATGAAATTTTCAACGCTTGTTAAATTTGTCATTTCAAATAAGAAAATGCAAAAAAAAAATTGAAAAGGTCAAAGGGCATCCCGCAATTCCCAAAAATAGGAATGAAAATCCCAAAAATGGGATTTTTTACTTTTTTGCCCATAGGGTCCACATTTCTTTCAGGGCTGGGAAAATACTTTTGGAGTAAATAGAAAACATATTGAGGTTTCCAAAACTGCTTTCAGTTTTCTGATCCCAGCTTTGGGATTTTAGAACATGTCGCCCAAAGTTGAAGTTTTGATAAAAAATAGGTCATATTCGGAAGGACGCAGTGGCAACATTTTCAAAAAATAGGACAAGTTTTTTACGCCAAAGCGTTCTGCGTAAAGATACCTTCTAGAAAACTATAAAATTGTTATATGTTCTTAAAGAAAATTTTATTTTATTAATAAAAGAGTTAAGACACATTTTTGGCAAAAAAACGCCAAAAATCTAAAATTTTTTGAATTTTTAAATTAAAAAACGTATATTTTTGGATCTGTAAACGATATTGATCTGAAATTTGTATATTATTGGAAATTTTGTTGTCTAACTAACAAGAAAAAATTGAGTCCATTTGGTCCAAAATTACGCCCGGTATTCAAAAAAAGGCGGACCAAGGTAGGGTAAATTTTGTATCACTAAATTTTTAAATGCCTATAACTCGGATATTATAAGAGATAAGTAGTATGTCCAAGCAAGTTTTTTCAAAAAAATGGCACGAGTTTAAAAATTTTACATGTCGTAGGTACCCCACTTTGAGCCGCCACAGCGCCGTCCCTGGGGCATCTGCAGGGTTCATCTTCAAAACTTAAACTCGAATACTCCTTGGCTACGCTCACGCCAAATTTTATCCCGATCGGATCAGCCGTTTAGAAATGCCAGATTTATTTCCAAAAAATTTCCATTCTGCCCCACTGTGCGCGGTAATTTGAGGTTCCGATATGGTTGCAAATAACTTTGACAGTTTTCATGCTAGAGCAATAGTTTATGCATCATTTTAAAGCATTACAGTTGCACTTTATTTTGGTGTATAATTTGTAGCATAATGAATTTTTACAAAAGTTGGATAGATCGGTATATTTATTGGTACAGGTTTAAAAATGCGGTAATTCAAGGCTCCGATATGGTTGCAAATAACTTTTATAGTTTTCATGTTATAACAGTCGTTTATGTATCTTTTTATTGCATTATAGTTGCCATTTGTTTTGGTATATAATTTATTGCATAATATATTTTTAGAAAATTGCCAATTGGATATATCTGTAGAATTATTTTCACAGCTTTAAAAGGCGGCAATTTGAGTTTCCGATATGGTTGCAAATAACATTGACAGTTTTCATGCTATGAAAGTCATTTATGCTTCATTTTAAAGCATTATGATTGCACTTTAATATGGTATATAATTTGTAGCATAATGTGTGTTTTTACTAATTGGTGAATTTGATAGATCGGTAGAATTATTATTCTATGTTTAATAAACGCGGTAATCTGAGGTTCCGATATGGTTGCAATTAACTTTGGCAGATTTCGTGCTAGGACAGTCGTTTATGCACCATTTTAAAGCATTAAAATTGCCATTTGTTTTGGTATATAATTTATTGCATAATGTATTTTTAGAAAACGGCCAATTGGATAAATCGGTAGAATTATTTTCCCAGGTTTAAAAACGCGGTAATTTGAGGTTCCGATATGGTTGTGAATAACTTTGACAGTTTTCATGCTATGACAGTCATTTATGCATCATTTTAAAGCATTACAGTTGCACTTTGTTTTTGTGTATAATTTGTGGCATAATGAATTTTTACAAAAATTGGATAGATATGTATATTTATTGGTACTGGTTTAAAAATGCGGTAATTTAAGGCCCCGATATGGTTGCAAATAACTTTTATAGTTTTCATGTTATAACAGTCGTTTATACATCTTTTTATTGCATTTTAGTTGCCATTTGTTTTGGTATATAATTTATTGCATAATGTATTTTTAGAAGATGGCCAATTGGATAGATCGATAGAATTATTTTCCCAGGTTTAAAAAGGCGGTAATTTGAGGTTCCGATATGGTTGTGAATTACTTTGACAGTTTTCATGCTATGACAGTCATTTATGCATCAGTTTAGAGCATTATGATTGCACTTTAATTTGGTATATCATTTGTGGCATAATGTGTTCGTCTAAAAAATGGTCAATTTGATGGATCGGTAGAATTATTGTTCTATGTTTAAAAACGCGGTAATTTGAGGTTCCGATATGGTTGCAAATAACTTTGACAGTTTTCATGCTAGGGCATTAGTTTACGCATCATTTTAAAGCATTACAGTTGCACTTTATTTTGGTGTATAATTTGTGGCATAATGAATTTTTACAAAAATTGGATAGATCGGTATATTTATTGGTACAGGTTCAAAAATGCGGTAATTTAAGGCTCCGATATGGTTGCAAATAACTTTTATAGTTTTCATGTTATAACAGTCGTTTATATGTCTTTTTATTGCATTATAGTTGCCATTTGCTTTGGTATATAATTTATTCCATAATATATTTTTGGAAAATGGCCAATTGGATAGATCGGTAGAATTATTTTCCCAGGTTTAAAAAGGCGGTAATTTGAGGTTCCGATATGGTTGTGAATTACTTTGACAGTTTTCATGCTATGACAGTCATTTATGCATCAGTTTAGAGCATTATGATTGCACTTTAATTTGGTATATCATTTGTGGCATAATGTGTTCGTCTAAAAAATGGTCAATTTGATGGATCGGTAGAATTAGTGTTCTATGTTTAAAAACGCGGTAATTTGAGGTTCCGATATGGTTGCAAATAACTTTGACAGTTTTCATGCTAGGGCAATAGTTTATGCATCATTTTAAAGCATTACAGTTGCTCTTTATTTTGGTGTATAATTTGTGGCATAATGAATTTTTACAAAAGTTGGATAGATCGGTATATTTATTGGTACAGGTTTAAAAATGCGGTAATTCAAGGCTCCGATATGGTTGCAAATAACTTTTATAGTTTTCATGTTATAACAGTCGTTTATATATCTTTTTATTGCATTATAGTTGCCATTTGTTTTGGTATATAATTTATTGCATAATATATTTTTAGAAAATTGCCAATTGGATAGATCGGTAGAATTATTTTCACGGCTTTAAAAAGGCGGTAATTTGAGGTTCCGATATGGTTGTGAATAACTTTGACAGTTTTCATGCTATGACAGTCATTTATGCATCATTTTAAAGCATTACAGTTGCACTTTGTTTTTGTGTATAATTTGTGGCATAATGAATTTTTACAAAAATTGGATAGATCGGTATATTTATTGGTACAGGTTTAAAAATGCGGTAATTTAAGGCCCCGATATGGTAGCAAATAACTTTTATAGTTTTCATGTTATAACAGTCGTTTATACATCTTTTTATTGCATTTTAGTTGCCATTTGTGTTGGTATATAATTTATTGCATAATGTATTTTTAGAAGATGGCCAATTGGATAGATCGATAGAATTATTTTCCCAGGTTTAAAAAGGCGGTAATTTGAGGTTCCGATATGGTTGTGAATTACTTTGACAGTTTTCATGCTATGACAGTCATTTATGCATCAGTTTAGAGCATTATGATTGCACTTTAATTTGGTATATCATTTGTGGCATAATGTGTTCGTCTAAAAAATTGTCAATTTGATGGATCGGTAGAATTATTGTTCTATGTTTAAAAACGCGGTAATTTGAGGTACCGATATGGTTGCAAATAACTTTGACAGTTTTCATGCTAGGGCATTAGTTTACGCATCATTTTAAAGCATTACAGTTGCACTTTATTTTGGTGTATAATTTGTTGCATAATGAATTTTTACAAAAATTGGATAGATCGGTATATTTATTGGTACAGGTTCAAAAATGCGGTAATTTAAGGCTCCGATATGGTTGCAAATAACTTTGACAGTTTTCATGTTATAACAGTCGTTTATATATCTTTTTATTGCATTATAGTTGCCATTTGCTTTGGAATATAATTTATTCCATAATATATTTTTGGAAAATGGCCAATTGGATAGATCGGTAGAATTATTTTCACAGCTTTAAAAACGCGGTAGTTTGAGGTTCCGATATGGCTGCAAATAACATTGACAGTTTTCACACTATGACAGTCATTTATGCATCATTTTAAAGCATTATGATTGCACTTTAATATGGTATATCATTTGTAGCATAATGTGTATTTTTACAAATTGGTCAATTTGATAGATCGGTAGAATTATTGTTCTATGTTTAATAAACGCAGTAATCTGAGGTTCCGATATGGTTGCAATTAACTTTGGCAGTTTTCGTGCTAGGACAGTCGTTTATGCACCATTTTAAAGCATTAAAATTGCCATTTGTTTTGGTATATAATTTATTGCATAATGTTTTTTAAGAAAATGGCCAATTGGATAGATCGGTAGAATTATTTTCCCAGGTTTAAAAAGGCGGTAATTTGAGGTTCCGATATGGTTGTGAATAACTTTGACAGTTTTCATGCTATGACAGTCATTTATGCATCAGTTTAGAGCATTATGATTGCACTTTAATTTGGTATATCATTTGTGGCATAATGTGTTCGTCTAAAAAATGGTCAATTTGATGGATCGGTAGAATTATTGTTCTATGTTTTAAAACGCGGTAATTTGAGGTTCCGATATGGTTGCAAATAACTTTGACAGTTTTCATGCTAGAGCAATAGTTTATGCATCATTTTAAAGCATTACAGTTGCACTTTATTTTGGTGTATAATTTGTAGCATAATGAATTTTTACAAAAGTTGGATAGATCGGTATATTTATTGGTACAGGTTTAAAAATGCGGTAATTCAAGGCTCCGATATGGTTGCAAATAACTTTTATAGTTTTCATGTTATAACAGTCGTTTATGTATCTTTTTATTGCATTATAGTTGCCATTTGTTTTAGTATATAATTTATTGCATAATATATTTTTAGAAAATTGCCAATTGGATAGATCTGTAGAATTATTTTCACAGCTTTAAAAGGCGGTAATTTGAGTTTCCGATATGGTTGCAAATAACATTGACAGTTTTCATGCTATGAAAGTCATTTATGCTTCATTTTAAAGCATTATGATTGCACTTTAATATGGTATATAATTTGTAGCATAATGTGGGTTTTTACTAATTGGTGAATTTGATAGATCGGTAGAATTATTGTTCTATGTTTAATAAACGCGGTAATCTGAGGTTCCGATATGGTTGCAATTAACTTTGGCAGTTTTCGTGCTAGGACAGTCGTTTATGCACCATTTTAAAGCATTAAAATTGCCATTTGTTTTGGTATATAATTTATTGCATAATGTATTTTTAGAAAACGGCCAATTGGATAAATCGGTAGAATTATTTTCCCAGGTTTAAAAACGCGGTAATTTGAGGTTCCGATATGGTTGTGAATAACTTTGACAGTTTTCATGCTATGACAGTCATTTATGCATCATTTTAAAGCATTACAGTTGCACTTTGTTTTTGTGTATAATTTGTGGCATAATGAATTTTTACAAAAATTGGATAGATCGGTATATTTATTGGTACAGGTTTAAAAATGCGGTAATTTAAGGCCCCGATATGGTTGCAAATAACTTTTATAGTTTTCATGTTATAACAGTCGTTTATACATCTTTTTATTGCATTTTAGTTGCCATTTGTTTTGGTACATAATTTATTGCATAATGTATTTTTAGAAGATGGCCAATTGGATAGATCGATAGAATTATTTTCCCAGGTTTAAAAAGGCGGTAATTTGAGGTTCCGATATGGTTGTGAATTACTTTGACAGTTTTCATGCTATGACAGTCATTTATGCATCAGTTTAGAGCATTATGATTGCACTTTAATTTGGTATATCATTTGTGGCATAATGTGTTCGTCTAAAAAATTGTCAATTTGATGGATCGGTAGAATTATTGTTCTATGTTTAAAAACGCGGTAATTTGAGATTCCGATATGGTTGCAAATAACTTTGACAGTTTTCATGCTAGGGCATTAGTTTACGCATCATTTTAAAGCATTACAGTTGCACTTTATTTTGGTGTATAATTTGTTGCATAATGAATTTTTACAAAAATTGGATAGATCGGTATATTTATTGGTACAGGTTCAAAAATGCGGTAATTTAAGGCTCCGATATGGTTGCAAATAACTTTTATAGTTTTCATGTTATAACAGTCGTTTATATATCTTTTTATTGCATTATAGTTGCCATTTGCTTTGGAATATAATTTATTCCATAATATATTTTTAGAAAATGGCCAATTGGATAGATCGGTAGAATTATTTTCACAGCTTTAAAAACGCGGTAGTTTGAGGTTCCGATATGGCTGCAAATAACATTGACAGTTTTCACGCTATGACAGTCATTTATGCATCATTTTAAAGCATTATGATTGCACTTTAATATGGTATATCATTTGTAGCATAATGAGTATTTTTACAAATTGGTCAATTTGATAGATCGGTAGAATTATTGTTCTATGTTTAATAAACGCAGTAATCTGAGGTTCCGATATGGTTGCAATTAACTTTGGCAGTTTTCGTGCTAGGACAGTCGTTTATGCACCATTTTAAAGCATTAAAATTGCCATTTGTTTTGGTATATAATTTATTGCATAATGTATTTTTAGAAAATGGCCAATTGGATAGATCGGTAGAATTATTTTCCCAGGTTTAAAAAGGCGGTAATTTGAGGTTCCGATATGGTTGTGAATAACTTTGACAGTTTTCAGTCATTTATGCATCATTTTAAAGCATTATGATTGCACTTTAATTTGGTATATCATTTGTGGCACAATGTGTTCGTCTAAAAAATGGTCAATTTGAAAGATCGGTAGAATTATTGTTCTATGTTTAAAAACGCGGTAATTTGAGGTTCCGATATGTTTGCAAATAACATTGACAGTTTTCATGCTATGACAGTCATTTATCTATCATTTTAAAGCATTATGATTGCACTTTAATATGGTATATAATTTGTAGCATAATGTGTGTTTTTACAAATTGGTCAATTTGATAGATCGGTAGAATTATTGTTCTATGTTTAATAAACGCAGTAATCTGAGGTTCCGATATGGTTGCAATTAACTTTGGCAGTTTTCAAGCTAGGACAGTCGTTTATGCACCATTTTAAAGCACTAAAATTGCCATTTGTTTTGGTATATAATTTATTGCATAATGTTTTTTAAGAAAATGGCCAATTGGATAGATCGGTAGAATTATTTTCCCAGGTTTAAAAAGGCGGTAATTTGAGGTTCCGATATGGTTGTGAATAACTTTGACAGTTTTCATGCTATGACAGTCATTTATGCATCAGTTTAGAGCATTATGATTGCACTTTATTTGGTATATCATTTGTGGCATAATGTGTTCGTCTAAAAAATGGTCAATTTGATGGATCGGTAGAATTATTGTTCTATGTTTTAAAACGCGGCACAGTGGGGCAGAATGGAAATTTTTTGGAAATAAATCTGGCATTTCTAAACGGCTGATCCGATCGGGATAAAATTTGGCGTGAGCGTAGCCAAGGAGTATTCGAGTTTAAGTGTTGAAGATGAACCCTGCAGATGCCCCAGGGACGGCGCTGTGGCGGCTCAAAGTGGGGTACCTACGACATGTAAAATTTTTAAACTCGTGCCATTTTTTTGTTTTTCACCCAAATACAAAGATTTTTATATTTTGTGAAAGCGCTCGACGAGATCTTGAAAAAACTTGCTTGGACATACTACTTATCTCTTATAATATCCGAGTTATAGGCATTTAAAAATTTAGTGATACAAAATTTACCATACCTTGGTCCGCCTTTTTTAGAATACCGGGCGTAATTTTGGACCAAATGAACTCAATTTTTTCCTGTTGTTAGACAACAAAATTTCCAATAATATACAAAAAATTTCAGATCAATATCGTTTACAGATCCAAAAATATACGTTTTTTAATTTAAAAATTCAAAAATTTTTAGATTTTTGGCGTTTTTTTGCCAAAAATGTGTCTTAACTCTTTTATTAATAAAATAAAATTTTCTTTAAGAACATATAACAATTTTATAGTTTTCTAAAAGGTATCTTTACGCAGAACGCTTTGGCGTAAAAAACTTGTCCTATTTTTTGAAAATGTTGCCACTGCGTCCTTCCGAATATGACCTATTTTTTATCAAAACTTCAACTTTGGGCGACATGTTCTGAAATTCCAAAGCTGGGATCAGAAAACTGAAAGCAGTTTTGGAAACCTCAATATGTTTTCTATTTACTCCAAAAGTATTTTCCCAGCCCTGAAAGAAATGTGGACCCTATGGGCAAAAAAGTAAAAAATCCCATTTTTGGGATTTTCATTCCTATTTTTGGGAATTGCGGGATGCCCTTTGACCCTTTCAATTTTTTTTTTGCATTTTCTTATTTGAAATGACAAATTTAACAAGCGTTGAAAATTTCATTGAGTTTTGTTCATAAATAAAGATTTTGTCATATATTACATATTTGTTTAATTTCTAAAACTATGATTTATATCAAAATTTTAATAGGATCGCAGATAGCTACAACAATTTAGTCCATATTTATCCCTTAATATCATTTTTTAGTTAGATATGGAAATTCTCGACCCTTTACAAAAAATTTCAGGCCAATATCTCAATTACATTCAAAAATATGTTCATTTAAACCTGTGTCCTTTAATTTCATCTTTTTCATATTTTAGTATTAAGTATGACAGAACATACATTTGGTGTTGAATAAAATATTTGGACAATTTTTAAAAATTATTTAGTTAATTATTTTATTATAATATTGTATATACAATAAAAAAAATATAATTTTATTATGAGCCACGCACAACAACACCTAAATCACCCCACAACAAATTACCTTTCCCGCCCACCGAAATATAAAACACAATTTAATACAATATCATCAGTTAGTATAATAGCTTTTTTTATTTGAACTGTTTATCTTAAACATAATACAATTAATTCTTACAACCTACTTATATAGTTAATTCCTAACACTACTTATTTTCTATAAAATAATCTGTCATATCGGTGTACATATCCAGAAGGTAGTATAAGTCCTTTAAATCTTCCTTGTTTTGAGATGATAGAGTTTCATAACAAATCCATCTTTTTCGCATAGTTGAAAGAACAGGATCAGAAGATAGAAGTAAACTATTAAAAATATCTTCATTCTGTGATTGCCTGGAGCATTTTCTTGAGCTGAATAGTTGAACATGCTTAAAATCTCGATTCCTCGCTTCCTGGGCTTCTTCTGTTAACTCTCCAAGTGGAAGAATATTCGATTCAATTATTATTTGACCATGACACAATACTTTGTGTACTGTTGGTGTTAGTTCCCTCCATGGACACAGAGATACAAGTAATTTAGAAATTTCAGATGGGTATTCCCCAAATCGATTTTCATTAATTTTATGTTTACTATTCAGTGCCATTAAAATAGTTTTAACTCTTCGAAGCAACTCCTTGTCGATTCCAGTTATTTTTGAAGTAATTTCAAAATCACGAAAAAACCTTCTCGACGTATTACCGTCATTTGTACTTCTTCTTGGATTCTGCTTTTTTCCGCAGCTCTCAGTTCTTTCAATTCTTCATTATTTTTTGTTGATTTAGTAGGATAGTTTGTTTTTTTTTTTTTTCCTGGATCGCCTTGTATGATGGTAATATATTGTGTCCTTTTTCATGCAGAGCTTTCCTTAATATTTGGTACTTATTTCGACTGAGACCCAGTTCCAACATAAGCGCTATTGCTTCCTCTTCAGTAAAATTTGATTATGATGTTGGAGTTGGTATACTTTCCACAATTCGCTTAAGTCGTTTTGGTGATGCATTAGGAAGAATAGTTGCAATATGTACGACATCCATATGTTGGTTTTCCTTTTTCAGCATTTCGTTAAATGTATCAGCAATTTCCTCATTTGAGATTGAAAAAAGTTTTTGTGTGACCCTCTTTTTTTTACCTTGAACATAAGTCTTCGTATGACTTGCAAGGCGCTCCTATTGATGTGTTGTAAGTTGAGATTTCCGTAGTAGTTTCCATCCAACTACAAAATTTTAATCGAAATTTCTTTTGATTTCCATCCACAGACTTACTTTTTACATCAAAAAGTTTTAAAAAGTTTTCAATTTTTGATATGCCTGTTTTGTCTACTTTTCTACTATATGTAGTTTTTATATAATTTGAAATGTCTTCAATTCTTTCTGGCCCTTTTGAAGATATACTCCATAAAACGGAACACAACTCTTCGTACTTTAATGTAATCTTCATTGTAGATTTATTAAATATGGTACTTAAAATCTGAGAAGTTTACTTATATACCAATTCTTGTCATTTCCGATACAGGTATTCCAAAGTAAAAAATTACGAATTGTCTACCTATTAACATTTAGGACTATATTACTATAACCTGTAATTCAGTCATTGATATTTCTTATTAGTGAATGAATCGAAATTATCATTACCTGTATATTTTTACCTACATGATCATAAACGAAACAGAACGAAATGATCTGTCGAAAAAATTTAGGTAAAAAATAGTTATACATTTTTGAAAATTTAAGCATAATAGGACCTTTCAATTATAACAAATAGAAAAATAGGTAAATATAAGATTTAAATATGTGCTGTCATACTTAATACTAAAATATGAAAAAGATGAAATTAAAGGACTCAGGTTTAAAATGAACATATTTTTGAATGTAATTGAGTATTGGCTTGAAATTTTTTGTAAAGGGTCGAGAATTTCCATATCTAACTAAAAAATGATATTAAGGGATAAATATGGACTAAATTGTTGTAGCTATCTGCGATCCTATTAAAATTTTGATATAAATCATAGTTTTAGAAATTAAACAAATATGTAATATATGACAAAATCTTTATTTATGAACAAAACTCAATGAAATTTTCAACGCTTGTTACATTTGACATTTCAAATAAGAATATGCAAAAAAAAAATTGAAAAGGTCAAAGGGCATCCCGCAATTCCCAAAAATAGGAATGAAAATCCCAAAAATGGGATTTTTTACTTTTTTGCCCATAGGGTCCACATTTCTTTCAGGGCTGGGAAAATACTTTTGGAGTAAATAGAAAACATATTGAGGTTTCCAAAACTGCTTTCAGTTTTCTGATCCCAGCTTTGGGATTTTAGAACATGTCGCCCAAAGTTGAAGTTTTGATAAAAAATAGGTCATATTCGGAAGGACGCAGTGGCAACATTTTCAAAAAATAGGACAAGTTTTTTACGCCAAAGCGTTCTGCGTAAAGATACCTTTTAGAAAACTATAAAATTATTATATGTTCTTAATAAAAATTTTATTTTATTAATAAAAGAGTTAAGACACATTTTTGGCAAAAAAACGCCAAAAATCTAAAATTTTTTGAATTTTTAAATTAAAAAACGTATATTTTTGGATCTGTAAACGATATTGATCTGAAATTTTTTGTATATTATTGGAAATTTTGTTGTCTAACTAACAAGAAAAAATTGAGTCCATTTGGTCCAAAATTACGCCCGGTATTCAAAAAAAGGCGGACCAAGGTATGGTAAATTTTGTATCACTAAATTTTTAAATGCCTATAACTCGGATATTATAAGAGATAAGTAGTATGTCCAAGCATGTTTTTTTTCAAGATCTCGTCGAGCGCTTTCACAAAATATAAAAATCTTTGTATTGGGTGAAAAACAAAAAATGGCACGAGTTTAAAAATTTTACATGTCGTAGGTACCCTACTTTGAGCCGCCACAGCGCCGTCCCTGGGGCATCTGCAGGGTTCATCTTCAAAACTTAAACTCGAATACTCCTTGGCTACGCTCACGCCAAATTTTATCCCGATCGGATCAGCCGTTTAGAAATGCCAGATTTATTTCCAAAAAATTTCCATTCTGCCCCACTGTGCGATCTATCCAACTTTTGTAAAAATTCATTATGCCACAAATTATACACCAAAATAAAGTGCAACTGTAATGCTTTAAAATGATGCATAAACTATTGCCCTAGCATGAAAACTGTCAAAGTTATTTGCAACCATATCGGAACCTCAAATTACCGCGTTTTTAAACATAGAACAATAATTCTACCGATCCATCAAATTGACCATTTTTTAGACGAACACATTATGAAACAAATGATATACCAAATTAAAGTGCAATCATAATGCTCTAAACTGATGCATAAATGACTGTCATAGCATGAAAACTGTCAAAGTAATTCACAACCATATCGGAACCTCAAATTACCGCCTTTTAAACCTGGGAAAATAATTCTATCGATCTATCCAATTGGCCATCTTCTAAAAATACATTATGCAATAAATTATATACCAAAACAAATGGCAACTAAAATGCAATAAAAAGATGTATAAACGACTGTTATAACATGAAAACTATAAAAGTTATTTGCAACCATATCGGGGCCTTAAATTACCGCATTTTCGGAACCTCAAATTACCGCCTTTTTAAAGCTGTGAAATAATTCTACCGATCTATCCAATTGGCAGTTTTCTAAAAATATATTATGCAATAAATTATATACCAAAACAAATGGCAACTATGCAATAAAAAGATATATAAACGACTGTTATAACATGAAAACTATAAAATTTATTTGCAACCATATCGGAGCCTTGAATTACCGCATTTTTAAACCTGTACCAATAAATATACCGATCTATCCAATTTTTGTAAAAATTCATTATGCCACAAATCATACACAAAAACAAAGTGCAACTGTAATGCTTTAAAATGATGCATAAACTATTGCCCTAGCATGAAAACTGTCAAAGTTATTTGCAACAATATCGGAACCTCAAATTACCGCGTTTTTAAACATAGAACAATAATTCTACCGATCCTTCAAATTGACCATTTTTTAGACGAACACATTGTGCCACAAATGATATACCAAATTAAAGTGCAATCATAATGCTTTAAAATGATGCATAAATGACTGTCATAGCATGAAAACTGTCAAAGTTATTCACAACCATATCGGAACCTCAAATTACCGCCTTTTTAAACCTGGGAAAATAATTCTACCGATCTATCCAATTGGCCATTTTCTAAAAATACATTATGCAATAAATTATATACCAAAACAAATGGCAATTTTAATGCTTTAAAATGGTGCATGGTCCTAGATTCTACCGATCTATCAAATTGACCAATTTGTAAAAATACACATTATGCTACAAATGATATACCATATTAAAGTGCAATCATAATGCTTTAAAATGATGCATAAATGACTGTCATAGCGTGAAAACTGTCAATGTTATTTGCAGCCATATCGGAACCTCAAACTACCGCGTTTTTAAAGCTGTGAAAATAATTCTACCGATCTATCCAATTGGCAGTTTTCTAAAAATATATTATGCAATAAATTATATACCAAAACAAATGGCAACTATAATGCAATAAAAAGATATATAAACGACTGTTATAACATGAAAACTATAAAAGTTATTTGCAACCATATCGGAGCCTTGAATTACCGCATTTTTAAACCTGTACCAATAAATATACCGATCTATCCAACTTTTGTAAAAATTCATTATGCCACAAATTATACACCAAAATAAAGCGCAACTGTAATGCTTTAAAATGATGCATAAACTATTGCCCTAGCATGAAAACTGTCAAAGTTATTTGCAACCATATCGGAACCTCAAATTACCGCGTTTTTAAACATAGAACAATAATTCTACCGATCCTTCAAATTGACCATTTTTTAGACGAACATATTGTGCCACAAATGATATACCAAATTAAAGTGCAATCATAATGCTTTAAAATGATGCATAAATGACTGTCATAGCATGAAAACTGTCAAAGTTATTCACAACCATATCGGAACCTCAAATTACCGCCTTTTTAAACCTGGGAAAATAATTCTACCGATCTATCCAATTGTCCATTTTCTAAAAATACATTATGCAATAAATTATATACCAAAACAAATGGCAATTTTAATGCTTTAAAATGGTGCATGGTCCTAGATTCTACCGATCTATCAAATTGACCAATTTGTAAAAATACACATTATGCTACAAATGATATACCATATTAAAGTGCAGTCATAATGCTTTAAAATGATGCATAAATGACTGTTATAGCGTGAAAACTGTCAATGTTATTTGCAGCCATATCGGAACCTCAAACTACCGCGTTTTTAAAGCTGTGAAAATAATTCTACCGATCTATCCAATTGGCCATTTTCCAAAATATATTATGGAATAAATTATATACCAAGGCAAATGGCAACTATAATGCAATAAAAAGATATATAAACGACTGTTATAACATGAAAACTATAAAAGTTATTTGCAAACATATCGGAGCCTTAAATTACCGCATTTTTGAACCTGTACCAATAAATATACCGATCTATCCAATTTTTGTAAAAATTCATTATGCCACAAATTATACACCAAAATAAAGTGCAACTGTAATGCTTTAAAATGATGCGTAAACTAATGCCCTAGCATGAAAACTGTCAAAGTTATTTGCAACCATATCGGAACCTCAAATTACCGCGTTTTTAAACATAGAACAATAATTCTACCGATCCATCAAATTGACCATTTTTTAGACGAACACATTATGCCACAAATGATATACCAAATTAAAGTGCAATCATAATGCTCTAAACTGATGCATAAATGACTGTCATAGCATGAAAACTGTCAAAGTAATTCACAACCATATCGGAACCTCAAATTACCGCCTTTTTAAACCTGGGAAAATAATTCTATCGATCTATCCAATTGGCCATCTTCTAAAAATACATTATGCAATAAATTATATACCAAAACAAATGGCAACTAAAATGCAATAAAAAGATGTATAAACGACTGTTATAACATGAAAACTATAAAAGTTATTTGCAACCATATCGGGGCCTTAAATTACCGCATTTTCGGAACCTCAAATTACCGCCTTTTTAAAGCTGTGAAAATAATTCTACCGATCTATCCAATTGGCAGTTTTCTAAAAATATATTATGCAATAAATTATATACCAAAACAAATGGCAACTATAATGCAATAAAAAGATATATAAACGACTGTTATAACATGAAAACTATAAAAGTTATTTGCAACCATATCGGAGCCTTGAATTACCGCATTTTTAAACCTGTACCAATAAATATACCAATCTATCCAATTTTTGTAAAAATTCATTATGCCACAAATTATACACTAAAATAAAGTGCAACTGTAATGCTTTAAAATGATGCATAAACTATTGCCCTAGCATGAAAACTGTCAAAGTTATTTGCAACCATATCGGAACCTCAAATTGCCGCGTTTTTAAACATAGAACAATAATTCTACCGATCCTTCAAATTGACCATTTTTTAGACGAACATATTGTGCCACAAATGAAATACCAAATTAAAGTGCAATCATAATGCTTTAAAATGATGCATAAATGACTGTCATAGCATGAAAACTGTCAAAGTTATTCACAACCATATCGGAACCTCAAATTACCGCCTTTTTAAACCTGGGAAAATAATTCTACCGATCTATCCAATTGGCCATTTTCTAAAAATACATTATGCAATAAATTATATACCAAAACAAATGGCAATTTTAAGGCTTTAAAATGGTGCATGGTCCTAGATTCTACCGATCTATCAAATTGACCAATTTGTAAAAATACACATTATGCTACAAATGATATACCATATTAAAGTGCAATCATAATGCTTTAAATGATGCATAAATGACTGTCATAGCGTGAAAACTGTCAATGTTATTTGCAGCCATATCGGAACCTCAAACTACCGCGTTTTTAAAGCTGTGAAAATAATTCTACCGATCTATCCAATTGGCAATTTTCCAAAAACATATTATGGAATAAATTATATACCAAAGCAAATGGCAACTATAATGCAATAAAAAGATATATAAACGACTGTTATAACATGAAAACTATAAAAGTTATTTGCAACCATATCGGAGCCTTAAATTACCGCATTTTTGAACCTGTACCAATAAATATACCGATCTATCCAATTTTTGTAAAAATTCATTATGCCACAAATTATACACCAAAATATAGTCCAACATTAATGCTTTAAAATGATGCGTAAACTAATGCCCTAGCATGAAAACTGTCAAAGTTATTTGCAACCATATCGGAACCTCAAATTACCTCGTTTTTAAACCTGGGAAAATAATTCTACCGATTTATCCAATTGGCCGTTTTCTAAAAATACATTATGCAATAAATTATATACCAAAACAAATGGCAATTTTAATGCTTTAAAATGGTGCATAAACGACTGTCCTAGCACGAAAACTGCCAAAGTTAATTGCAGCCATATCGGAACCTCAGATTACCGCGTTTATTAAACATAGAACAATAATTCTACCGATCTATCAAATTGACCAATTTGTAAAAACACACATTATGCTACAATTATATACCATATTAAAGTGCAATCATAATGCTTTAAAATGATGCATAAATGACTGTCATAGCATGAAAACTATCAATGTTATTTGCAACCATATCGGAACCTCAAATTACCGCGTTTTTAAACCTGGGAAAATAATTCTACCGATTTATCCAATTGGCCGTTTTCTAAAAATACATTATGCAATAAATTATATACCAAAACAAATGGCAATTTTAATGCTTTAAAATGGTGCATAAACGACTGTCCTAGCACGAAAACTGCCAAAGTTAATTGCAGCCATATCGGAACCTCAGATTACCGCGTTTATTAAACATAGAACAATAATTCTACCGATCTATCAAATTGACCAATTTGTAAAAACACACATTATGCTACAATTATATACCATATTAAAGTGCAATCATAATGCTTTAAAATGATGCATAAATGACTGTCATAGCATGAAAACTGTCAATGTTATTTGCAACCATATCGGAACCTCAAATTACCGCGTTTTTAAACCTGGGAAAATAATTCTACCGATTTATCCAATTGGCCGTTTTCTAAAAATACATTATGCAATAAATTATATACCAAAACAAATGGCAATTTTAATGCTTTAAAATGGTGCATAAACGACTGTCCTAGCACGAAAACTGCCAAAGTTAATTGCAGCCATATCGGAACCTCAGATTACCGCGTTTATTAAACATAGAACAATAATTCTACCGATCTATCAAATTGACCAATTTGTAAAAACACACATTATGCTACAATTATATACCATATTAAAGTGCAATCATAATGCTTTAAAATGATGCATAAATGACTGTCATAGCATGAAAACTGTCAATGTTATTTGCAACCATATCGGAACCTCAAATTACCGCCTTTTTAAACCTGGGAAAATAATTCTGCCGATCTATCCAATTGGCCATCTTCTAAAAATACATTATGCAATAAATTATATACCAAAAGAAATGGCAACTATAATGCAATAAAAAAATATATAAACGACTGTTATAACATGAAAACTATAAAAGTTATTTGCAACCATATCGGAGCCTTCAATTACCGCATTTTTAAACCTGTACCAATAAATATACCGATCTATCCAACTTTTGTAAAAATTCATTATGCCACAAATTATACACCAAAATAAAGTGCAACTGTAATGCTTTAAAATGATGCATAAACTATTGCCCTAGCATGAAAACTGTCAAAGTTATTTGCAACCATATCGGAACCTCAAATTACCGCGTTTTTAAACATAGAACAATAATTCTACCGATCCATCAAATTGACCATTTTTTAGACGAACACATTATGAAACAAATGATATACCAAATTAAAGTGCAATCATAATGCTCTAAACTGATGCATAAATGACTGTCATAGCATGAAAATTGTCAAAGTAATTCACAACCATATCGGAACCTCAAATTACCGCCTTTTTAAACCTGGGAAAATAATTCTATCGATCTATCCAATTGGCCATCTTCTAAAAATACATTATGCAATAAATTATATACCAAAACAAATGGCAACTAAAATGCAATAAAAAGATGTATAAACGACTGTTATAACATGAAAACTATAAAAGTTATTTGCAACCATATCGGGGCCTTAAATTACCGCATTTTCGGAACCTCACATTACCGCCTTTTTAAAGCTGTGAAAATAATTCTACCGATCTATCCAATTGGCAGTTTTCTAAAAATATATTATGCAATAAATTATATACCAAAACAAATGGCAACTATGCAATAAAAAGATATATAAACGACTGTTATAACATGAAAACTATAAAAGTTATTTGCAACCATATCGGAGCCTTGAATTACCGCATTTTTAAACCTGTACCAATAAATATACCGATCTATCCAATTTTTGTAAAAATTCATTATGCCACAAATCATACACAAAAACAAAGTGCAACTGTAATGCTTTAAAATGATGCATAAACTATTGCCCTAGCGTGAAAACTGTCAAAGTTATTTGCAACAATATCGGAACCTCAAATTACCGCGTTTTTAAACATAGAACAATAATTCTACCGATCCTTCAAATTGACCATTTTTTAGACGAACACATTGTGCCACAAATGATATACCAAATTAAAGTGCAATCATAATGCTTTAAAATGATGCATAAATGACTGTCATAGCATGAAAACTGTCAAAGTTATTCACAACCATATCGGAACCTCAAATTACCGCCTTTTTAAACCTGGGAAAATAATTCTACCGATCTATCCAATTGGCCATTTTCTAAAAATACATTATGCAATAAATTATATACCAAAACAAATGGCAATTTTAATGCTTTAAAATGGTGCATGGTCCTAGATTCTACCGATCTATCAAATTGACCAATTTGTAAAAATACACATTATGCTACAAATGATATACCATATTAAAGTGCAATCATAATGCTTTAAAATGATGCATAAATGACTGTCATAGCGTGAAAACTGTCAATGTTATTTGCAGCCATATCGGAACCTCAAACTACCGCGTTTTTAAAGCTGTGAAAATAATTCTACCGATCTATCCAATTGGCCATTTTCCAAAAATATATTATGGAATAATTATATACCAAAGCAAATGGCAACTATAATGCAATAAAAAGATATATAAACGACTGTTATAACATTAAAACTATAAAAGTTATTTGCAACCATATCGAAGCCTTAAACTACCGCATTTTTGAACCTGTACCAATAAATATACCGATATATCCAACTTTTGTAAAAATTCATTATGCCACAAATTATACACCAAAATAAGTGCAACTGTAATGCTTTAAAATGATGCATAAACTATTGCCCTAGCATTCACAACCATATCGGAACCTCAAATTACCGCCTTTTTAAACCTGGGAAAATAATTCTATCGATCTATCCAATTGGCCATCTTCTAAAAATATATTATGCAATAAATTATATACCAAAACAAATGGCAACTAAAATGCAATAAAAAGATGTATAAACGACTGTTATAACATGAAAACTATAAAAGTTATTTGCAACCATATCGGGGCCTTAAATTACCGCATTTTCGGAACCTCAAATTACCGCCTTTTTAAAGCTGTGAAAATAATTCTACCGATCTATCCAATTGGCAATTTTCTAAAAATATATTATGCAATAAATTATATACCAAACAAATGGCAACTATAATGCAATAAAAAGATATATAAACGACTGTTATAACATGAAAACTATAAAAGTTATTTGCAACCATATCGGAGCCTTGAATTACCGCATTTTTAAACCTGTACCAATAAATATACCGATCTATCCAATTTTTGTAAAAATTCATTATGCCACAAATTATACACCAAAATAAAGTGCAACTGTAATGCTTTAAAATGATGCATAAACTATTGCCCTAGCATGAAAACTGTCAAAGTTATTTGCAACCATATCGGAACCTCAAATTGCCGCGTTTTTAAACATAGAACAATAATTCTACCGATCCTTCAAATTGACCATTTTTTAGACGAACATATTGTGCCACAAATGATATACCAAATTAAAGTGCAATCATAATGCTTTAAAATGATGCATAAATGACTGTCATAGCATGAAAACTGTCAAAGTTATTCACAACCATATCGGAACCTCAAATTACCGCCTTTTTAAACCTGGGAAAATAATTCTACCGATCTATCCAATTGGCCATTTTCTAAAAATACATTATGCAATAAATTATATACCAAAACAAATGGCAATTTTAATGCTTTAAAATGGTGCATGGTCCTAGATTCTACCGATCTATCAAATTGACCAATTTGTAAAAATACACATTATGCTACAAATGATATACCATATTAAAGTGCAATCATAATTCTTTAAAATGATGCATAAATGACTGTCATAGCGTGAAAACTGTCAATGTTATTTGCAACCATATCGGAACCTCAAATTACCGCCTTTTTAAAGCTGTGAAAATAATTGTACCGATCTATCCAATTGGCCATCTTCTAAAAATACATTATGCAATAAATTATATACCAAAACAAATGGCAACTATAATGCAATAAAAAGATATATAAACGACTGTTATAACATGAAAACTATAAAAGTTATTTGCAACCATATCGGAGCCTTCAATTACCGCATTTTAAACCTGTACCAATAAATATACCGATCTATCCAACTTTTGTAAAAATTCATTATGCCACAAATTATACACCAAAATAAAGTGCAACTGTAATGCTTTAAAATGATGCATAAACTATTGCCCTAGCATGAAAACTGTCAAAGTTATTTGCAACCATATCGGAACCTCAAATTACCGCGTTTTTAAACATAGAACAATAATTCTACCGATCCATCAATTGACCATTTTTTAGACGAACACATTATGCCACAAATGATATGGCGCACTGTTATAAAGCCATAGGTAATAAAGCCATATGACCTTATTTCGCAATGAAATGAGAAATATAACCATATGGCTTTATTGCCTACACCCAAGTGCAATATCACCATAAACTAAAAGTAACCAAAGTGGAAATAACGCCATAACAGTGAAATAGTTACGGTTACAAATTGCCAAAAAATCAGTTGCCAATAATTCCTCAAAATTCAAAAATGAAATAAATCCCTAAAAATATTTTGGGAAGTTATTTCTTTATATTACTTTTATATCACGAAATAAAAAAATATATGTTTGATAGCCGGCCTTCGGCCGGGGGCCAGGGTTTTCTTCTCAGAGATATATTGGACACCGGCTTCGCTAAAAATACACTTTCCGTGTAACAAGAGCGTTCGACCTTAGGCCGGCTATTTAGGAAATCTTTACTAAGCGAAGCCGGTGTTGGACATATCATAGAGAAGAAAGTCCTTGCGCCCGGCCGTAGGCCGGCTATTTAGGAAATTTTTACTAAGCGAAGCCGGTGTTGGACATATTATAGAGTTGTAAATCCTTGCGTCCGGCCGTAGTCCGGCTATTTAGGAAATATTTATTAAGCGAAGCCGTTGTTGAAATGAAAATAATTAAATGAGCAATAACACCATAATGGTTTTATTTCATTCCTTACATGGAAATAAAGTCATATGGCCTTATTTCTCAATGAAATGAGAAATATAACCATATGGCTTTATTACCTATGGCTTTATAACACGGCGCCAATGATATACCAAATAAAAGTGCAATCATAATGCTCTAAACTGATGCATAAATGACTGTCATAGCATGAAAACTGTCAAAGTTATTCACAACCATATCGGAACCTCAAATTACCGCCTTTTTAAACCTGGGAAAATAATTCTACCGATCTATCCAATTGGCCATTTTCTTAAAATACATTATGCAATAAATTATATACCAAAACAAATGGCAATTTTAATGCTTTAAAATGGTGCATAAACGAAAACTGCCAAAGTTAATTGCAACCATATCGGAACCTCAGATTACTGCGTTTATTAAATATAGAACAATAATTCTACCGATCTATCAAATTGACCAATTTGTAAAAATACACATTATGCTACAAATGATATACCATAAAAAGTGCAATCATAATGCTTTAAAATGATGCATAAATGACTGTCATAGTGTGAAAACTGTCAATGTTATTTGCAGCCATATCGGAACCTCAAACTACCGCGTTTTTAAAGCTGTGAAAATAATTCTACCGACCTATCCAATTGGCCATTTTCCAAAAATATATTATGGAATAAATTATATACCAAAGCAAATGGCAACTATAATGCAATAAAAATATATATAAACGACTATTATAACATGAAAACTATAAAAGTTATTTGCAACCATATCGGACCCTTAAATTACCGCATTTTTGAACCTGTACCAATAAATACACCGATCTATCCAATTTTTGTAAAAATTCATTATGCCACAAATTATACACCAAAATAAAGTGCAACTGTAATGCTTTAAAATGATGCGTAAACTAATGCCCTAGCATGAAAACTGTCAAAGTTATTTGCAACCATATCGGAACCTCAAATTACCTCGTTTTTAAACATAGAACAATAATTCTACCGATCCATCAAATTGACCATTTTTTAGACGAACACATTATGCCACAAATGATATACCAAATTAAAGTGCAATCATAATGCTCTAAACTGATGCATAAATGACTGTCATAGCATGAAAACTGTCAAAGTAATTCACAACCATATCGGAACCTCAAATTTCCGCCTTTTTAAACCTGGGAAAATAATTCTATCGATCTATCCAATTGGCCATCTTCTAAAAATACATTATGCAATAAATTATATACCAAAACAAATGGCAACTAAAATGCAATAAAAAGATGTATAAACGACTGTTATAACATGAAAACTATAAAAGTTATTTGCAACCATATCGGGGCCTTAAATTACCGCATTTTTAAACCTGTACCAAATTATACACAAAAACAAAGTGCAACTGTAATGCTTTAAAATGATGCATAAATGACTGTCATAGCATGAAAACTGTCAAAGTTATTCACAACCATATCGGAACCTCAAATTACCGCGTTTTTAAACCTGGGAAAATAATTCTACCGATTTATCCAATTGGCCGTTTTCTAAAAATACATTATGCAATAAATTATATACCAAAACAAATGACAATTTTAATGCTTTAAAATGGTGCATAAACGACTGTCCTAGCACGAAAACTGCCAAAGTTAATAGCAGCCATATCGGAACTTTAGATTACCGCGTTTATTAAACATAGAACAATAATTCTACCCATCTATCAAATTCACCAATTAGTAAAAACACACATTATGCTACAACCTGTAAAAATAAATATACCGATCTATCCAACTTTTGTAAAAATTCATTATGCCACAAATTATACACCAAAATAAATTGCAACTGTAATGCTTTAAAATGATGCATAAACTATTGCCCTAGCATGAAAACTGTCAAAGTTATTTGCAACCATATCGGAACCTCAAATTACCGCCTTTTTAAACATAGAACAATAATTCTACCGATCCATCAAATTGACCATTTTTTAGACGAACACATTATGCCACAAATGATATTCCAAATTAAAGTGCAATCATAATGCTCTAAACTGATGCGTAAATGACTGTCATAGCATGAAAACTGTCAAAGTTATTCACAACCATATCGGAACCTCAAATTACCGCCTTTTTAAACCTGGGAAAATAATTCTATCCAATTGGCCATTTTCTTTAAATACATTATGCAATAAATTATATACCAAAACAAATGGCAATTTTAATGCTTTAAAATGGTGCATAAACGACTGTCCTAGCACGAAAACTGCCAAAGTTAATTGCAACCATATCGGAACCTCAGATTACTGCTTTTATTAAACATAGAAAAATAATTATACCGATCTATCAAATTGACCAATTTGTAAAAACACACATTATGCTACAATTATATACCATATTAAAGTGCAATCATAATGCTTTAAAATGATGCATAAATGACTGTCATAGCATGAAAACTGTCAATGTTATTTGCAACCATATCGGAACCTCAAATTACCGCCTTTTTAAAGCTGTGAAAATAATTCTACCGATCTATCCAATTGGCAATTTTCTAAAAATATATTATGCAATAAATTATATACCAAGACAAATGGCAACTATAATGCAATAAAAAGATATATAAACGACTGTTATAACATGAAAACTATAAAAGTTATTTGCAACCATATCGGAGCCTTGAATTACCGCATTTTTAAACCTGTACCAATAAATATACCGATCTATCCAACTTTTGTAAAAATTCATTATGCCACAAATTATACACCAAAATAAAGTGCAACTGTAATGCTTTAAAATGATGCATAAACTATTGCCCTAGCATGAAAACTGTCAAAGTTATTTGCAACCATATCGGAACCTCAAATTACCGCGTTTTTAAACATAGAACAATAATTCTACCGATCCATCAAATTGACCATTTTTTAGACGAACACATTATGCCACAAATGATATACCAAATTAAAGTGCAATCATAATGCTCTAAACTGATGCATAAATGACTGTCATAGCATGAAAACTGTCAAAGTAATTCACAACCATATCGGAACCTCAAATTACCGCCTTTTTAAACCTGGGAAAATAATTCTATCGATCTATCCAATTGGCCATCTTCTAAAAATACATTATGCAATAAATTATATACCAAAACAAATGGCAACTAAAATGCAATAAAAAGATGTATAAACGACTGTTATAACATGAAAACTATAAAAGTTATTTGCAACCATTTCGGGGCCTTAAATTACCGCATTTTTAAATCTGTACCAATAAATATACCCATCTATCCAATTTTTGTAAAAATTCATTATGCCACAAATTATACACAAAAACAAAGTGCAACTGTAATGCTTTAAAATGATGCATAAATGACTGTCATAGCATGAAAACTGTCAAAGTTATTCACAACCATATCGGAACCTCAAATTACCGCGTTTTTAAACCTGGGAAAATAATTCTACCGATTTATCCAATTGGCCGTTTTCTGAAAATACATTATGCAATAAATTATATACCAAAACAAATGGCAATTTTAATGCTTTAAAATGGTGTATAAACGACTGTCCTAGCACGAAAACTGCCAAAGTTAATTGCAGCCATATCGGAACCTCAGATTACCGCGTTTATTAAACATAGAACAATAATTCTACCCATCTATCAAATTCACCAATTAGTAAAAACACACATTATTCTACAAATTATATACCATATTAAAGTGCAATCATAATGCTTTAAAATGAAGCATAAATGACTGTCATAGCATGAAAACTGTCAATGTTATTTGCAACCATATCGGAACCTCAAATTACCGCCTTTTTAAAGCTGTGAAAATAATTCTACCGATCTATCCAATTGGCAATTTTCTAAAAATATATTATGCAATAAATTATATACCAAAACAAATGGCAACTATAATGCAATAAAATGATATATAAACGACTGTTATAACATGAAAACTATAAAAGTTATTTGCAACCATATCGGAGCCTTGAATTACCGCATTTTTAAACCTGTACCAATAAATATACCGATCTATCCAACTTTTGTAAAAATTCATTATGCCACAAATTATACACCAAAATAAAGTGCAACTGTAATGCTTTAAAATGATGCATAAACTATTGCCCTAGCATGAAAACTGTCAAAGTTATTTGCAACCATATCGGAACCTCAAATTACCGCGTTTTTAAACATAGAACAATAATTCTACCGATCCATCAAATTGACCATTTTTTAGACGAACACATTATGCCACAAATGATATACCAAATTAAAGTGCAATCATAATGCTCTAAACTGATGCATAAATGACTGTCATAGCATGAAAACTGTCAAAGTTATTCACAACCATATCGGAACCTCAAATTACCGCCTTTTTAAACCTGGGAAAATAATTCTACCGATCTATCCAATTGGCCATTTTCTTAAAATAATTATGCAATAAATTATATACCAAAACAAATGGCAATTTTAATGCTTTAAAATGGTGCATAAACGACTGTCCTAGCACGAAAACTGATAAAGTTAATTGCAACCATATCGGAACCTCAGATTACTGCGTTTATTAAACATAGAACAATAATTCTACCGATCCATCACATTGACCAATTTGTAAAAATACACATTATGCTACAAATGATATACTATATTAAAGTGCAATCATAATGCTTTAAAATGATGCATAAATGACTGTCATAGCGTGAAAACTGTCAATGTTATTTGCAGCCATATCGGAACCTCAAACTACCGCGTTTTTAAAGCTGTGAAAATAATTCTACCGATCTATCCAATTGGCCATTTTCCAAAGATATATTATGGAATAAATTATATACCAAAGCAAATGGCAACTATAATGCAATAAAAAGATATATAAACTACTGTTATAACATGAAAACTATAAAAGTTATTTGCAACCATATCGGAGCCTTAAATTATCACATTTTGAACCTGTACCAATAAATATACCGATCTATCCACTGTAATGCTTTAAAATG
The DNA here is from genome assembly GCF_015586225.1 of Lucilia sericata. NCBI lineage: Eukaryota > Metazoa > Arthropoda > Insecta > Diptera > Calliphoridae > Lucilia > Lucilia sericata. The sequence continues at coordinate 159,820 of NW_023994452.1, forward strand.
ATGCATAAACTATTGCCCTAGCATGAAAACTGTTAAAGTTATTTGCAACCATATCGGAACCTCAAATTACCGCCTTTTTAAACCTGGGAAAATAAATCTACCGATCTATCCAATTGGCCATTTTCTTAAAATACATTATGCAATAAATTATATACCAAAACAAATGGCAATTTTAATGCTTTAAAATGGTGCATAAACGACTGTCCTAGCACGAAAACTGCCAAAGTTAATTGCAACCATATCGGAACCTCAGATTACTGCTTTTATTAAACATAGAACAATAATTCTACCGATCTATCAAATTGACCAATTTGTAAAAACACACATTACGCTACAAATTATATACCATATTAAAGTGCAATCATAATGCTTTAAAATGATGCTTAAAAACTGTCAATGTTATTTGCAACCATATCGGAACCTCAAATTACCGCCTTTTTAAAGCTGTGAAAATAATTCTACCGATCTATCCAATTGGCAATTTTCTAAAAATATATTATGCAATAAATTATATACCAAGACAAATGGCAACTATAATGCAATAAAAAGATATATAAACGACTGTTATAACATGAAAACTATAAAAGTTATTTGCAACCATATCGGAGCCTTGAATTACCGCATTTTTAAACCTGTACCAATAAATATACCGATCTATCCAACTTTTGTAAAAATTCATTATGCCACAAATTATACACCAAAATAAAGTGCAACTGTAATGCTTTAAAATGATGCATAAACTATTGCCCTAGCATGAAAACTGTCAAAGTTATTTGCAACCATATCGGAACCTCAAATTACCGCGTTTTTAAACATAGAACAATAATTCTACCGATCCATCAAATTGACCATTTTTTAGACGAACACATTATGCCACAAATGATATACCAAATTAAAGTGCAATCATAATGCTCTAAACTGATGCATAAATGACTGTCATAGCATGAAAACTGTCAAAGTAATTCACAACCATATCGGAACCTCAAATTACCGCCTTTTTAAACCTGGGAAAATAATTCTATCGATCTATCCAATTGGCCATCTTCTAAAAATACATTATGCAATAAATTATATACCAAAACAAATGGCAACTAAAATGCAATAAAAAGATGTATAAACGACTGTTATAACATGAAAACTATAAAAGTTATTTGCAACCATTTCGGGGCCTTAAATTACCGCATTTTTAAATCTGTACCAATAAATATACCCATCTATCCAATTTTTGTAAAAATTCATTATGCCACAAATTATACACAAAAACAAAGTGCAACTGTAATGCTTTAAAATGATGCATAAATGACTGTCATAGCATGAAAACTGTCAAAGTTATTCACAACCATATCGGAACCTCAAATTACCGCGTTTTTAAACCTGGGAAAATAATTCTACCGATTTATCCAATTGGCCGTTTTCTGAAAATACATTATGCAATAAATTATATACCAAAACAAATGGCAATTTTAATGCTTTAAAATGGTGTATAAACGACTGTCCTAGCACGAAAACTGCCAAAGTTAATTGCAGCCATATCGGAACCTCAGATTACCGCGTTTATTAAACATAGAACAATAATTCTACCCATCTATCAAATTCACCAATTAGTAAAAACACACATTATTCTACAAATTATATACCATATTAAAGTGCAATCATAATGCTTTAAAATGAAGCATAAATGACTGTCATAGCATGAAAACTGTCAATGTTATTTGCAACCATATCGGAACCTCAAATTACCGCCTTTTTAAAGCTGTGAAAATAATTCTACCGATCTATCCAATTGGCAATTTTCTAAAAATATATTATGCAATAAATTATATACCAAAACAAATGGCAACTATAATGCAATAAAATGATATATAAACGACTGTTATAACATGAAAACTATAAAAGTTATTTGCAACCATATCGGAGCCTTGAATTACCGCATTTTTAAACCTGTACCAATAAATATACCGATCTATCCAACTTTTGTAAAAATTCATTATGCCACAAATTATACACCAAAATAAAGTGCAACTGTAATGCTTTAAAATGATGCATAAACTATTGCCCTAGCATGAAAACTGTCAAAGTTATTTGCAACCATATCGGAACCTCAAATTACCGCGTTTTTAAACATAGAACAATAATTCTACCGATCCATCAAATTGACCATTTTTTAGACGAACACATTATGCCACAAATGATATACCAAATTAAAGTGCAATCATAATGCTCTAAACTGATGCATAAATGACTGTCATAGCATGAAAACTGTCAAAGTTATTCACAACCATATCGGAACCTCAAATTACCGCCTTTTTAAACCTGGGAAAATAATTCTACCGATCTATCCAATTGGCCATTTTCTTAAAATAATTATGCAATAAATTATATACCAAAACAAATGGCAATTTTAATGCTTTAAAATGGTGCATAAACGACTGTCCTAGCACGAAAACTGATAAAGTTAATTGCAACCATATCGGAACCTCAGATTACTGCGTTTATTAAACATAGAACAATAATTCTACCGATCCATCACATTGACCAATTTGTAAAAATACACATTATGCTACAAATGATATACTATATTAAAGTGCAATCATAATGCTTTAAAATGATGCATAAATGACTGTCATAGCGTGAAAACTGTCAATGTTATTTGCAGCCATATCGGAACCTCAAACTACCGCGTTTTTAAAGCTGTGAAAATAATTCTACCGATCTATCCAATTGGCCATTTTCCAAAAATATATTATGGAATAAATTATATACCAAAGCAAATGGCAACTATAATGCAATAAAAAGATATATAAACGACTGTTATAACATGAAAACTATAAAAGTTATTTGCAACCATATCGGAGCCTTAAATTATCACATTTTTGAACCTGTACCAATAAATATACCGATCTATCCACTGTAATGCTTTAAAATGATGCATAAACTATTGCCCTAGCATGAAAACTGTTAAAGTTATTTGCAACCATATCGGAACCTCAAATTACCGCCTTTTTAAACCTGGGAAAATAAATCTACCGATCTATCCAATTGGCCATTTTCTTAAAATACATTATGCAATAAATTATATACCAAAACAAATGGCAATTTTAATGCTTTAAAATGGTGCATAAACGACTGTCCTAGCACGAAAACTGCCAAAGTTAATTGCAACCATATCGGAACCTCAGATTACTGCTTTTATTAAACATAGAACAATAATTCTACCGATCTATCAAATTGACCAATTTGTAAAACACACATTACGCTACAAATTATATACCATATTAAAGTGCAATCATAATGCTTTAAAATGATGCTTAAAAACTGTCAATGTTATTTGCAACCATATCGGAACCTCAAATTACCGCGTTTTTAAAGCTGTGAAAATAATTCTACCGATCTATCCAATTGGCAATTTTCTAAAAATATATTATGCAATAAATTATATACCAAAACAAATGGCAACTATAATGCAATAAAAAGATATATAAACGACTGTTATAACATGAAAACTATAAAAGTTATTTGCAACCATATCGGAGCCTTGAATTACCGCATTTTTAAACCTGTACCAATAAATATACCGATCTTTCCAACTTTTGTAAAAATTCATTATGCCACAAATTATACACCAAAATAAAGTGCAACTGTAATGCTTTAAAATGATGCATAAACTATTGCCCTAGCATGAAAACTGTCAAAGTTATTTGCAACCATATCGGAACCTCAAGTTACCGCGTTTTTTAAACATAGAACAATAATTCTACCGATCCATCAAATTTACCATTTTTTAGACGAACACATTATGCCACAAATGATATACCAAATTAAAGTGCAATCATAATGCTCTAAACTGATGCATAAATGACTGTCATAGCATGAAAACTGTCAAAGTAATTCACAACCATATCGGAACCTCAAATTACCGCCTTTTTAAACCTGGGAAAATAATTCTATCGATCTATCCAATTGGCCATCTTCTAAAAATACATTATGCAATAAATTATATACCAAAACAAATGGCAACTAAAATGCAATAAAAGATGTATAAACGACTGTTATAACATGAAAACTATAAAAGTTATTTGCAACCATATCGGGGCCTTAAATTACCGCATTTTTAAACCTGTACCAATAAATATACCGATCTATCCAATTTTTGTAAAAATTCATTTTGCCACAAATTATACACAAAAACAAAGTGCAACTGTAATGCTTTAAAATGATGCATAAATGACTGTCATAGCATGAAAACTGTCAAAGTTATTCACAACCATATCGGAACCTCAAATTACCGCGTTTTTAAACCTGGGAAAATAATTCTACCGATTTATCCAATTGGCCGTTTTCTAAAAATACATTATGCAATAAATTATATACCAAAACAAATGGCAATTTTAATGCTTTAAAATGGTGTATAAACGACTGTCTTAGCACGAAAACTGCCAAAGTTAATTGCAGCCATATCGGAACCTCAGATTACCGCGTTTATTAAACATAGAACAATAATTCTACCCATCTATAAAATTGACCAATTTGTAAAAATACACATTATGCTACAAATGATATACCATATTAAAGTGCAATCATAATGCTTTAAAATGAAGCATAAGTGACTGTCATAGCATGAAAACTGTCAATGTTATTTGCAACCATATCGGAACCTCAAATTACCGCCTTTTTAAAGCTGTGAAAATAATTCTACCGATCTATCCAATTGGCAATTTTCTAAAAATATATTATGCAATAAATTATATACCAAAACAAATGGCAACTATAATGCAATAAAAAGATATATAAACGACTGTTATAACATGAAAACTATAAAAGTTATTTGCAACCATATCGGAGCCTTGAATTACCGCATTTTTAAACCTGTACCAATAAATATACCGATCTATCCAACTTTTGTAAAAATTCATTATGCCACAAATTATACACCAAAATAAAGTGCAACTGTAATGCTTTAAAATGATGCATAAACTATTGCCCTAGCATGAAAACTGTCAAAGTTATTTGCAACCATATCGGAACCTCAAATTACCGCGTTTTTAAACATAGAACAATAATTCTACCGATCCATCAAATTGACCATTTTTTAGACGAACACATTATGCCACAAATGATATACCAAATTAAAGTGCAATCATAATGCTCTAAACTGATGCATAAATGACTGTCATAGCATGAAAACTGTCAAAGTTATTCACAACCATATCGGAACCTCAAATTACCGCCTTTTTAAACCTGGGAAAATAATTCTACCGATCTATCCAATTGGCCATTTTCCAAAAATATATTATGGAATAAATTATATACCAAAGCAAATGGCAACTATAATGCAATAAAAAGATATATAAACGACTGTTATAACATGAAAACTATAAAAGTTATTTGCAACCATATCGGAGCCTTGAATTACCGCATTTTTAAACCTGTACCAATAAATATACCGATCTATCCAATTTTTTTAAAAATTCATTATGCCACAAATTATACACAAAAACAAAGTGCAACTGTAATGCTTTAAAATGATGCATAAACGACTGTCATAGCATGAAAACTGTCAAAGTTATTCACAACCATATCGGAACCTCAAATTACCGCGTTTTTAAACCTGGGAAAATAATTCTACCGATTTATCCAATTGGCCGTTTTCTAAAAATACATTATGCAATAAATTATATACCAAAACAAATGGCAATTTTAATGCTTTAAAATGGTGCATAAACGACTGTCCTAGCACGAAAACTGCCAAAGTTAATTGCAAAGTGCAACTGTAATGCTTTAAAATGATGCATAAACGACTGTCATAGCATGAAAACTGTCAAAGTTATTCACAACCATATCGGAACCTCAAATTACCGTGTTTTTAAACCTGGGAAAATAATTCTACCGATTTATCCAATTGGCCATCTTCTAAAAATACATTATGCAATAAATTATATACCAAAACAAATGGCAATTTTAATGCTTTAAAATGGTGCATAAACGACTGTCCTAGCACGAAAACTGCCAAAGTTAATTGCAAAGTGCAACTGTAATGCTTTAAAATGATGCATAAACGACTGTCATAGCATGAAAACTGTCAAAGTTATTCACAACCATATCGGAACCTCAAATTACCGCGTTTTTAAACCTGGGAAAATAATTCTACCGATTTATCCAATTGGCCGTTTTCTAAAAATACATTATGCAATAAATTATATACCAAAACAAATGGCAATTTTAATGCTTTAAAATGGTGCATAAACGACTGTCCTAGCACGAAAACTGCCAAAGTTAATTGCAGCCATATCGGAACCTCAGATTACCGCGTTTATTAAACATAGAACAATAATTCTACCGATCTATCAAATTGACCAATTTGTAAAAACACACATTATGCTACAATTATATACCATATTAAAGTGCAAACATAATGCTTTAAAATGATGCATAAATGACTGTCATAGCATGAAAACTGTCAAAGTTATTCACAACCATATCGGAACCTCAAATTACCGCCTTTTTAAACCTGGGAAAATAATTCTATCGATCTATCCAATTGGCCATCTTCTAAAAATACATTATGCAATAAATTATATACCAAAACAAATGGCAACTAAAATGCAATAAAAAGATGTATAAACGACTGTTATAACATGAAAACTATAAAAGTTATTTGCAACCATATCGGGGCCTTAAATTACCGCATTTTTAAACCTGTACCAATAAATATGCCGATCTATCCAATTTTTGTAAAAATTCATTATGCCACAAATTATACACCAAAATAAAGTGCAACTGTAATGCTTTAAATGATGCATAAATGACTGTCATAGCATGAAAACTGTCAAAGTTATTCACAACCATTTTGGAACCTCAAATTACCGCCTTTTTAAAGCTGTGAAAATAATTCTACCGATCTATCCAATTGGCAATTTTCTAAAAATATATTATGCAATAAATTATATACCAAAACAAATGGCAACTATAATGCAATAAAAAGATATATAAACGACTGTTATAACATGAAAACTATAAAAGTTATTTGCAACCATATCGGAGCCTTGAATTACCGCATTTTTAAACCTGTACCAATAAATATACCGATCTATCCAACTTTTGTAAAAATTCATTATGCCACAAATTATACACCAAAATAAAGTGCAACTGTAATGCTTTAAAATGATGCATAAGCTATTGCCCTAGCATGAAAACTGTCAAAGTTATTTGCAACCATATCGGAACCTCAAATTACCGCGTTTTTAAACATAGAGCAATAATTCTACCGATCCTTCAAATTGACCATTTTTTAGACGAACACATTGTGCCACAAATGATATACCAAATTAAAGTGCAATCATAATGCTTTAAAATGATGCATAAATGACTGTCATAGCATGAAAACTGTCAAAGTTATTCACAACCAAATCGGAACCTCAAATTACCGCCTTTATAAACCTGGGAAAATAATTCTACCGATCTATCCAATTGGCCATTTTCTAAAAATACATTATGCAATAAATTATATACCAAAACAAATGGCAATTTTAATGCTTTAAAATGGTGCATAAACGACTGTCCTAGCACGAAAACTGCCAAAGTTAATTGCAACCATATCGGAACCTCAGATTACTGCGTTTATTAAACATAGAACAATAATTCTACCGATCTATCAAATTGACCAATTTGTAAAAATACACATTATGCTACAAATGATATATATACCATATTAAAGTGCAATCATAATGCTTTAAAATGATGCATAAAGGACTGTCATAGCGTGAAAACTGTCAATGTTATTTGCAGCCATATCGGAACCTCAAACTACCGCGTTTTTAAAGCTGTGAAAATAATTCTACCGATCTATCCAATTGGCCATTTTCCAAAAATATATTATGGAATAAATTATATACCAAAGCAAATGGCAACTATAATGCAATAAAAAGATATATAAACGACTGTTATAACATGAAAACTATAAAAGTTATTTGCAACTATATCGGAGCCTTAAATTACCGCATTTTTGAACCTGTACCAATAAATATACCGATCTATCCAATTTTTGTAAAAATTCATTATGCCACAAATTATACACAAAAACAAAGTGCAACTGTAATGCTTCAAAATGATGCATAAATGACTGTCATAGCATGAAAACTGTCAAAGTTATTCACAACCATATCGGAACCTCAAATTACCGCGTTTTTAAACCTGGGAAAATAATTCTACCGATTTATCCAATTGGCCGTTTTCTAAAAATACATTATGCAATAAATTATATACCAAAACAAATGGCAATTTTAATGCTTTAAAATGGTGCATAAACGACTGTCCTAGCACGAAAACTGCCAAAGTTAATTGCAGCCATATCGGAACCTCAGATTACCGCGTTTATTAAACATAGAACAATAATTCTACCGATCTATCAAATTCACCAATTAGTAAAAACACACATTATGCTACAAATGATATACCATATTAAAGTGCAATCATAATGCTTTAAAATGATGCATAAATGACTGTCATAGCGTGAAAACTGTCAATGTTATTTGCAACCATATCGGAACCTCAAACTACCGCCTTTTTAAAGCTGTGAAAATAATTCTACCGATCTATCCAATTCGGCATTTTCCAAAAATATACTATGGAATAAATTATATATTAAAGCAAATGGCAACTATAATGCAATAAAAAGATATATAAACGACTGTTATAACATGAAAACTATAAAAGTTATTTGCAACCATATCGGAGCCTTAAATTACCGCATTTTTGAACCTGTACCAATAAATATGCCGATCTATCCAATTTTTGTAAAAATTCATTATGCCACAAATTATACACCAAAATAAAGTGCAACTGTAATGCTTTAAAATGATGCGTAAACTAATGCCCTAGCATGAAAACTGTCAAAGTTATTTGCAACCATATCGGAACCTCAAATTACCGCGTTTTTAAACATAGAACAATAATTCTACCGATCCATCAAATTGACCATTTTTTAGACGAACACATTATGCCACAAATGATATACCAAATTAAAGTGCAATCATAATGCTCTAAACTGATGCATAAATGACTGTCATAGCATGAAAACTGTCAAAGTAATTCACAACTATATCGGAACCTCAAATTACCGCGTTTTTAAACCTGGGAAAATAATTCTACCGATTTATCCAATTGGCCGTTTTCTAAAAATACATTATGCAATAAATTATATACCAAAACAAATGGCAATTTTAATGCTTTAAAATGGTGTATAAACGACTGTCTTAGCACGAAAACTGCCAAAGTTAATTGCAGCCATATCGGAACCTCAGATTACCGCGTTTATTAAACATAGAACAATAATTCTACCCATCTATAAAATTGACCAATTTGTAAAAATACACATTATGCTACAAATGATATACCATATTAAAGTGCAATCATAATGCTTTAAAATGAAGCATAAGTGACTGTCATAGCATGAAAACTGTCAATGTTATTTGCAACCATATCGGAACCTCAAATTACCGCCTTTTTAAAGCTGTGAAAATAATTCTACCGATCTATCCAATTGGCAATTTTCTAAAAATATATTATGCAATAAATTATATACCAAAACAAATGGCAACTATAATGCAATAAAAAGATATATAAACGACTGTTATAACATGAAAACTATAAAAGTTATTTGCAACCATATCGGAGCCTTGAATTACCGCATTTTTAAACCTGTACCAATAAATATACCGATCTATCCAACTTTTGTAAAAATTCATTATGCCACAAATTATACACCAAAATAAAGTGCAACTGTAATGCTTTAAAATGATGCATAAACTATTGCCCTAGCATGAAAACTGTTAAAGTTATTTTCAACCATATCGGAACCTCAAAATACCACGTTTTTAAACATAGAACAATAATTCTACCGATCCATCAAATTGACCATTTTTTAGACGAACACATTATGCCACAAATGATATACCAAATTAAAGTGCAATCATAATGCTCTAAACTGATGCATAAATGACTGTCATAGCATGAAAACTGTCAAAGTAATTCACAACCATATCGGAACCTCAAATTACCGCCTTTTTAAACCTGGGAAAATAATTCTATCGATCTATCCAATTGGCCATCTTCTAAAAATACATTATGCAATAAATTATATACCAAAACAAATGGCAACTAAAATGCAATAAAAAGATGTATAAACGACTGTTATAACATGAAAACTATAAAAGTTATTTGCAACCATATCGGGGCCTTAAATTACCGCATTTTTAAACCTGTACCAATAAATATAAAGATCTATCCAATTTTTGTAAAAATTCATTATGCCACAAATTATACACAAAAATAAAGTGCAACTGTAATGCTTTAAAATGATGCATAAACTATTGCCCTAGCATGAAAACTGTCAAAGTTATTTGCAACCATATCGGAACCTTAAATTACCGCGTTTTTAAACATAGAACAATAATTCTACCGATCCTTCAAATTGACCATTTTTTAGACGAACACATTGTGCCACAAATGATATACCAAATTAAAGTGCAATCATAATGCTTTAAAATGATGCATAAATGACTGTCATAGCATGAAAACTGTCAAAGTTATTCACAACCACATCGGAACCTCAAATTACCGCCTTTTTAAACCTGGGAAAATAATTCTACCGATCTATCCAATTGGCCATTTTCTAAAAATACATTATTCAATAAATTATATACCAAAACAAATGGCAATTTTAATGCTTTAAAATGGTGCATAAACGACTGTCCTAGCACGAAAACTGCCAAAGTTAATTGCAACCATATCGGAACCTCAGATTACTGCGTTTATTAAACATAGAACAATAATTCTACCGATCTATCAAATTGACCAATTTGTAAAAATACACATTATGCTACAAATGATATACCATATTAAAGTGCAATCATAATGCTTTAAAATGATGTATAAATGACTGTCATAGCGAGAAAACTGTCAATGTTATTTGCAGCCATATCGGAACCTCAAACTACCGCGTTTTTAAAGCTGTGAAAATAATTCTACCGATCTATCCAATTGGCCATTTTCTAAAAATATATTATGGAATAAATTATATACCAAAGCAAATGGCAACTATAATACAATAAAAAGATATATAAACGACTGTTATAACATGAAAACTATAAAAGTTATTTGCAACCATATCGGAGCCTTAAATTACCGCATTTTTGAACCTGTACCAATAAATATACCGATCTATCCAATTTTTGTAAAAATTCATAATGCCACAAATTATACACCAAAATAAAGTGCAACTGTAATGCTTTAAAATGATGCGTAAACTAAGGCATTAGCATGAAAACTGTCAAAGTTATTTGCAACCATATCGGAACCTCAAATTACCGCGTTTTTAAACATAGAACAATAATTCTACCGATCCATCAAATTGACCATTTTTAAGACGAACACATTATGCCACAAATGATATACCAAATTAAAGTGCAATCATAATGCTCTAAACTGATGCATAAATGACTGTCATAGCATGAAAACTGTCAAAGTAATTCACAACCATATCGGAACCTCAAATTACCGCCTTTTTAAACCTGGGAAAATAATTCTATCGATCTATCCAATTGGCCATCTTCTAAAAATACATTATGCAATAAATTATATACCAAAACAAATGGCAACTAAAATGCAATAAAAAGATGTATAAACGACTGTTATAACGTGAAAACTATAAAAGTTATTTGCAACCATATCGGGTCCTTAAATTACCGCATTTTTAAACCTGTACCAATAAATATATATAAAATATGCCACAAATTATACACAAAAATAAAGTGCAACTGTAATGCTTTAAAATGATGCATAAACTATTGCCCTAGCATGAAAACTGTCAAAGTTATTTGCAACCATATCGGAACCTTAAATTACCGCGTTTTTAAACATAGAACAATAATTCTACCGATCCTTCAAATTGACCATTTTTTAGACGAACACATTGTGCCACAAATGATATACCAAATTAAAGTGCAATCATAATGCTTTAAAATGATGCATTAATGACTGTCATAGCATGAAAACTGTCAAAGTTATTCACAACCACATCGGAACCTCAAATTACCGCCTTTTTAAACCTGGGAAAATAATTCTACCGATCTATCCAATTGGCCATTTTCTAAAAATACATTATTCAATAAATTATATACCAAAACAAATGGCAATTTTAATGCTTTAAAATGGTGCATAAACGACTGTCCTAGCACGAAAACTGCCAAAGTTAATTGCAACCATATCGGAACCTCAGATTACTGCGTTTATTAAACATAGAACAATAATTCTACCGATCTATCAAATTGACCAATTTGTAAAAATACACATTATGCTACAAATGATATACCATATTAAAGTGCAATCATAATGCTTTAAAATGATGTATAAATGTCTGTCATAGCGAGAAAACTGTCAATGTTATTTGCAGCCATATCGGAACCTCAAACTACCGCGTTTTTAAAGCTGTGAAAATAATTCTACCGATCTATCCAATTGGCCATTTTCTAAAAATATATTATGGAATAAATTATATACCAAAGCAAATGGCAACTATAATACAATAAAAAGATATATAAACGACTGTTATAACATGAAAACTATAAAAGTTATTTGCAACCATATCGGAGCCTTAAATTACCGCATTTTTGAACCTGTACCAATAAATATACCGATCTATCCAATTTTTGTAAAAATTCATAATGCCACAAATTATACACCAAAATAAAGTGCAACTGTAATGCTTTAAAATGATGCGTAAACTAAGGCATTAGCATGAAAACTGTCAAAGTTATTTGCAACCATATCGGAACCTCAAATTACCGCGTTTTTAAACATAGAACAATAATTCTACCGATCCATCAAATTGACCATTTTTTAGACGAACACATTATGCCACAAATGATATACCAAATTAAAGTGCAATCATAATGCTCTAAACTGATGCATAAATGACTGTCATAGCATGAAAACTGTCAAAGTAATTCACAACCATATCGGAACCTCAAATTACCGCCTTTTTAAACCTGGGAAAATAATTCTATCGATCTATCCAATTGGCCATCTTCTAAAAATACATTATGCAATAAATTATATACCAAAACAAATGGCAACTAAAATGCAATAAAAAGATGTATAAACGACTGTTATAACGTGAAAACTATAAAAGTTATTTGCAACCATATCAGGGCCTTTAATTACCGCAAAATTCATTATGCCACAAATTATACACAAAAACAAAGTGCAACTGTAATGATTTAAAATGAAAATTTATGCTTTAAAATGGTGCATAAACTACTGTCCTAGCACGAAAACTGCCAAAGTTAATTGCAACCATATCGGAACCTCAGATTACTGCGTTTATTAAACATAGAACAATAATTCTACCGATCTATCAAATTGACCAATTTGTAAAAATACACATTATGCTACAAATGATATACCATATTAAAGTGCAATCATAATGCTTTAAAATGATGTATAAATGCCTGTCATAGCGTGAAAACTGTCAATGTTGTTTGCAGCCATATCGGAACCTCAAACTACCGCGTTTTTAAAGCTGTGAAAATAATTCTACCGATCTATCCAATTGGCCATTTTCCAAAAATATATTATGGAATAAATCATATACCAAAGCAAATGGCAACTATAATGCAATAAAAAGATATATAAATGACTGTTATAACATGAAAACTATAAAAGTTATTTGCAACCATATCGGAGCCTTAAATAACCGCATTTTTGAACCTGTACCAATAAATATGCCGATCTATCCAATTTTTGTAAAAATTCATTATGCCACAAATTATACACAAAAACAAAGTGCAACTGTAATGCTTTAAAATGAAGCACAAATGACTGTCATAGCATGAAAACTGTCAAAGTTATTCACAACCATATCGGAACCTCAAATTACCGCGTTTTTAAAGCTGTGAAAATAATTCTACCGATCTATATATAATGCTCTAAACTGATGCATAAATGACTGTCATAGCGTGTTATTCACAACCATATCGGAACCTCAAATTACCGCCTTTTTAAACCTGGGAAAATAATTCTACCGATCTATCCAATTGGCCATTTTCTTAAAATACATTATGCAATAAATTATATACCAAAACAAATGGCAATTTTAATGCTTTAAAATGGTGCATAAACGAATGGGAAAATAATTCTACCGATTTATCCAATTGGCCGTTTTCTAAAAATACATTATGCAATAAATTATATACCAAAAAAAAAAATGGCAATTTTAATGCTTTAAAATGGTGCATAAACGACTGTCCTAGCACGAAAACTGTCAAAGTTAATTGCAGCCATATCGGAACCTCAGATTACCGCGTTTATTAAACATGGAACAATAATTCTACCGATCTATCAAATTCACCAATTAGTAAAAACACACATTATGCTACAAATTATATACCATATTAAAGTGCAATCATAATGCTTTAAAATGAAGCATAAATGACTGTCATAGCATGAAAACTGTCAATGTTATTTGCAACCATATCGGAACCTCAAACTACCGCGTTTTTAAAGCTGTGAAAATAATTCTACCGATCTATATATAATGCTCTAAACTGATGCATAAATGACTGTCATAGCGTGTTATTCGCGACCATATCGGAACCTCAAATTACCGCCTTTTTAAACCTGGGAAAATAATTCTACCGATCTATCCAATTGGCCATTTTCTTAAAATACATTATGCAATAAATTATATACCAAAACAAATGGCAATTTTAATGCTTTAAAATGGTGCATAAATGACTGTCCTAGCACGAAAACTGCCAAAGATAATATCAACCATATCGGAACCTCAGATTACTGCTTTTATTAAACATAGAACAATAATTCTACCGATCTATCAAATTGACCAATTTGTTAAAACACACATTATGCTACAAATTATATACCATATTAAAGTGCAATCATAATGCTTTAAAATGATGCATAAACTGTCAATGTTATTTGCAACCATATCGGAACCTCAAATTACCGCCTTTTTAAACCTGGGAAAATAATTCTACCGATCTTTCCAATTGGCAATTTTCTAAAAATATATTATGCAATAAATTATATACCAAAACAAATGGCAACTATAATGCAATAAAAAGATATATAAACGACTGTTATAACATGAAAACTATAAAAGTTATTTGCAACCATATCGGAGCCTTGAATTACCGCATTTTTAAACCTGTACCAATAAATATACCGATCTATCCAACTTTTGTAAAAATTCATTATGCCACAAATTATACACCAAAATAAAGTGCAACTGTAATGCTTTAAAATGATGCATAAACTATTGCCCTAGCATGAAAACTGTCAAAGTTATTTGCACCCATATCGGAACCTCAAATTACCGCGTTTTTAAACATAGAACAATAATTCTACCGATCCTTCAAATCGACCATTTTTTAGACGAACACATTGTGATACAAATGATATACCAAATTAAAGTGCAATTATAATGCTTTAAAATGATGCATAAATGACTGTCATAGCATGAAAACTGTCAAAGTTATTCACAACCATATCGGAACCTCAAATTACCGCCTTTTTAAACCTGGGAAAATAATTCTACCGATCTATCCAATTGGCCATTTTTTAAAAATACATTATGCAATAAATTATATACCAAAACAAATGGCAATTTTAATGCTTTAAAATGGTACATAAACGACTGTCCTAGCACGAAAACTGCCAAAGTTAATTGCAACCATATCGGAACCTCAGATTACTGCGTTTATTAAACATAGAACAATAATTCTACCGATCTATCAAATTGACCAATTTGTAAAAATACACATTATGCTACAAATGATATACCATATTAAAGTGCAATCATAATGCTTTAAAATGATGCATAAATGACTGTCATAGCGTGAAAACTGTCAATGTTATTTGCAGCCATATCGGAACCTCAAACTACCGCGTTTTTAAAGCTGTGAAAATAATTCTACCGATCTATCCAATATCGGAGCCTTAAATAACCGCATTTTTGAACCTGTACCAATAAGTATACCGATCTATCCAATTTTTGTAAAAATTCATTATGCCACAAATTATACACAAAAACAAAGTGCAACTGTAATGCTTTAAAATGAAGCATAAATGACTGTCATAGCATGAAAACTGTCAAAGTTATTCACAACCATATCGGAACCTCAAATTACCGCGTTTTTAAACCTGGGAAAATAATTCTACCGATTTATCCAATTGGCCGTTTTCTAAAAATACATTATGCAATAAATTATATACCAAAACAAGTTAGAGTGCTATATTCGGCTGAGCCGAATCTTAAATACCCTCCACCAGCTACTTTTATATTAATACTTTTCTAATGCATCAAATATTTGTAGAAATAAGTTTTCTAATGTCTTAAATAGAAAAATCCCATGATTTACAGCTTAAATCTATTACAATTCCAAGATTTATTGAACATTACAAACGCCATTTTCTTTATATTTTATAGGGCTTAGTAATATTTAGTAATTTGCATGTATGCATGTGTGTGAAAAAAATTAAGGATTGTTCTACACAAATAGATAATGCAACTAGTTAAATACGGTTAAAGCGCTTTTAGGGGAAGGACCTAGTATGGGAGATATGACCAAATATAGACCGATCGTAAAAAATTCTTTAAGTAAAATTTCTGTACATAAAAGCTATATTTCAGTAAAATTTTGTATCTATATCGTAATTAAGTAATAAGTAATGTGTGTTTAAGTGATTTTGTAAATGGAACCTTGTATGGGACCGACCGCACCCATGTTATGAACCGATCGTGAAAAAATCTTGAAATAGAATTTTTGTATACAAAACTAATATTTGTGCCAAATTTTGTATCAATAGCTTTATTTGGTAATGAGTAATGTGCGTTTAAGAGATTTTTGTAAAAGGACCTTGTATGGGAGCTATGACCAATTATGTATATAAAGTTATGTGCTTTTAAGTGATTTTTGGGAAAGGACCTTGTATGGGAGCTATGACCAGATATGGACTGATCGTAAAACCCTTTTATAGTAATATTTCTGTGCATATTTCTCAGTAATATTTCCGTGTATATAAGCAATATCTTAATTTAGTAATGAGTTATGCGCGTTTGAGTGATTTTTGGGAGGGGACCTTGTATGGGAGCTATGACCAATTATGAACGGATCGGAAAAAAAATTCACAGTAATATATTTGTGTATATGAACAATACTTGTACCAAATTTTATATGGATTTCTTTATTTTGTAATGAGTAATGTGCGTTTAAATGATTTTCGGGAGGGGACCTTGTATGGGAGCTATGACCAATTTTGGACCGATCGTAAAAAATGTTCACAGTAATATTTCTATTCATATGAGCAATACTTGTACCAAATTTTATATGGTTATCTTAATTTGGTAATGAGTTATGCGTGTTCAAGTGATTTTTGGGAAGGGACCTTGTATGGGAGCTATGACCAATTATGGACCGATCGGAAACAATTTTCACAGTAATATTTCTATGCATATGGGCAATTTTATATTGATATCTTAATTTAATATGGATATCTTAATTTAGTAATGAGTTATGCGCGTTTAAGTGATTTTCGGGAGGGGACCTTGTATGGGAGCTATGACCAATTATGGACCGATCGGAAAAAACTTTCACAGTAATATTTCTGTGCATATGGTAAATACACATACCAAATTTTATATGGATATCTTAATTTGGTAATGAGTAATGTGCGTTTAGGTGATTTTCGGGAGGGGACCTTGTATGGGAGCTATGACCAATTATGGACCGATCGGAAAAAACTTTCACAGTAATATTTCTGTGCATATGGTCAATACTTATACCAAATTTTATATGGATAGCTTAATTTGGTAATGAGTAATGTGCGTTTAAGTGATTTTCGGGAGGGGACCTTGTATGGGAGCTATGACCAATTATGGACCGATCGGAAAAAACTTTCACAGTAATATTTCTATGCATATGGACAATACTTATACCAAATTTTGTATGGTTATCTTAATTTGGTAATGAGTTATACGTGTTTAAGTGATTTTTGGGAGAGGACCTTGTATGGGAGCTATGACCAATTATGGACCGATCGGAAAGAATTTTCACAGTTATATTTCTATGCATATGGGCAATGCTCGTACCAAATTTTATATGGACATCTTAATTTAGTAATGAGTTATGCGCGTTTAAGTGATTTTCGGGAGGGGACCTTGTATGGGAGCTATGGCCAATTATGGACCGATCGGAAAAAATTTTCACAGTTATATTTCTATGCATATGGGCAATGCTCGTACCAAATTTTATATAGATATCTTAATTCAGTAATGAGCTATGCGCGTTTAAGTGATTTTCGGGAGGGGACCTTGTATGGGAGCTATGACCAATTATGGACCGATCCAAAAACAATTTCACAGTAATATTTCTATGCATATGGACAATACTTATACCAAATTTTATATGGATATCTTGATTTGGTGATGAGTTATGCGCGTTTAAGTGATTTTCGGGAGGGGACCTTGTATGGGAGCTATGACCAATTATGGACCGATCGGAAAAAACTTTCACAGTAATATTTCTATGCATATGGACAATACTTATACCAAATTTTATATGGATATCTTAATTTGGTAATGAGTTATGCGCGTTTAAGTGATTTTCGGGAGGGGACCTTGTATGGGAGCTATGTCCAATTATGGACCCATGCAAAAAATGTTTTCTCCGTATGAATTCTATTGACATAAGACTTTAATGTACAAAATTTTGTGAAGATATCAACATTGTGGCGGAAGTTATTTACAAAAAACCCATTTTTCGGGAATATGTACTTTTGTATGGGAGGTACATGAAATTGTGGACCAATTCTAGTAATTTTCAGCAGGGATCAAGAACTTGTGTAGAAACGAATGTGTGGTGATTTTCATGGAATTATCTTGCATAGTTTTCGAGAAAATTACATCAGAATGTGTAAAAAATGCTTATTTTTTTCCGAGGTTGTTTTAAATTTTGATTCATAACTTTTCCCGGTGTGAACCGATTTAGCCCATTTTCAATACCAAACAACTTAGGAAAATGAAGAACATTTTGGGTGAATTTGGTTAAACTTTATTGCTTCGTTTTATCGTGAGCGTGTTTTACACAGACAGACGGACAGACGGACAGACGGACAGACGGACAGACGGACATAGCTAAATCGACTCAGAATTTGATAAGGACCCAGAATATATATACTTTGTTGGGTCTCAGATGAATATTTCTTGGTGTTACACACGGAATGACAAAGTTATATATACCCTCTATCACCACTGATGGTGGTGGAGGGTATAAAAATGGCAATTTTAATGCTTTAAAATGGTGCATAAACGACTGTCCTAGCACGAAAACTGTCAAAGTTAATTGCAGCCATATCGGAACCTCAGATTACCGCGTTTATTAAACATGGAACAATAATTCTACCGATCTATCAAATTCACCAATTAGTAAAAACACACATTATGCTACAAATTATATACCATATTAAAGTGCAATCATAATGCTTTAAAATGAAGCATAAATGACTGTCATAGCATGAAAACTGTCAATGTTATTTGCAACCATATCGGAACCTCAAACTACCGCCTTTTTAAAGCTGTGAAAATTATTCTACCGATCTATATATAATGCTTTAAACTGATGCATAAATGACTGTCATAGCGTGTTATTCACAACCATATCGGAACCTCAAATTACCGCCTTTTTAAACCTGGGAAAATAATTCTACCGATCTATCCAATTGGCCATTTTCTAAAAATACATTATGCAATAAATTATATACCAAAACAAATGGCAATTTTAATGCTTTAAAATGGTGCATAAACGAATGTTATTTGCAACCATATCGGAACCTCAAATTACCGCCTTTTTAAAGCTGTGAACATAATTCTACCGATCTATCCAATTGGCAATTTTCTAAAAATATATTATGCAATAAATTATATACCAAAACAAATAGCAACTATAATGCAATAAAAAGATATATAAACGACTGTTATAACATGAAAACTATAAAAGTTATTTGCAACCATATCGGAGCCTTGAATTACCGCATTTTTAAACCTGTACCAATAAATATACCGATCTATCCAACTTTTGTAAAAATTCATTATGCGACAAATTATACACCAAAATAAAGTGCAACTGTAATGCTTTAAAATGATGCATAAACTATTGCCCTAGCATGAAAACTGTCAAAGTTATTTGCACCCATATCGGAACCTCAAATTACCGCGTTTTTAAACATAGAACAATAATTCTACCGATCCTTCAAATTGACCATTTTTTAGACGAACACATTGTGATACAAATGATATACCAAATTAAAGTGCAATTATAATGCTTTAAAATGATGCATAAATGACTGTCATAGCATGAAAACTGTCAAAGTTATTCACAACCATATCGGAACCTCAAATTACCGCCTTTTTAAACCTGGGAAAATAATTCTACCGATCTATCCAATTGGCCATTTTCTAAAAATACATTATGCAATAAATTATATACCAAAACAAATGGCAATTTTAATGCTTTAAAATCGTGCATAAACGACTGTCCTAGCACGAAAACTGCCAAAGTTAATTGCAACCATATCGGAACCTCAGATTACTGCGTTTATTAAACATAGAACAATAATTCTACCGATCTATCAAATTGACCAATTTGTAAAAATACACATTATGCTACAAATGATATACCATATTAAAGTGCAATCATAATGCTTTAAAATGATACATAAATGACTGTCATAGCGTGAAAACTGTCAATGTTATTTGCAGCCATATCGGAACCTCAAACTACCGCGTTTTTAAAGCTGTGAAAATAATTCTACCGATCTATCCAATTGGCCATTTTCCAAAAATATATTATGGAATAAATTATATACCAAAGCAAATGGCAACTATAATGCAATAACAAGTTAGAGTGCTATATTCGGCTGAGCCGAATCTTAAATACCCTCCACCAGCTACTTTTATATTAATACTTTTCTAATGCATCAAATATTTGTAGAAATAAGTTTTCTAATGTCTTAAATAGAAAAATCCCATGATTTACAGCTTAAATCTATTACAATTCCAAGATTTATTGAACATTACAAACGCCATTTTCTTTATATTTTTATAGGGCTTAGTAATATTTAGTAATTTGCATGTATGCATGTGTGTGAAAAAAATTAAGGATTGTTCTACACAAATAGATAATGCAACTTGTTAAATACGGTTAAAGCGCTTTTAGGGGAAGGACCTAGTATGGGAGATATGACCAAATATAGACCGATCGTAAAAAATTCTTTAAGTAAAATTTCTGTACATAAAAGCTATATTTCAGTAAAATTTTGTATCTATATCGTAATTAAGTAATAAGTAATGTGTGTTTAAGTGATTTTGTGAATGGAACCTTGTATGGGACCGACCGCACCCATGTTATGAACCGATCGTGAAAAAATCTTGAAATAGAATTTTTGTATACAAAACTAATATTTGTGCCAAATTTTGTATCAATAGCTTTATTTGGTAATGAGTAATGTGCGTTTAAGAGATTTTTGTAAAAGGACCTTGTATGGGAGCTATGACCAATTATGTATATAAAGTTATGTGCTTTTAAGTGATTTTCGGGAAAGGACCTTGTATGGGAGCTATGACCAGATATGGACTGATCGTAAAACCCTTTTATAGTAATATTTCTGTGCATATTTCTCAGTAATATTTCCGTGTATATAAGCAATATCTTAATTTAGTAATGAGTTATGCGCGTTTGAGTGATTTTTGGGAGGGGACCTTGTATGGGAGCTATGACCAATTATGAACGGATCGGAAAAAAAATTCACAGTAATATATTTGTGTATATGAACAATACTTGTACCAAATTTTATATGGATTTCTTTATTTGTAATGAGTAATGTGCGTTTAAATGATTTTCGGGAGGGGACCTTGTATGGGAGCTATGACCAATTTTGGACCGATCGTAAAAAATGTTCACAGTAATATTTCTATTCATATGAGCAATACTTGTACCAAATTTTATATGGTTATCTTAATTTGGTAATGAGTTATGCGTGTTCAAGTGATTTTTGGGAAGGGACCTTGTATGGGAGCTATGACCAATTATGGACCGATCGGAAACAATTTTCACAGTAATATTTCTATGCATATGGGCAATTTTATATTGATATCTTAATTTAATATGGATATCTTAATTTAGTAATGAGTTATGCGCGTTTAAGTGATTTTCGGGAGGGGACCTTGTATGGGAGCTATGACCAATTATGGACCGATCGGAAAAAACTTTCACAGTAATATTTCTGTGCATATGGTAAATACACATACCAAATTTTATATGGATATCTTAATTTGGTAATGAGTAATGTGCGTTTAAGTGATTTTCGGGAGGGGACCTTGTATGGGAGCTATGACCAATTATGGACCGATCGGAAAAAACTTTCACAGTAATATTTCTGTGCATATGGTCAATACTTATACCAAATTTTATATGGATAGCTTAATTTGGTAATGAGTAATGTGCGTTTAAGTGATTTTCGGGAGGGGACCTTGTATGGGAGCTATGACCAATTATGGACCCATGCAAAAAATGTTTTCTCCGTATGAATTCTATTGACATAAGACTTTAATGTGCAAAATTTTGTGAAGATATCAACATTGTGGCGGAAGTTATTTACAAAAAACCCATTTTTCGGGAATAAGTACTTTTGTATGGGAGCTACATGAAATTGTGGACCGATTCTAGTAATTTTCAGCAGGGATCAAGAACTTGTGTAGAAACGAATGTGTGGTGATTTTCATGGAATTATCTTGCATAGTTTTCGAGAAAATTACATCAGAATGTGTAAAAAATGCTTATTTTTTTCCGAGGTTGTTTTAAATTTTGATTCATAACTTTTCCCGGTGTGAACCGATTTAGCCCATTTTCAATACCAAACAACTTAGGAAAATGAAGAACATTTTGGGTGAATTTGGTTAAACTCTATTGCTTCGTTTTATCGTGAGCGTGTTTTACACAGACAGACGGACAGACGGACATAGCTAAATCGACTCAGAATTTGATAAGGACCCAGAATATATATACTTTGTTGGGTCTCAGATGAATATTTCTTGGTGTTACACACGGAATGACAAAGTTATATATACCCTCTATCACCACTGATGGTGGTGGAGGGTATAAAAAGATATATAAACGACTGTTATAACATGAAAACTATAAAAGTTATTTGCAACCATATCGGAGCCTTAAGTTACCGCATTTTTGAACCTGTACCAATAAATATACCGATCTATCCAATTTTTGTAAAAATTCATTATGCCACAAATTATACACCAAAATAAAGTGCAACTGTAATGCTTTAAAATGATGCGTAAACTAATGCCCTAGCATGAAAACTGTCAAAGTTATTTGCAACCATATCGGAACCACAAATTACCGCGTTTTTAAACATAGAACAATAATTCTACCGATCCATCTAATTGACCATTTTTTAGACGAACACATTATGCCACAAATGATATACCAAATTAAAGTGCAATCATAATGCTCTAAACTGATGCATAAATGACTGTCATAGCATGAAAACTGTCAAAGTAATTCACAACCATATCGGAACCTTAAATTACCGCCTTTTTAAACCTGGGAAAATAATTCTATCGATCTATCCAATTGGCCATCTTCTAAAAATACATTATGCAATAAATTATATACCAAAACAAATGGCAACTAAAATGCAATAAAAAGATGTATAAACGACTGTTATAACATGAAAACTATAAAAGATTTTTGCAACCATATCGGGGCCTTAAATTACCGCATTTTTAAACCTGTACCAATAAATATACCGATCTATCCAATTTTTGTAAAAATTCATTATGCCACAAATTATACACAAAAACAAAGTGCAACTGTAATGCTTTAAAATGATGCATAAACGAATGTCCTAGCACGAAAACTGTCAAAGTTATTCACAACCATATCGGAACCTCAAATTACCGCGTTTTTAAACCTGGGAAAATAATTTTACCGATCTATCCAATTGGCCGTTTTCTAAAAATACATTATGCAATAAATTATATACCAAAACAAATGGCAATTTTAATGCTTTAAAATGGTGCATAAACGAATGTCCTAGCACGAAAACTGCCAAAGTTAATTGCAGCCGTATCGGAACCTCAGATTACCGCGTTTATTAAACATAGAACAATAATTCCAATTAGTAAAAACACACATTATGCTACAAATTATATACCATATTAAAATGCAATTATAATGCTTTAAAATGAAGCATAAATGACTGTCATAGCATGAAAACTGTCAATGTTATTTGCAACCATATCGGAACCTCAAATTACCGCCTTTTTAAAGCTGTGAAAATAATTCTACCGATCTATCCAATTGGCAATTTTCTAAAAATATATTATGCATAAATTATATACCAAAACAAATGGCAACTATAATGCAATTAAAAGATATATAAACGACTGTTATAACATGAAAACTATAAAAGTTATTTGCAACCATATCGGAGCCTTGAATTACCGCATTTTTAAACCTGTACCAATAAATATACCGATATATCCAACTTTTGTAAAAATTCATTATGCCACAAATTATACACCAAAATAAAGTGCAACTGTAATGCTTTAAAATGATGCATAAACTATTGCCCTAGCATGAAAACTGTCAAAGTTATTTGCAACCATATCGGAACCTCAAATTACCGCGTTTTTAAACATAGAACAATAATTCTACCGATCCTTCAAATTGACCAATTTTTAGACGAACACATTGTGCCACAAATGATATACCAAATTAAAGTGCAATCATAATGCTTTAAAATGATGCATAAATGACTGTCATAGAATGAAAACTGTCAAAGTTATTCACAACCATATCGGAACCTCAAATTACCGCCTTTTTAAACCTGGGAAAATAATTCTACCGATCTATCCAATTGGCCATTTTCTAAAAATACATTATGCAATAAATTATATACCAAAACAAATGGCAATTTTAATGCTTTAAAATGGTGCATAAACGACTGTCCTAGCACGAAAACTGCCAAAGTTAATTGCAACCATATCGGAACCTCAGATTACTGCGTTTATTAAACATAGAACAATAATTCTACCGATCTATCAAATTTACCAATTTGTAAAAACACACATTATGCTACAAATTATATACCATATTAAAGCGCAATCATAATGCTTTAAAATGATGCATAAATGACTGTCATAGCGTGAAAACTGTCAATGTTATTTGCAGCCATATCGGAACCTCAAACTACCGCGTTTTTAAAGCTGTGAAAATAATTCTACCGATCTATCCAATTGGCCATTTTCCAAAAATATATTATGGAATAAATTATATACCAAGCAAATGGCAACTATAATGCAATAAAAAGATATATAAACGACTGTTATAACATGAAAACTATAAAAGTTATTTGCAACCATATCGGAGCCTTAAATTACCGCATTTTTGAACCTGTACCAATAAATATACCGATCTATCCAATTTTTGTAAAAATTCATTATGCCACAAATTATACACCAAAATAAAGTGCAACTCTAATGCTTTAAAATGATGCGTAAACTAATGCTCTAGCATGAAACCTGTCAAAGTTATTTGCAACCATATCGGAACCTCAAATTACCGCGTTTTTAAACATAGAACAATAATTCTACCGATCCATCAAATTGACCATTTTTTAGACGAACACATTATGCCACAAATGATATACCAAATTAAAGTGCAATCATAATGCTCTAAACTGATGCATAAATGACTGTCAAAGCATGAAAACTGTCAAAGTAATTCACAACCATATCGGAACCTCAAACTACCGCCTTTTTAAACTTGGGAAAATAATTCTATCGATCTATCCAATTGGCCATCTTCTAAAAATACTTTATGCAATAAATTATATACCAAAACAAATGGCAACTAAAATGCAATAAAAAGATGTATAAACGACTGTTATAACATGAAAACTATAAAAGTTATTTGCAACCATATCGGGGCCTTAAATTACCGCATTTTTAAACCTGTACCAATAAATATACCGATCTATCCAATTTTTGTAAAAATTCATTATGCCACAAATTATATACAAAAACAAAGTGCAACTGTAATGCTTTAAAATGATGCATAAATGACTGTCATAGCATGAAAACTGTCAAAGTTATTCACAACCATATCGGAACCTCAAATTACCGCCTTTTTAAACCTGGGAAAATAATTCTACCGATCTATCCAATTGGCCATTTTCTAAAAATACATTATGCAATAAATTATATACCAAAACAAATGGCAATTTTAATGCTTTAAAATGGTGCATAAACGACTGTCCTAGCACGAAAACTGCCAAAGTTAATTGCAACCATATCGGAACCTCAGATTACTGCGTTTATTAAACATAGAACAATAATTGTACCGATCTATCAAATTGACCAATTTATAAAAATACACATTATGCTACAAATGATATACCATATTAAAGTGCAATCATAATGCCTTAAAATGATGCATAAATGACTGTCATAGCGTGAAAACTGTCAATGTTATTTGCAGCCATATCGGAACCTCAAACTACCGCGTTTTTAAAGCTGTGAAAATAATTCTACCGATCTATCCAATTGGCCATTTTCAAAAAATATATTATGGAATAAATTATATACCAAAGCAAATGGCAACTATAATGCAATAAAAAGATATATAAACGACTGTTATAACAAGAAAACTATAAAAGTTATTTGCAACCATATTGGAGCCTTAAATTACCGCATTTTTGAACCTGTACCAATAAATATACCGATCTATCCAATTTTTGTAAAAATTCATTATGCCACAAATTATACACCAAAATAAAGTGCAACTGTATTGCTTTAAAATGATGCGTAAACTAATGCCCTAGCATGAAAACTGTCAAAGTTATTTGCAACCATATCGGAACCTCAAATTACCGCGTTTTTAAACATAGAACAATAATTCTACCGATCCATCAAATTGACCATTTTTTAGACGAACACATTATGCCACAAATGATATACCAAATTAAAGTGCAATCATAATGCTCTAAACTGATGCATAAATGACTGTCATAGCATGAAAACTGTCAAAGTAATTCACAACCATATCGGAACCTCCAACTACCGCCTTTTTAAACCTGGGAAAATAATTCTATCGATCTATCCAATTGGCCATCTTCTAAAACTACATTATGCAATAAATTATATACCAAAACAAATGGCAACTAAAATGCAATAAAAAGATGTATAAAAGACTGTTATAACATGAAAACTATAAAAGTTATTTGCAACCATATCGGGGCCAATAAATATACCGATCTATCCAATTTTTGTAAAAATTCATTATGCCACAAATTATACACAAAAACAAAGTGCAACTGTAATGCTTTAAAATGATGCATAAATGACTGTCATAGCATGAAAACTGTCAAAGTTATACACAACCATATCGGAACCTCAAATTACCGCCTTTTTAAATCTGTGAAAATAATTCTACCGATCTATCCAATTTGCAATTTTCTAGAAATATATTATGCAATAAATTATATACCAAAACAAATGGCAACTATAATGCAATTAAAAGATATATAAACGACTGTTATAACATGAAAACTATAAAAGTTATTTGCAACCATATCGGAGCCTTGAATTACCGCATTTTTAAACCTGTACCAATAAATATACCGATCTATCCAACTTTTGTAAAAATTCATTATACCACAAATTATACACCAAAATAAAGTGCAACGGTAATGCTTTAAAATGATGCATAAACTATTGCCCTAGCATGAAAACTGTCAAAGTTATTTGCAACCATATCGGAACCTCAAATTACCGCGTTTTTAAACATAGAACAATAATTCTACCGATCCTTCAAATTGACCATTTTTTAGACGAACACATTGTGCCACAAATGATATACCAAATTAAAGTGCAATCATAATGCTTTAAAATGATGCATAAATGACTGTCATAGCATGAAAACTGTCAAAGTTATTCACAACCATATCGGAACCTCAAGTTATCGCCTTTTTAAACCTGGGAAAATAATTCTATCGATCTATCCAATTGGCCATCTTCTAAAAACACATTATGCAATAAATTATATACCAAAACAAATGGCAACTAAAATGCAATAAAAAGATGTATAAACGACTGTTATAACATGAAAACTATAAAAGTCATTTGCAACCATATCGGGGCCTTAAATTATCGTATTTTTAAACCTGTACCAATAAATATACCCATCTATCCAATTTTTGTAAAAATTCATTATGCCACAAATTATACACAAAAACAAAGTGCAACTGTAATGCTTTAAAATGATGCATAAATGAATGTCATAGCATGACAACTGTCAAAGTTATTCACAACCATATCGGAACCTCAAATTACCGCGTTTTTAAACCTGGGAAAATAATTCTACCGATTTATCCAATTGGCCGTTTTCTAAAAATACATTATGCAATAAATTATATACCAAAACAAATGGCAATTTTAATGCTTTAAAATGGTGCATAAACGACTGTCCTAGCACGAAAACTGCCAAAGTTAATTGCAGCCATATCGGAACCTCAGATTACCGCGTTTATTCAACATAGAACAATAATTCTACCGATCTATCAAATTCACCAATTAGTAAAAACACACATTATGCTACAAATTATATACCATATTAAAGTGCAGTCATAATGCTTTAAAATGAAGCATAAATGACTGTCATAGCATGAAAACTGTCAATGTTATTTGCAACCATATCGGAACCTCAAATTAACGCCTTTTTAAAGCTGTGAAAGTAATTCTACCGATCTATCCAATTGACAATTTTTCTAAAAATATATTATGCAATAAATTATATACCAAAACAAATGGCAACTATAATGCAATAAAAATATATATAAACGACTGTTATAACATGAAAACTATAAAAGTTATTTGCAACCATATCGGAGCCTTGAATTACCGCATTTTTAAACCTGTACCAATAAATATACCGATCTATCCAAATTTTGTAAAAATTCATTATGCCACAAATTATACACCAAAATAAAGTGCAACTGTAATGCTTTAAAATGATGCATAAACTATTGCCCTAGCATGAAAACTGTCAAAGTTATTTGCAACCATATCGGAACCTCAAATTACCGCGTTTTTAAACATAGAACAATAATTCTACCGATCCATCAAATTGACCATTTTTTAGACGAACACATTATGCCACAAATGATATACCAAATAATTCTACCGATCCATCAAATTGACCATTTTTTAGACGAACACATTATGCCACAAATGATATACCAAATTAAAGTGCTGTCAATGTTATTTGCAACCATATCGGAAACTCAAATTACCGCCTTTTTAAAGCTGTGAAAATAATTCTACCGATCTATCCAATTGGCAATTTTCTAAAACTATATTATGCAATAAATTATATACCAAAACAAATGGCAACTATAATGCAATAAAAAGATATATAAACGACTGTTATAACATGAAAACTATAAAAGTTATTTGCAACCATATCGGAGCCTTGAATTACCGCATTTTTAAACCTGTACCAATAAATATACCGATCTATCCAACTTTTGTAAAAATTCATTATACCACAAATTATACACCAAAATAAAGTGCAGCTGTAATGCTTTAAAATGATGCATAAACTATTGGCCTAGCATGAAAACTGTCAAAGTTATTTGCAACCATATCGGAACCTCAAATTACCGGGTTTTTAAAAATAGAACAATAATTCTACCGATCCTTCAAATTGACCATTTTTTAGACGAACACATTGTGCCACAAATGATATACCAAATTAAAGTGCAATCATAATGCTTTAAAATGATGCATAAATGACTGTCATAGCATGAAAACTGTCAAAGTTATTCACAACCATATCGGAACCTCAAGTTATCGCCTTTTTAAACCTGGGAAAATAATTCTATCGATCTATCCAATTGGCCATCTTCTAAAAATACATTATGCAATAAATTATATACCAAAACAAATGGCAACTAAAATGCAATAAAAAGATGTATAAACGACTGTTATAACATGAAAACTATACAAGTTATTTGCAACCATATCGGGGCCTTAAATTATCGCATTTTTAAACCTGTACCAATAAATATACCGATCTATCCAATTTTTGTAAAAATTCATTATGCCACAATTTATACACAAAAACAAAGTGCAACTGTAATGCTTTAAAATGATGCATAAATGACTGTCATAGCATGAAAACTGTCAAAGTTATTCACAACCATATCGGAACCTCAAATTACCGCGTTTTTAAACCTGGGAAAATAATTCTACGATTTATCCAATTGGCCGTTTTCTAAAAATACATTATGCAATAAATTATATACCAAAACAAATGGCAATTTTAATGCTTTAAAATGGTGCATAAACGACTGTCCTAGCACGAAAACTGCCAAAGTTAATTGCAGCCATATCGGAACCTCAGATTACCGCGTTTATTAAACATAGAACAATAATTCTACCGATCTATCAAATTCACCAATTAGTAAAAACACACATTATGCTACAAATTATATACCATATTGAAGTGCAATCATAATGCTTTAAAATGAAGCATAAATGACTGTCATAGCATGAAAACTGTCAATGTTATTTGCAACCATATCGGAACCTAAAATTACCGCGTTTTTAAACCTGGGAAAATAATTCTACCGATTTATCCAATTGGCCGTTTTCTAAAAATACATTATGCAATAAATTATATACCAA
Organism: Lucilia sericata; assembly: GCF_015586225.1. Taxonomy (NCBI): domain Eukaryota; kingdom Metazoa; phylum Arthropoda; class Insecta; order Diptera; family Calliphoridae; genus Lucilia; species Lucilia sericata. The sequence continues at coordinate 190,658 of NW_023994452.1, forward strand.
AACAAATGGAACCTCAGATTACCGCGTTTATTAAACATAGAACAATAATTCTACCGATCTATCAAATTGACCAATTTTAAAAACACACATTATGCTACAAATTATATACCATATTAAAGTGCAATCATAATGCTTTAAAATGAAGCATAAATGAATGTCCTAGCATGAAAACTGTCAATGTTATTTGCAACCATATCGGAACCTCAAATTACCGCCTTTTTAAAGCTGTGAAAATAATTCTACCGATCTATCCAATTGGCAATTTTCTAAAAATATATTATGCAATAAATTATATACCAAAACAAATGGCAACTATAATGCAATAAAAAGATATATAAACGACTGTTATAACATGAAAACTATAAAAGGTATTTGCAACCATATCGGATCCTTGAAATTATACACAAAAACAAAGTGCAACTGTAATGCTTTAAAATGATGCATAAATGACTGTCCTAGCACGAAAACTGTCAATGTTATTTGCAACCATATCGGAACCTCAAATTACCGCGTTTTTAAACCTGGGAAAATAATTCTACCGATCTATCCAATTGGCCATTTTCTTAAAATACATTATGCAATAAATTATATACCAAAACAAATGGCAATTTTAATGCTTTAAAATGGTGCATTCACGAAAACTGCCAAAGTTAATTGCAACCATATCGGAACCTCAGATTACTGCGTTTATTAAACATAGAACAATAATTCTACCGATCTATAAAATTGACCAATTTGTAAAAATACACATTATGCTACAAATGATATACCATATTAAAGTGCAATCATAATGCTTTAAAATGATGCATAAATGACTGTCATAGCGTGAAAACTGTCAATGTTATTTGCAGCCATATCGGAACCTCAAACTACCGCGTTTTTAAAGCTGTGAAAATAATTCTACCGATCTATCCAATTGGCAATTTTCTAAAAATATATTATGCAATAAATTGTATACCAAAACAAATGGCAACTATAATGCAATAAAAAGATATATAAACGACTGTTATAACATGAAAACTATAAAAGTTATTTGCAACCATATCGGAGCCTTGAATTACCGCATTTTTAAACCTGTACCAATCTATCCAACTTTTGTAAAAATTCATTATGCCACAAATTATACACCAAAATAAAGTGCAACTGTAATGCTTTAAAATGATGCATAAACTATTGCCCTAGCATGAAAACTGTCAAAGTTATTTGCAACCATATCGGAACCTCAAATTACCGCGTTTTTAAACATAGAACAATAATTCTACCGATCCATCAAATTGACCATTTTTTAGACGAACACATTATGCCACAAATGATATACCAAATTAAAGTGCAATCATAATGCTCTAAACTGATGCATAAATGACTGTCATAGCATGAAAACTGTCAAAGTTATTCACAACCATATCGGAACCTCAAATTACCGCCTTTTTAAACCTGGGAAAATAATTCTATCGATCTATCCAATTGGCCATCTTCTAAAAATACATTATGCAATAAATTATATACCAAAACAAATGGCAACTAAAATGCAATAAAAAGATGTATAAACGACTGTTATAACGTGAAAACTATAAAAGTTATTTGCAACCATATCGGGTCCTTAAATTACCGCATTTTTAAACCTGTACCAATAAATATATATAAAATATGCCACAAATTATACACAAAAATAAAGTGCAACTGTAATGCTTTAAAATGATGCATAAACTATTGCCCTAGCATGAAAACTGTCAAAGTTATTTGCAACCATATCGGAACCTCAGATTACTGCTTTTATTAAACATAGAACAATAATTCTACCGATCTATCAAATTGACCAATTTGTAAAAACACACATTATGCTACAAATTATATACCATATTAAAGTGCAATCATAATGCTTTAAAATGATGCATAAATGACTGTCATAGCATGAAAACTGTCAATGTTATTTGCAACCATATCGGAACCTCAATTTACCGCCTTTTTAAAGCTGTGAAAATAATTCTACCGATCTATCCAATTGGCAATTTTCTAAAAATATATTATGCAATAAATTATATACCAAAACAAATGGCAACTATAATGAAATAAAACGATATATCCAATTGGCCATTTTCTAAAAATACATTATGCAATAAATTATATACCAAAACAAATGGCAAATAAATGCAATAAAAAGATGTATAAACATGAAAACTATAAAAGTTATTTGCAACCATATCGGGGCCTTAAATTACCGCATTTTTAAACCTGTACCAATAAATATACCGATCTATCCAATTTTTGTAAAAATTCATTATGCCACAAATTATACACAAAAACAAAGTGCAACTGTAATGCTTTAAAATGATGCATAAATGACTGTCATAGCATGAAAACTGTCAAAGTTATTCACAACCATATCGGAACTTCAAATTACCGCGTTTTTAAACCTGGGAAAATAATTCTACCGATTTATCCAATTGGCCGTTTTCTAAAAATACATTATGCAATAAAGTATATACCAAAACAAATGGCAATTTTAATGCTTTAAAATGGTGCATAAACGACTGTCCTAGCACGAAAACTGCCAAAGGTAATTGCAGCCATATCGGAATCTCAGATTACCGCGTTTATTAAACATAGAACAATAATTCTACCGATCTATCAAATTCACCAATTAGTAAAAACACACATTATGCTACAAATTATATACCATATTAAAGTGCAATCATAATGCTTTAAAATGAAGCATAAATGACTGTCATAGCATGAAAACTGTCAATGTTATTTGCAACCATATCGGAACCTCAAATAACCGCCTTTTTAAAGCTGTGAAAATAATTCTACCGATCTATCCAATTGGCAATTTTCTAAAAATATATTATGCAATAAATTATATACCAAAACAAATGGCAACTATAATGCAATAAAAAGATATATAAACGACTGTTATAACATGAAAACTATAAAAGTTATTTGCAACCATATCGGAGCCTTGAATTACCGCATTTTTAAACCTGTACCAATAAATATACCGATCTATCCAACTTTTGTAAAAATTCATTATGCCACAAATTATACACAAAAATAAAGTGCAACTGTAATGCTTTAAAATGATGCATAAACTATTGCCCTAGCATGAAAACTGTCAATGTTATTTGCAACCATATCGGAACCTCAAATTACCGCGTTTTTAAACATAGAACAATAATTCTACCGATCCATCAAATTGACCATTTTTTAGACGAACACATTATGCTACAAATGATATACCAAATTAAAGTGCAATCATAATGCTCTAAACTGATGCATAAATGACTGTCATAGCATGAAAACTGTCAAAGTTATTCACAACCATATCGGAACCTCAAATTACCGCCTTTTTAAACCTGGGAAAATAATTCTACCGATCTATCAAATTGGCCATTTTCTTAAAATACATTATGCAATAAATTATATACCAAAACAAATGGCAATTTTAATGCTTTAAAATGGTGCATAAACGACTGTCCTAGCACGAAAACTGCCAAAGTTAATTGCAACCATATCGGAACCTCAGATTACTGCTTTTATTAAACATAGAACAATAATTCTACCGATCTATCAAATTGACCAATTTGTAAAAACACACATTATGCTACAAATTATATACCATATTAAAGTGCAATCATAATGCTTTAAAATGATGCATAAATGACTGTCATAGCATGAAAACTGTCAATGTTATTTGCAACCATATCGGAACCTCAAATTACCGCCTTTTTAAAGCTGTGAAAATAATTCTACCGATCTATCCAATTGGCAATTTTCTAAAAATATATTATGCAATAAATTATATACCAAAACAAATGGCAACTGTAATGAAATAAAAAGATATATAAACGACTGTTATAACATGAAAACTATAAAAGTTATTTGCAACCATATCGGAGCCTTGAATTACCGCATTTTTAAACCTGTACCAATAAATATACCGATCTATCCAACTTTTGTAAAAATTCATTATGCCACAAATTATACACCAAAATAAAGTGCAACTGTAATGCTTTAAAATGATGCATAAGCTATTGCCCTAGCATGAAAACTGTCAAAGTTATTTGCAACCATAACGGAACCTCAAATTACAGCGTTTTTAAACATTGAACAATAATTCTACCGATCCTTCAAATTGACCATTTTTTAGACGAACACATTGTGCCACAAATGATATACCAAATTAAAGTGCAATCATAATGCTTTAAAATGATGCATAAATGACTAAAAATACATTGTGCAATAAATTACGTGCCAAAACAAATGGCAAATAAATGCAATAAAAAGATGTATAAACATGAAAACTATAAAAGTTATTTGCAACCATATCGGGGCCTTAAATTACCGCATTTTTAAACCTGTACCAATAAATATACCGATCTATCCAATTTTTGTAAAAATTCATTATGCCACAAATTATACACGAAAACAAAGTGCAACTGTAATGCTTTAAAATGATGCATAAATGACTGTCATAGCATGAAAACTGTCAAAGTCATATCGGAACCTCAAATTACCGCGTTTTTAAACCTGGGAAAATAATTCTACCGATTTATCCAATTGGCCGTTTTCTAAAAATACATTATGCAATAAATTATATACCAAAACAAATGGCAATTTTAATGCTTTAAAATGGTGCATAAACGACTGTCCTAGCACGAAAACTGCCAAAGTTAATTGCAGCCATATCGGAATCTCAGATTACCGCGTTTATTAAACATAGAACAATAATTCTACCGATCTATCAAATTCACCAATTAGTAAAAACACACATTATGCTACAAATTATATACCATATTAAAGTGCAATCATAATGCTTTAAAATGAAGCATAAATGACTGTCATAGCATGAAAACTGTCAATTTTATTTGCAACCATATCGGAACCTCAAATTACCGCCTTTTTAAAGCTGTGAAAATAATTCTATAGATCTATCCAATTGGCCATCTTCTAAAAATACATTATGCAATAAATAATATACCAAAACAAATGGCAAATAAAATGCAATAAAAAGATGTGTAAACGACTGTTATAACATGAAAACTATAAAAGTTATTTGCAACCATATCGGGGCCTTAAATTACCGCATTTTTAAACCTGTACCAATAAATATACCGATCTATCCAATTTTTGTAAAAATTCATTATGCCGCAAATTATACACAAAAACAAAGTGCAACTGTAATGCTTTAAAATGATGCATAAATGACTGTCATAGCATGAAAACTGTCAAAGTTATTCACAACCATATCGGAACCTCGAATTACCGCGTTTTTAAACCTGGGAAAATAATTCTACCGATTTATCCAATTGGCCGTTTTCTAAAAATACATTATGCAAAAAATTATATACCAAAACAAATGGCAATTTTAATGCTTTAAAATGGTGCATAAACGACTGTCCTAGCACGAAAACTGCCAAAGTTAATTGCAGCCATATCGGAACCTCAGATTACCGCGTTTATTAAACATAGAACAAAAATTCTACCGATCTATCAAATTCACCAATTAGTAAAAACACACATTATGCTACAAATTATATACCATATTAAAGTGCAATCATAATGCTTTAAAATGAAGCATAAATGACTGTCATAGCATGAAAACTGTCAATGTTATTTGCAACCATATCGGAACCTCAAATTACCGCCTTTTTAAAGCTGTGAAAATAATTCTACCGATCTATCCAATTGGCAATTTTCTAAAAATATATTATGCAATAAATTATATACCAAAACAAATGGCAACTATAATGCAATAAAAATATATATAAACGACTGTTATAACATGAAAACTATAAAAGTTATTTGCAACCATATCGGAGCCTTGAATTACCGCATTTTTAAACCTGTACCAATAAATATACCGATCTATCCAAATTTTGTAAAAATTCATTATGTCACAAATTATACACCAAAATAAAGTGTAACTGTAATGCTTTAAAATGATGCATAAACTATTGCCCTAGCATGAAAACTGTCAAAGTTATTTGCAACCATATCGGAACCTCAAATTACCGCGTTTTTAAACATAGAGCAATAATTCTACCGATCCATCAAATTGACCATTTTTTAGACGAACACATTATGCCACAAGTGATATACCAAATTAAAGTGCAATCATAATGCTCTAAGCTGATGCATAAATGACTGTCATAGCATGAAAACTGTCAAAGTTATTCACAACCATATCGGAACCTCAAATTACCGCCTTTTTAAACCTGGGAAAATAATTCTACCGATCTATCCAATTGGCCATTTTCTTAAAATACATTATGCAATAAATTATATACCAAAACAAATGGCAATTTTAATGCTTTAAAATGGTGCATAAACGACTGTCCTAGCACGAAAACTGCCAAAGTTAATTGCAACCATATCGGAACCTCAGATTACTGCGTTTGTTAAACATAGAACAATAATTCTACCGATCTATCAAATTGACCAATTTGTAAAAATACACATTATGCTACAAATGATATACCATATTAAAGTGCAATCATAATGCTTTAAAATGATGCATAAATGACTGTCATAGCATGAAAACTGTCAATGTTATTTGCAGCCATATCGGAACCTCAAACTACCGCGTTTTTAAAGCTGTGAAAATAATTCTACCGATCTATCCAATTGGCCATTTTCCAACAATATACTATGGAATAAATTATATACCAAAGCAAATGGCAACTATAATGCAATAAAAAGATATATAAACGACTGTTATAACATGAAAACTATAAAAGTTATTTGCAACCATATCGGGGCCTTAAATTACCGCATTTTTAAACCTGTACCAATAAATATACCGATCTATCCAATTTTTGTAAAAATTCATTATGCCACAAATTATACACAAAAACAAAGTGCAACTGTAATGCTTTAAAATGATGCATAAATGACTGTCATAGCATGAAAACTGTCAAAGTCATATCGGAACCTCAAATTACCGCGTTTTTAAACCTGGGAAAATAATTCTACCGATTTATCCAATTGGCCGTTTTCTAAAAATACATTATGCAATAAATTATATACCAAAACAAATGGCAATTTTAATGCTTTAAAATGGTGCATAAACGACTGTCCTAGCACGAAAACTGCCAAAGTTAATTGCAGCCATATCGGAATCTCAGATTACCGCGTTTATTAAACATAGAACAATAATTCTACCGATCTATCAAATTCACCAATTAGTAAAAACACACATTATGCTACAAATTATATACCATATTAAAGTGCAATCATAATGCTTTAAAATGAAGCATAAATGACTGTCATAGCATGAAAACTGTCAATTTTATTTGCAACCATATCGGAACCTCAAATTACCGCCTTTTTAAAGCTGTGAAAATAATTCTATAGATCTATCCAATTGGCCATCTTCTAAAAATACATTATGCAATAAATAATATACCAAAACAAATGGCAAATAAAATGCAATAAAAAGATGTGTAAACGACTGTTATAACATGAAAACTATAAAAGTTATTTGCAACCATATCGGGGCCTTAAATTACCGCATTTTTAAACCTGTACCAATAAATATACCGATCTATCCAATTTTTGTAAAAATTCATTATGCCGCAAATTATACACAAAAACAAAGTGCAACTGTAATGCTTTAAAATGATGCATAAATGACTGTCATAGCATGAAAACTGTCAAAGTTATTCACAACCATATCGGAACCTCGAATTACCGCGTTTTTAAACCTGGGAAAATAATTCTACCGATTTATCCAATTGGCCGTTTTCTAAAAATACATTATGCAAAAAATTATATACCAAAACAAATGGCAATTTTAATGCTTTAAAATGGTGCATAAACGACTGTCCTAGCACGAAAACTGCCAAAGTTAATTGCAGCCATATCGGAACCTCAGATTACCGCGTTTATTAAACATAGAACAAAAATTCTACCGATCTATCAAATTCACCAATTAGTAAAAACACACATTATGCTACAAATTATATACCATATTAAAGTGCAATCATAATGCTTTAAAATGAAGCATAAATGACTGTCATAGCATGAAAACTGTCAATGTTATTTGCAACCATATCGGAACCTCAAATTACCGCCTTTTTAAAGCTGTGAAAATAATTCTACCGATCTATCCAATTGGCAATTTTCTAAAAATATATTATGCAATAAATTATATACCAAAACAAATGGCAACTATAATGCAATAAAAATATATATAAACGACTGTTATAACATGAAAACTATAAAAGTTATTTGCAACCATATCGGAGCCTTGAATTACCGCATTTTTAAACCTGTACCAATAAATATACCGATCTATCCAAATTTTGTAAAAATTCATTATGTCACAAATTATACACCAAAATAAAGTGTAACTGTAATGCTTTAAAATGATGCATAAACTATTGCCCTAGCATGAAAACTGTCAAAGTTATTTGCAACCATATCGGAACCTCAAATTACCGCGTTTTTAAACATAGAGCAATAATTCTACCGATCCATCAAATTGACCATTTTTTAGACGAACACATTATGCCACAAGTGATATACCAAATTAAAGTGCAATCATAATGCTCTAAGCTGATGCATAAATGACTGTCATAGCATGAAAACTGTCAAAGTTATTCACAACCATATCGGAACCTCAAATTACCGCCTTTTTAAACCTGGGAAAATAATTCTACCGATCTATCCAATTGGCCATTTTCTTAAAATACATTATGCAATAAATTATATACCAAAACAAATGGCAATTTTAATGCTTTAAAATGGTGCATAAACGACTGTCCTAGCACGAAAACTGCCAAAGTTAATTGCAACCATATCGGAACCTCAGATTACTGCGTTTGTTAAACATAGAACAATAATTCTACCGATCTATCAAATTGACCAATTTGTAAAAATACACATTATGCTACAAATGATATACCATATTAAAGTGCAATCATAATGCTTTAAAATGATGCATAAATGACTGTCATAGCATGAAAACTGTCAATGTTATTTGCAGCCATATCGGAACCTCAAACTACCGCGTTTTTAAAGCTGTGAAAATAATTCTACCGATCTATCCAATTGGCCATTTTCCAACAATATACTATGGAATAAATTATATACCAAAGCAAATGGCAACTATAATGCAATAAAAAGATATATAAACGACTGTTATAACATGAAAACTATAAAAGTTATTTGCAACCATATCGGGGCCTTAAATTACCGCATTTTTAAACCTGTACCAATAAATATACCGATCTATCCAATTTTTGTAAAAATTCATTATGCCACAAATTATACACAAAAACAAAGTGCAACTGTAATGCTTTAAAATGATGCGTAAACTAATGCCCTAGCATGAAAACTGTCAAAGTTTTTTGCAACCATATCGGAACCTCAAATTGCCGCGTTTTTAAACATTGAACAATAATTCTACCGATCCATCAAATTGACCATTTTTTAGACGAACACATTATGCCACAAATGATATACCAAATTAAAGTGCAATCATAAAGCTCTAAATTGATGCATAAATGACTGTCATAGCATGAAAACTGTCAAAGTAATTCACAACCATATCGGAACCTCAAATTACCGCCTTTTTAAACCTGGGAAAATAATTCTATCGATCTATCCAATTGGCCATCTTCTAAAAATACATTATGCAAAAAATTATATACCAAAACAAATGGCAACTAAAATGCAATAAAAAGATGTATAAACGACTGTTATAACATGAAAACTATAAAAGTTATTTGCAACCATATCGGGGCCTTAAATTACCGCATTTTTAAACCTGTACCAATAAATATACCGATCTATCCAATTTTTGTAAAAATTCATTATGCCACAAATTATACACAAAAACAAAGTGCAACTTTGAACAATAGAACAATAATTCTACCGATCTATCAAATTCACCAATTAGTAAAAACACACATTATGCTACAAATTATATACCATATTAAAGTGCAATCATAATGCTTTAAAATGAAGCATAAATGACTGTCATAGCATGAAAACTGTCAATGTTATTTGCAACCATATCGGAACCTCAAATTACCGCCTTTTTAAAGCTGTGAAAATTATTCTACCGATCTATCCAATTGGCAATTTTCTAAAAATATATTATGTAATAAATTATATACCAAAACAAATGGCAACTATAATGCAACAAAAAGATATATAAACGACTGTTATAACATGAAAACTATAAAAGTTATTTGCAACCATATCGGAGCCTTGAATTACCGCATTTTTAAACCTGTACCAATAAATATACCGATCTATCCAACTTTTGTAAAAATTCATTATGCCACAAATTATACACCAAAATAAAGTGCTTTAAAATGATGCATAAACTATTGCCCTAGCATAAAAACTGCCAAAGTTAATTGCAACCATATCGGAACCTCAAATTACCGCGTTTTTAAACATAGAACAATAATTCTACCGATCTATCAAATTGACCAATTTGTAAAAACACACATTATGCTACAAATTATATACCATATTAAAGTGCAATCATAATGCTTTAAAATGATGCATAAATGACTGTCATAGCATGAAAACTGTCAATGTTATTTGCAACCATATCGGAACCTCAAATTACCGCATTTATAAAGCTGTGAAAATAATTCTACCGATCTATCCAATTGGCAATTTTCCAAAAATATATTATGCAACAAATTATATACCAAAACAAATGGCAACTATAATGCAATAAAAAGATATATAAACGACTGTTATAACATGAAAACTATAAAAGTTATTTGCAACCATATCGGAGCCTTGAATTACCGCATTTTTAAACCTGTACCAATAAATATACCGATCTATCCAACTTTTGTAAAAATTCATTATGCCACAAATTATACACCAAAATAAAGTGCAACTGTAATGCTTTAAACTGATGCATAAACTATTGCCCTAGCATGAAAACTGTCAATGTTATTTGCAACCATATCGGAACCTCAAATTACCGCGTTTTTAAACATAGAACAATAATTCTACCGATCCATCAAATTGACCATTTTTTAGACGAACACATTATGTCACAAATGATATACCAAATTAAAGTGCAATCATAATGCTCTAAACTGATGCATAAATGACTGTCATAGCATGAAAACTGTCAAAGTAATTCACAACCATATCGGAACCTCAAATTACCGCCTTTTTAAACCTGGAAAAATAATTCTATCGATCTATCCAATTGGCCATCTTCTAAAAATACATTATGCAATAAATTATATACCAAAACAAATGGCAACTAAAATGCAATAAAAAGATATATAAACGACTGTTATAACATGAAAACTATAAAAGTTATTTGCAACCATATCGGAGCCTTAAATTACCGCATTTTTGAACCTGTACCAATAAATATACCGATCTATCCAATTTTTGTAAAAATTCATTATGCCACAAATTATACACCAAAATAAAGTGCAACTGTAATGCTTTAAAATGATGGGTAAACTAATGCCCTAGCATGAAAACTGTCAAAGTTATTTGCAACCATATCGGAACCTCAAATTACCGCGTTTTTAAACATAGAACAATAATTCTACCGATCCATCAAATTGACCATTTTTTAGACGAACACATTATGTCACAAATGATATACCAAATTAAAGTGCAATCATAATGCTCTAAACTGATGCATAAATGACTGTCATAGCATGAAAACTGTCAAAGTAATTCACAACCATATCGGAACCTCAAATTACCGCCTTTTTAAACCTGGGAAAATAATTCTATCGATCTATCCAATTGGCCATCTTCTAAAAATACATTATGCAATAAATAATATACCAAAACAAATGGCAAATAAAATGCAATAAAAAGATGTATAAACGACTGTTATAACATGAAAACTATAAAAGTTATTTGCACCCATATCGGGGCCTTAAATTACCGCATTTTTAAACCTGTACCAATAAATATACCGATCTATCCAATTTTTGTAAAAATTCATTATGCCACAAATTATACACAAAAACAAAGTGCAACTGTAATGCTTTAAAATGATGCATAAATGACTGTCATAGCATGAAAACTGTCAAAGTTATTCACAACCGTATCGGAACCTCAAATTACCGCGTTTTTAAACCTGGGAAAATAATTCTACCGATTTATCCAATTGGCCGTTTTCTAAAAATACATTATGCAATAAATTATATACCAAAACGAATGGCAATTTTAATGCTTTAAAATGGTGCATAAACGACTGTCCTAGCACGAAAACTGCCAAAGTTAATTGCAGCCATATCGGAACCTCAGATTACCGCGTTTATTAAACATAGAACAATAATTCTACCGATCTATCAAATTCACCAATTAGTAAAAACACACATTATGCTACAAATTATATACCATATTAAAGTGCAATCATAATGCTTTAAAATGAAGCATAAATGACTGTCATAGCATGAAAACTGTCAATGTTATTTGCAACCATATCGGAACCTCAAATTACCGCATTTTTAAAGCTGTGAAAATAATTCTACCGATCTATCCAATTGGCAATTTTCTAAAAATATATTATGCAATAAATTATATACCAAAACAAATGGCAACTATAATGCAATAAAAAGATATATAAACGACTGTTATAACATGAAAACTATAAAAGTTATTTGCAACCATATCGGAGCCTTGAATTACCGCATTTTTAAACCTGTACCAATAAATATACCGATCTATCCAACTTTTGTAAAAATTCATTATGTTACAAATTATACACCAAAATAAAGTGTAACTGTAATGCTTTAAAATGATGCATAAACTATTGCCCTAGCATGAAAACTGTCAAAGTTATTTGCAACCATATCGGAACCTCAAATTACCGCGTTTTTAAATATTGAACAATAATTCTACCGATCCATCAAATTGACCATTTTTTAGACGAACACATTATGCCACAAATGATATACCAAATTAAAGTGCAATCATAATGCTCTAAACTGATGCATAAATGACTGTCATAGCATGAAAACTGTCAAAGTAATTCACAACCATATCGGAACCTCAAATTACCGCCTTTTTAAACCTGGGAAAATAATTCTATCGATCTATCCAATTGGCCATCTTCTAAAAATACATTATGCAATAAATTATATGCCAAAACAAATGGCAACTAAAATGCAATAAAAAGATGTATAAACGACTGTTATAACATGAAAACTATAAAAGTTATTTGCAACCATATCGGGGCCTTAAATTACCGCATTTTTAAACCTGTACCAATAAATATACCGATCTATCCAATTTTTGTAAAAATTCATTATGCCACAAATTATACACAAAAACAAAGTGCAACTTTGAACAATAGAACAATAATTCTACCGATCTATCAAATTCACCAATTAGTAAAAACACACATTATGCTACAAATTATATACCATATTAAAGTGCAATCATAATGCTTTAAAATGAAGCATAAATGACTGTCATAGCATGAAAACTGTCAATGTTATTTGCAACCATATCGGAACCTCAAATTACCGCATTTTTAAAGCTGTGAAAATTATTCTACCGATCTATCCAATTGGCAATTTCCTAAAAATATATTATGTAATAAATTATATACCAAAACAAATGGCAACTATAATGCAACAAAAAGATATATAAACGACTGTTATAACATGAAAACTATAAAAGTTATTTGCAACCATATCGGAGCCTTGAATTACCGCATTTTTAAACCTGTACCAATAAATATACCGATCTATCCAACTTTTGTAAAAATTCATTATGCCACAAATTATACACCAAAATAAAGTGCTTTAAAATGATGCATAAACTATTGCCCTAGCATAAAAACTGTCAAAGTTATTTGCAACCATATCGGAACCTCAAATTGCCGCGTTTTTAAACATAGAACAATAATTCTACCGATCCATCAAATTGACCATTTTTTAGACGAACACATTATGCCACAAATGATATACCAAATTAAAGTGCAATCATAATGCTCTAAACTGATACATAAATGACTGTCATAGCATGAAAACTGTCAAAGTTATTCACAACCATATCGGAACCTCAAATTACCGCCTTTTTAAACCTGGGAAAATAATTCTACCGATCTATACAATTGGCCATTTTCTTAAAATACATTATGCAATAAATTATATACCAAAACAAATGGCAATTTTAATGCTTTAAAATGGTGCATAAACGACTGTCCTAGCACGAAAACTGCCAAAGTTAATTGCAACCATATCAGAACCTCAGATTACTTCTTTTATTAAACATAGAACAATAATTCTACCGATCTATCAAATTGACCAATTTGTAAAAACACACATTATGCTACAAATTATATACCATATTAAAGTGCAATCATAATGCTTTAAAATGATGCATAAATGACTGTCATAGCATGAAAACTGTCAATGTTATTTGCAACCATATCGGAACCTCAAATTAAAGCTGTGAAAATAATTCTACCGATCTATCCAATTGGCAATTTTCTAAAAATATATTATGCAATAAATTATATACCAAAACAAATGGCAACTATAATGCAATAAAAAGATATAAACGACTGTTATAACATGAAAACAATAAAAGTTATTTGCAACCATATCGGAGCCTTGAATTACCGCATTTTGAAACCTGTACCAATAAATATACCGATCTATCCAACTTTTGTAAAAATTCATTATGCCACAAATTATACACCAAAATAAAGTGCAACTGTAATGCTTTAAAATGATGCATAAACTATTGCCCTAGCATGAAAACTGTCAAAGTTATTTGCAACCATATCGGAACCTCAAATTACCGCGTTTTTAAACATAGAACAATAATTCTACCGATCCTTCAAAGTTAAAAACATGAAAACTGTCAAAGTTATTCACAACCATATCGGAACCTCAAATTACCTAGCACGAAAACTGCCAAAGTTAATTGCAACCATATCGGAACCTCAGATTACTGCGTTTATTAAACATAATTCTACCTATCTATCAAATTGACCAATTTGTAAAAATACACATTATGCTACAAATGATATACCATATTAAAGTGCAATCATAATGCTTTAAAATGATGCATAAACGACTGTTATAACATGAAAACTATAAAAGTTATTTGCAACCATATCATGGCCTTAAATTACCGCATTTTTAAACCTGTACCAATAAATATACCGATCTATCCAATTTTTTTTAAAATTCATTATGCCACAAATTATACACAAAAACAAAGTGCAACTGTAATGCTTTAAAATGATGCATAAATGACTGTCATTGCATGAAAACTGTCAAAGTTATTCACAACCATATCGGAACCTCAAATTACCGCGTTTTTAAAACTGGGAAAATAATTCTACCGATTTATCCAATTGGCCGTTTTCTAAAAATACATTATGCAATAAATTATATACCAAAACAAATGGCAATTTTAATGCTTTAAAATGGTGCATAAACGACTGTCCTAGCACGAAAACTGCCAAAGTTAATTTCAGCCATATCGGAACCTCAGATTACCGCGTTTATTAAACATAGAACAATAATTCTACCGATCTATCAAATTCACCAATTAGTAAAAACACACATTATGCTACAAATTATATACCATATTAAAGTGCAATCATAATGCTTTAAAATGATGCATAAATGACTGTCATAGCATTAAAACTGTCAATGTTATTTGCAACCATATCGGAACCTCAAATTACCGCCTTTTGAAAGCTGTGAAAATAATTCTACCGATCTATCCAATTGGCAATTTTCTAAAAATATATTATGCAATAAATTATATACCAAAACAAATGGCAACTATAATGCACTAAAAAGATATATAAACGACTGTTATAACATGAAAACTATAAAAGTTATTTGCAACCATATCGGAGCCTTGAATTACCGCATTTTTAAACCTGTACCAATAAATATACCGATCTATCCAACTTTTGTAAAAATTCATTATGCCACAAATTATACACCAAAATAAAGTGCAACTGTAATGCTTTAAAATGATGCATAAACTATTGCCCTAGCATGAAAACTGTCAAAGTTATTTGCAACCATATCGGAACCTCAAATTACCTCGTTTTTAAACATAGAACAATAATTCTACCGATCCATCAAATTATTCTACCGAGCCACAAATGATATACCAAATTAAAGTGCAATCATAATGCTCTAAACTGATGCATAAATGACTGTCATAGCATGAAAACTGTCAAAGTTATTCACAACCATATCGGAACCTCAAATTACCGCCTTTTTAAACCTGGGAAAATAATTCTACTGATCTATCCAATTGGCCATTTTCTTAAAATACATTATGCAATAAATTATGTACCAAAACAAATGGCAATTTTAATGCTTTTAAATGGTGCATAAACGACTGTCCTAGCACGAAAACTGCCAAAGTTAATTGCAACCATATCGGAACCTCAGATTACTGCTTTTATTAAACATAGAACAATAATTCTACCGATCTATCAAATTGACCAATTTGTAAAAACACACATTATGCTACAAATTATATACCATATTAAAGTGCAATCATAATGCTTTAAAATGATGCATAAAAACTGTCAATGTTATTTGCAACCATATCGGAACCTCAAATTACCGCCTTTTTAAAGCTGTGAAAATAATTCTACCGATCTATCCAATTGGCAATTTTCTAAAAATATATTATGCAATAAATTATATACCAAAACAAATGGCAACTATAATGCAATAAAAAGATATATAAACGACTGTTATAACATGAAAACTATAAAAGTTATTTGCAACCATATCGGAGCCTTGAATTACCGCATTTTTAAACCTGTACCAATAAATATACCGATCTATCCAACTTTTGTAAAAATTCATTATGCCACAAATTATACACCAAAATAAAGTGCTTTAAAATGATGCATAAACTATTGCCCTAGCATAAAAACTGTCAAAGTTAGTTGCAACCATATCGGAACCTCAAATTACCGCGTTTTTAAACATAGAATAATAATTCTACCGATCCATCAAATTGACCATTTTTTAGACGAACACATTATGCCACAAATGATATACCAAATTAAAGTGCAATCATAATGCTCTAAACTGATACATAAATGACTGTCATAGCATGAAAATAAAAAGATATATAAACGACTGTTATAACATGAAAACTATAAAAGTTATTTGCAACCATATCGGAGACTTAAATTACCGCATTTTTGAACCTGTACCAATAAATATACCGATATATCCAATTTTTGTAAAAATTCATTATGCCACAAATTATACACCAAAATAAAGTGCAACTCTAATGCTTTAAAATGATGCGTAAACTAATGCCCTAGCATGAAAACTGTCAAAGTTATTTGCAACCATATCGGAACCTCAAATTACCGCGTTTTTAAACATAGAACAATAATTCTACCGATCCATCAAATTGACCATTTTTTAGACGAACACATTATGCCACAAATGTTATACCAAATTAAAGTGCAATCATAATGCTCTAAACTGATGCATAAATGACTGTCATAGCATGAAAACTGTCAAAGTAATTCACAACCATATCGGAACCTCAAATTACCGCCTTTTTAAACCTGGGAAAATAATTCTATCGATCTATCCAATTGGCCATCTTCTAAAAATACATTATGCAATAAATTATATACCAAAACAAATGGCAACTAAAATGCAATAAAAAGATGTATAAACGACTGTTATAACATGAAAACTATAATAGTTATTTGCAACCATATCGGGGCCTTAAATTACCGCATTTTTAAACCTGTACCAATAAATATACCGATCTATCCATTTTTTGTAAAAATTCATTATGCCACAAATTATACACCAAAATAAAGTGCAACTGTAATGCTTTAAAATGATGCATAAATGACTGTCATAGCATGAAAACTGTCAAAGTTATTCACAACCATATCGGAACCTCAAATTACCGCGTTTTTAAACCTGGGAAAATAATTCTACCGATTTATCCAATTGGCCGTTTTCTAAAAATACATTATGCAATAAATTATATACCAAAACCAATGGCAATTTTAATGCTTTAAAATGGTGCATAAACGACTGTCCTAGCACGAAAACTGCTAAAGTTAATTGCAGCCATATCGGAACCTCAGATTACCGAGTTTATTAAACATAGAACAATAATTCTACCGATCTATCAAATTCACCAATTAGTAAAAACACACATTATGCTACAAATTATATACCATATTAAAGTGCAATCATAATGCTTTAAAATGAAGCATAAATGACTGTCAGCATGAAAACTGTCAATGTTATTTGCAACCATATCGGAACCTCAAATTACCGCCTTTTTAAAGCTGTGAAAATAATTCTACCGATCTATCCAATTGGAAATTTTCTAAAAATATATTATGCAATAAATTATATACCAAAACAAATGGCAACTATAATGCAATAAAAAGATATATAAACGACTGTTATAACATGAAAACTATAAAAGTTATTTGCAACCATATCGGAGCCTTGAATTACCGCATTTTGAAACCTGTACCAATAAATATACCGATCTATCCAACTTTTGTAAAAATTCATTATGCCACAAATTATACACCAAAATAAAGTGCAACTGTAATGCTTTAAAATGATGCATAAACTATTGCCCTAGCATGAAAACTGTCAAAGTTATTTGCAACCATATCGGAACCTCAAATTACCGCCTTTTTAAACCTGGGAAAATAATTCTACCGATCTATCCAATTGGCCATTTTCTAAAAATATATTATGCAATAAATTATACACCAAAACAAATGGCAATTTTAATGCTTTAAAATGGTGCATAAACGACTGTCCTAGCACGAAAACTGCCAAAGTTAATTGCAACCATATCGGAACCTCAGATTACTGCGTTTATTAAACATAGAACAATAATTCTACCGATCTATCAAATTGACCAATTTGTAAAAATACACATTATGCTACAAATGATATACCATATTAAAGTGCAATCATAATGCTTTAAAATGATGCATAAAGGACTGTCATAGCGTGAAAACTGTCAATGTTATTTGCAGCCATATCGGAACCTCAAACTACCGCGTTTTTAAGGCTGTGAAAATAATTCCACCGATCTATCCAATTGGCCATTTTCCAAAAATATATTATGGAATAAATTATATACCAAAGCAAATGGCAACTATAATGCAATAAAAAGATATATAAACGACTGTTATAACATGAAAACTATAAAAGTTATTTGCAACCATATCGGAGCCTTAAATTACCGCAGTTTTGAACCTGTACCAATAAATATACCGATCTATCCAATTTTTGTAAAAATTCATTATGCCACAAATTATACACCAAAATAAAGTGCAACTGTAATGCTTTAAAATGATGCGTAAACTAATGCCCTAGCATGAAAACTGTCAAAGTTATTTGCAACCATATCGGAACCTCAAATTACCGCGTTTTTAAACATAGAACAATAATTCTACCGATCCATCAAATTGACCATTTTTTAAACGAACACATTATGCCACAAATGATATACCAAATTAAAGTGCAATCATAATGCTCTAAACTGATGCATAAATGACTGTCATAGCATGAAAACGGTCAAAGTTATTCACAACCATATCGGAACCTCAAATTACCGCCTTTTTAAACCTGGGAAAATAATTCTATCGATCTATCCAATTATGCAATAAATTATATACCAAAACAAATGGCAACTAAAATGCAATAAAAAGATGTATAAACGACTGTTATAACATGAAAACTATAAAAGTTATTTGCAACCATATCGGGGCCTTAAATTGCCGCATTTTTAAACCTGTACCAATAAATATACCGATCTATCCAATTTTTGTAAAAATTCATTATGCCACAAATTATACACAAAAACAAAGTGCAACTGAAATGCTTTAATATGATGCATAAATGACTGTCATAGCATGAAAACTGTCAAAGTTATTCACAACCATATCGGAACCTCAAATTACCGCGTTTTTAAACCTGGGAAAATAATTCTACCGATTTATCCAATTGGCCGTTTTCTAAAAATACATTATGCAATAAATTATATACCAAAACAAATGGCAATTTTAATGCTTTAAAATGATGCATAAACGACTGTCCTAGCACGAAAACTGCTAAAGTTAATTGCAGCCATATCGGAACCTCAGATTACCGCGTTTATTAAACATAGAACAATAATTCTACCGATCTATCAAATTCACCAATTAGTAAAAACACACAATATGCTACAAATTATATACCATATTAAAGTGCAATCATAATGCTTTAAAATGAAGCATAAATGACTGTCATAGCATGAAAACTGTCAATGTTATTTGCAACCATATCGGAACCTCAAATTACCGCCTTTTTAAAGCTGTGAAAATAATTCTACCGATCTATCCAATTGGCAATTTTCTAAAAATATATTATGAAATAAATTATATACCAAAACAAATGGCAACTATAATGCAATAAAAAGATATATAAACGACTTTTATAACATGAAAACTATAAAAGTTATTTGCAACCATATCGGAGCCTTGAATTACCGCATTTTTAAACCTGTACCAATAAATATACCGATCTATCCAACTTTTGTAAAAATTCATTATGCCACAAATTATACACCAAAATAAAGTGCAACTGTAATGCTTTAAAATGATGCATAAACTATTGCCCTAGCATAAAAACTGTCAAAGTTATTTGCAACCATATCGGAACCTCAAATTACCGCGTTTTTAAACATAGAACAATAATTCTACCGATCCATCAAATTGACCATTTTTTAGACGAACACATTATGCCACAAAAGATATATCAAATTAAAGTGCAATCATAATGCTCTAAACTGATGCATAAATGACTGTCATAGCATGAAAACAGTCAAAGTTATTCACAACCATATCGGAACCTCAAATTACCGCCTTTTTAAACCTAGGAAAATAAATCTACCGATCTATCCAATTGGCCATTTTCTTAAAATACATTATGCAATAAATTATATGCCAAAACAAATGGCAATTTTAATGCTTTAAAATGGTGCATAAACGACTGTCCTAGCACGAAAACTGCCAAAGTTAATTGCAACCATATCGGAACCTCAGATTACCGCGTTTATTAAACATAGAACAATAATTCTACCGATCTATCAAATTCACCAATTTGTAAAAATACACATTATGCTACAAATGATATACCATATTAAAGTGCAATCATAATGCTTTAAAATGATGCATAAATGACTGTCAGCGTGAAAACTGTCAATGTTATTTGCAGCCATATCGGAACCTCAAATTACCGCGATTTTAAACATAGAACAATAATTCTACCGATCCATCAAATTGACCATTTTTTAGACGAACACATTATGCCACAAATGATATACCAAATTAAAGTGCAATCATAATGCTCTAAACTGATGCATAAATGACTGTCATAGCGTGAAAACTGTCAATGTTATTTGCAGCCATATCGGAACATCAAACTACCGCGTTTTTAAAGCTGTGAAAATAATTCTACCGATCTTTCCAATTGGCCATTTTCCAAAAATATATTATGGAATAAATTATATACCAAAGCAAATGGCAACTATAATGCAATAAAAAGATATATAAACGACTGTTATAACATGAAAACTATAAAAGTTATTTGCAACCATATCGGAGCCTTAAATTACCGCATTTTTGAACCTGTACCAATAAATATACCGATCTATCCAATT
The DNA here is from genome assembly GCF_015586225.1 of Lucilia sericata. Lineage (NCBI taxonomy): Eukaryota > Metazoa > Arthropoda > Insecta > Diptera > Calliphoridae > Lucilia > Lucilia sericata. Next base: position 212,327 of record NW_023994452.1, read on the forward strand.
TTTGTAAAAATTCATTATACCACAAGTTATACACCAAAATAAAGTGCAACTGTAATGCTTTAAAATGATGCGTAAACTAATGCCCTAGCATGAAAACTGTCAAAGTTATTTGCAACCATATCGGAACCTCAAATTACCGCCTTTTTAAACATAGAACAATAATTCTACCGATCCATCAAATTGACCATTTTTTAGACGAACACATTATGCCACAAATGATACACCAAATTAAAGTGCAATCATAATGCTCTAAACTGATGCATAAATGACTGTCATAGCATGAAAACTGTAAAAGTAATTCTCAACCATATCGGAACCGCAAATTACCGCCTTCTTAAACCTGGGAAAATAATTCTATCGATCTATCCAATTGGCCATCTTCTAAAAATACATTATGCAATAAATTATATAGCAAAACAAATGGCAATTAAAATGCAATAAAAAGATGTATAAACGATTGTTATAACATTAAAACTATAAAAGTTATTTGCAACCATATCAGGGCCTTAAATTACCGCATTTTTAAACCTGTACCAATAAATATACCGATCTATCCAATTTTTGTTAAAATTCGTCATGCCACAAATTATACACAAAAACAAAGTGCAACTGTAATGCTTCAAAATGATGCATAAATGACTGTCATAGCATGAAAACTGTCAAAGTTATTCACAACCATATCGGAACCTCAAATTACCGCGTTTTTAAACCTGGGAAAATAATTCTACCGATTTATCCAATTGGCCGTTTTCTAAAAATACATTATGCAATAAATTATATACCAAAACAAATGGCAATTTTAATGCTTTAAAATGGTGTATAAACGACTGTCCTAGCACGAAAACTGCCAAAGTTAATTGCAGCCATATCGGAACCTCAGATTACCGCGTTTATTAAACATAGAACAATAATTCTACCCATCTATCAAATTCACCAATTAGTAAAAACACACATTATGCTACAAATTGTATACCATATTAAAGTGCAATCATAATGCTTTAAAATGAAGCATAAACGACTGTCCTAGCACGAAAACTGCCAAAGTTAATTGCAACCATATCGGAACCTCAGATTACTGCGTTTATTAAACATAGAACAATAATTCTACCGATCTATCAAATTGACCAATTTGTAAAAATACACATTATGCTACAAATGATATACCATATTAAAGTGCAATCATAATTCTTTAAACTGATGCATAAATGACTGTCATAGCGTGAAAACTGTCAATGTTATTTGCAGCCATATCGGAACCTCAAACTACCGCGTTTTTAAAGCTGTGAAAATAATTCTACCGATCTATCCAATTGGCCATTTTCCAAAAATATATTATGGAATAAATTATATACCAAAGCAAATGGCAACTATAATGCAATAAAAAGATTATATATCTTTATATAATTATGCCACAAATGATATACCAAATTAAAGTGCAATCATAATGCTCTAAACTGATGCATAAATGACTGTCATAGCATGAAAACTGTCAAAGTTATTCACAACCATATCGGAACCTCAAATTACCGCCTTTTTAAACCTGGGAAAATAATTCTACCGATATATCCAATTGGCCATTTTCTTAAAATACATTATGCAATAAATTATATACCAAAACAAATGGCAACTAAAATGCAATAAAAAGATGTATAAACGACTGTTATAACATGAAAACTATAAAAGTTATTTGCAACCATATCGGGGCCTTAAATTACCGCATTTTTAAACCTGTACCAATAAATATACCGATCTATCCCATTTTTGTAAAAATTCATTATGCCACAAATTATACACAAAAACAAAGTGCAACTGTAATGCTTTAAAATGATGCATAAATGACTGTCATAGCATGAAAACTGTCAAAGTTATTCACAACCATATCGGAACCTCAAATTACCGCGTTTTTAAACCTGGGAAAATAATTCTACCGATTTATCCAATTGGCCGTTTTCTAAAAATACATTATGCAATAAATTATATACCAAAACAAATGGCAATTTTAATGCTTTAAAATGGTGCATAAACGACTGTCCTAGCACGAAAACTGCCAAAGTTAATTGCAGCCATATCGGAACCTCAGATTACCGCGTTTATTAAACATAGAACAATAATTCTACCGATCTATCAAATTCACCAATTAGTAAAAACACACATTATGCTACAAATTATATACCATATTAAAGTGCAATCATAATGCTTTAAAATGAAGCATAAATGACTGTCATAGCATGAAAACTGTCAATGTTATTTGCAACCATATCGGAACCTCAAATTACCGCCTTTTTAAAGCTTTGAAAATAATTCTACCGATCTATCCAATTGGCAATTTTCTAAAAATATATTATGCAATAAATTATATACCAAAACAAATGGCAACTATAATGCAATAAAGTTATATATAAACGACTGTTATAACGTGAAAACTATAAAAGTTATTTGCAACCATATCGGAGCCTTGAATTACCGCATTTTTAAACCTGTACCAATAAATATACCGATCTATCCAACTTTTGTAAAAATTCATTATGCCACAAATTATACACCAAAATAAAGTGCAACTGTAATGCTTTAAAATGATGCATAAACTATTGCCCTAGCATGAAAACTGTCAAATTTATTTGCAACCATATCGGAACCTCAAATTACCGCGTTTTTAAACATAGAACAATAATTCTACCGATAATTCAAATTGACCATTTTTTAGACGAACACATTGTGCCACAAATGATATACCAAATTAAAGTGCAATCATAATGCTTTAAAATGATGCATAAATGACTGTCATAGCATGAAAACTGTCAAAGTTATTCACAACCATATCGGAACCTCAAATTACCGCCTTTTTAAACCTGGGAAAATAATTCTACCGATCTATCCAATTGGCCATTTTCTAAAAATACATTATGCAATAAATTATATACCAAAACAAATGGCAATTTTAATGCTTTAAAATGGTGCATAAACGACTGTCCTAGCACGAAAACTGCCAAAGTTAATTGCAACCATATCGGAACCTCAGATTACTGCGTTTATTAAACATAGAACAATAATTCTACCGATCTATCAAATTGATCAATTTGTAAAAATACACATTATGCTACAAATGATATACTGTCATAGCGTGAAAACTGTCAATGTTATTTGCAGCCATATCGGAACCTCAAACTACCGCGTTTTTAAAGCTGTGAAAATAATTCTACCGATCTATCCAATTGGCCATTTTCCAAAAATATATTATGGAATAAATAATATACCAAAGCAAATGGCAACTATAATGCAATAAAAAGATATATAAACGACTGTTATAACATGAAAACTATAAAAGTTATTTGCAACCATATCGGAGCCTTAAATTACCGCATTTTTGAACCTGTACCAATAAATATACCGATCTGTCCAATTTTTGTAAAAATTCATTATGCCACAAATTATACACCAAAATAAAGTGCAACTGTAATGCTTTAAAATGATGCGTAAACTAATGCCCTAGCATGAAAACTGTCAAAGTTATTTGCAACCATATCGGAACCTCAAATTACCGCGTTTTTAAACATAGAACAATAATTCTACCGATCCATCAAATTGACCATTTTTTAGACGAACACATTATGCCACAAATGATATACCAAATTAAAGTGCAATCATAATGCTCTAAACTGATGCATAAATGACTGTCATAGCATGAAAACTGTCAAAGTAATTCACAACCATATCGGAACCTCAAATTACCGCCTTTTTAAACCTGGGAAAATAATTCTATCGATATCTATCCAATTGGCCATCTTCTAAAAATACATTATGCAATAAATTATATACCAAAACAAATGGCAACTAAAATGCAATAAAAAGATGTATAAACGACTGTTATAACATGAAAACTATAAAAGTTATTTGCAACCATATCGGAGCCTTAAATTACCGCATTTTTGAACCTGTACCAATAAATATACCGATCTATCCAATTTTTGTAAAAATTCATTATGCCACAAATTATACACCAAAATAAAGTGCAACTGTAATGCTTTAAAATGATGCGTAAACTAATGCCCTAGCATGAAAACTGTCAAAGTTATTTGCAACCATATCGGAACCTCAAATTACCGCGTTTTTAAACATAGAACAATAATTCTACCGATCCATCAAATTGACCATTTTTTAGACGAACACATTATGCCACAAATGATATACCAAATTAAAGTGCAATCATAATGCTCTAAACTGATGCATAAATGACTGTCATAGCATGAAAACTGTCAAAGTAATTCACAACCATATCGGAACCTCAAATTACCGCCTTTTTAAACCTGGGAAAATAATTCTATCGATCTATCCAATTGGCCATCTTCTAAAAATACATTATGCAATAAATTATATACCAAAACAAATGGCAACTAAAATGCAATAAAAAGATGTATAAACGACTGTCATAACATGAAAACTATAAAAGTTATTTGCAACCATATCGGAGCCTTAAATTACCGCATTTTTGAACCTGTACCAATAAATATACCGATCTATCCAATTTTTGTAAAAATTCATTATGCCACAAATTATACACCAAAATAAAGTGCAACTGTAATGCTTTAAAATGATGCGTAAACTAATGCCCTAGCATGAAAACTGTCAAAGTTATTTGCAACCATATCGGAACCTCAAATTACCGCGTTTTTAAACATAGAACAATAATTCTACCGATCCATCAAATTGACCATTTTTTAGACGAACACATTATGCCACAAATGATATACCAAATTAAAGTGCAATCATAATGCTCTAAACTGATGCATAAATGACTGTCATAGCATGAAAACTGTCAAAGTAATTCACAACCATATCGGAACCTCAAATTACCGCCTTTTTAAACCTGGGAAAATAATTCTATCGATCTATCCAATTGGCCATAAATTATATACCAAAACAAATGGCAATTTTAATGCTTTAAAATGGTGCATAAACGACTGTCCTAGCACGAAAACTGCCAAAGTTAATTGCAACCATATCGGAACCTCAGATTACTGCGTTTATTAAACATAGAACAATAATTCTACCGATCTATCAAATTGATCAATTTGTAAAAATACACATTATGCTACAAATGATATACCATATTAAAGTGCAATCATAATGCTTTAAAATGATGCATAAATGACTGTCATAGCGTGAAAACTGTCAATGTTATTTGCAGCCATATCGGAACCTCAAACTACCGCGTTTTTAAAGCTGTGAAAATAATTCTACCGATCTATCCAATTGGCCATTTTCCAAAAATATATTATGGAATAAATAATATACCAAAGCAAATGGCAACTATAATGCAATAAAAAGATATATAAACGACTGTTATAACATGAAAACTATAAAAGTTATTTGCAACCATATCGGAGCCTTAAATTACCGCATTTTTGAACCTGTACCAATAAATATACCGATCTGTCCAATTTTTGTAAAAATTCATTATGCCACAAATTATACACCAAAATAAAGTGCAACTGTAATGCTTTAAAATGATGCGTAAACTAATGCCCTAGCATGAAAACTGTCAAAGTTATTTGCAACCATATCGGAACCTCAAATTACCGCGTTTTTAAACATAGAACAATAATTCTACCGATCCATCAAATTGACCATTTTTTAGACGAACACATTATGCCACAAATGATATACCAAATTAAAGTGCAATCATAATGCTCTAAACTGATGCATAAATGACTGTCATAGCATGAAAACTGTCAAAGTAATTCACAACCATATCGGAACCTCAAATTACCGCCTTTTTAAACCTGGGAAAATAATTCTATCGATATCTATCCAATTGGCCATCTTCTAAAAATACATTATGCAATAAATTATATACCAAAACAAATGGCAACTAAAATGCAATAAAAAGATGTATAAACGACTGTTATAACATGAAAACTATAAAAGTTATTTGCAACCATATCGGAGCCTTAAATTACCGCATTTTTGAACCTGTACCAATAAATATACCGATCTATCCAATTTTTGTAAAAATTCATTATGCCACAAATTATACACCAAAATAAAGTGCAACTGTAATGCTTTAAAATGATGCGTAAACTAATGCCCTAGCATGAAAACTGTCAAAGTTATTTGCAACCATATCGGAACCTCAAATTACCGCGTTTTTAAACATAGAACAATAATTCTACCGATCCATCAAATTGACCATTTTTTAGACGAACACATTATGCCACAAATGATATACCAAATTAAAGTGCAATCATAATGCTCTAAACTGATGCATAAATGACTGTCATAGCATGAAAACTGTCAAAGTAATTCACAACCATATCGGAACCTCAAATTACCGCATTTTTAAACCTAGGAAAATAATTCTATCGATCTATCCAATTGGCCATCTTCTAAAAATACATTATGCAATAAATTATATACCAAAACAAATGGCAACTAAAATGCAATAAAAAGATGTATAAACGACTGTCATAACATGAAAACTATAAAAGTTATTTGCAACCATATCGGAGCCTTAAATTACCGCATTTTTGAACCTGTACCAATAAATATACCGATCTATCCAATTTTTGTAAAAATTCATTATGCCACAAATTATACACCAAAATAAAGTGCAACTGTAATGCTTTAAAATGATGCGTAAACTAATGCCCTAGCATGAAAACTGTCAAAGTTATTTGCAACCATATCGGAACCTCAAATTACCGCGTTTTTAAACATAGAACAATAATTCTACCGATCCATCAAATTGACCATTTTTTAGACGAACACATTATGCCACAAATGATATACCAAATTAAAGTGCAATCATAATGCTCTAAACTGATGCATAAATGACTGTCATAGCATGAAAACTGTCAAAGTAATTCACAACCATATCGGAACCTCAAATTACCGCCTTTTTAAACCTGGGAAAATAATTCTATCGATCTATCCAGTTGGCCATCTTCTAAAAATACATTAGGCAAATATTAAATAAAATGCAAATTATCAATTAAATAAGACATGGTAAGATCTACACCATGTAGGGTATCATTGTTCCCTCCCCTGTCTTTACACCTTGACAACTAAAATACCCTGAATTTGCTAAAGTTGTCCCTAGAAATACATAATTTATATTATTAAGCGAAATAGTCCATTGTTGTTGTTATTCCCAAAAAAGAATTAAACTAGTGTGATCTCATGTTTACAAATTCAAACAAAAAAAAGTAATTTATTGATCATAATAGAAAATAGGAAAAAGAATAAAACAATAATAAGAATAAGAAAGAAAATATAGATAATTCACAATTTCTTTTTACATGTTTATGCACTGAGCGCAGAAAGCTTACTATTTTAATAAGTAAAAAAAAGTAAACAATAATAATTAACAAGTTAGAGTGCTATATTCGGCTGAGCCGAATCTTAAATACCCTCCACCAGCTACTTTTATATTAATACTTTTCTAATGCATCAAATATTTGTAGAAATAAGTTTTCTAATGTCTTAAATAGAAAAATCCCATGATTTACAGCTTAAATCTATTACAATTCCAAGATTTATTGAACATTACAAACGCCATTTTCTTTATATTTTTATAGGGCTTAGTAATATTTAGTAATTTGCATGTATGCATGTGTGTGAAAAAAATTAAGGATTGTTCTACACAAATAGATAATGCAACTAGTTAAATACGGTTAAAGCGCTTTTAGGGGAAGGACCTAGTATGGGAGATATGACCAAATATAGACCGATCGTAAAAAATTCTTTAAGTAAAATTTCTGTACATAAAAGCTATATTTCAGTAAAATTTTGTATCTATATCGTAATTAAGTAATAAGTAATGTGTCTTTAAGTGATTTTGTGAATGGAACCTTGTATGGGACCGACCGCACCCATGTTATGAACCGATCGTGAAAAAATCTTGAAATAGAATTTTTGTATACAAAACTAATATTTGTGCCAAATTTTGTATCAATAGCTTTATTTGGTAATGAGTAATGTGCGTTTAAGAGATTTTTGTAAAAGGACCTTGTATGGGTGCTATGACCAATTATGTATATAAAGTTATGTGCTTTTAAGTGATTTTCGGGAAAGGACCTTGTATGGGAGCTATGACCAGATATGGACTGATCGTAAAACCCTTTTATAGTAATATTTCTGTGCATATTTCTCAGTAATATTTCCGTGTATATAAGCAATATCTTAATTTAGTAATGAGTTATGCGCGTTTGAGTGATTTTTGGGAGGGGACCTTGTATGGGAGCTATGACCAATTATGAACGGATCGGAAAAAAATTCACAGTAATATATTATGAACAATACTTGTACCAAATTTTATATGGATTTCTTTATTTTGTAATGAGTAATGTGCGTTTAAATGATTTTCGGGAGGGGACCTTGTATGGGAGCTATGACCAATTTTGGACCGATCGTAAAAAATGTTCACAGTAATATTTCTATTCATATGAGCAATACTTGTACCAAATTTTATATGGTTATCTTAATTTGGTAATGAGTTATGCGTGTTCAAGTGATTTTTGGGAAGGGACCTTGTATGGGAGCTATGACCAATTATGGACCGATCGGAAACAATTTTCACAGTAATATTTCTATGCATATGGGCAATTTTATATTGATATCTTAATTTAATATGGATATCTTAATTTAGTAATGAGTTATGCGCGTTTAAGTGATTTTCGGGAGGGGACCTTGTATGGGAGCTATGACCAATTATGGACCGATCGGAAAAAACTTTCACAGTAATATTTCTGTGCATATGGTAAATACACATACCAAATTTTATATGGATATCTTAATTTGGTAATGAGTAATGTGCGTTTAAGTGATTTTCGGGAGGGGACCTTGTATGGGAGCTATGACCAATTATGGACCGATCGGAAAAAACTTTCACAGTAATATTTCTGTGCATATGGTCAATACTTATACCAAATTTTATATGGATAGCTTAATTTGGTAATGAGTAATGTGCGTTTAAGTGATTTTCGGGAGGGGACCTTGTATGGGAGCTATGACCAATTATGGACCGATCGGAAAAAACTTTCACAGTAATATTTCTATGCATATGGACAATACTTATACCAAATTTTGTATGGTTATCTTAATTTGGTAATGAGTTATACGTGTTTAAGTGATTTTTGGGAGGGGACCTTGTATGGGAGCTATGACCAATTATGGACCGATCGGAAAGAATTTTCACAGTTATATTTCTATGCATATGGGCAATGCTCGTACCAAATTTTATATGGACATCTTAATTTAGTAATGAGTTATGCGCGTTTAAGTGATTTTCGGGAGGGGACCTTGTATGGGAGCTATGGCCAATTATGGACCGATCGGAAAAAATTTTCACAGTTATATTTCTATGCATATGGGCAATGCTCGTACCAAATTTTATATAGATATCTTAATTTAGTAATGAGCTATGCGCGTTTAAGTGATTTTCGGGAGGGGACCTTGTATGGGAGCTATGACCAATTATGGACCGATCCAAAAACAATTTCACAGTAATATTTCTATGCATATGGACAATACTTATACCAAATTTTATATGGATATCTTAATTTGGTAATGAGTAATGTGCGTTTAAGTGATTTTCGGGAGGGGACCTTGTATGGGAGCTATGACCAATTATGGACCGATCGGAAAAAACTTTCACAGTAATATTTCTGTGCATATGGTCAATACTTATACCAAATTTTATATGGATAGCTTAATTTGGTAATGAGTAATGTGCGTTTAAGTGATTTTCGGGAGGGGACCTTGTATGGGAGCTATGACCAATTATGGACCGATCGGAAAAAACTTTCACAGTAATATTTCTATGCATATGGACAATACTTATACCAAATTTTATATGGATATCTTAATTTGGTAATGAGTTATGCGCGTTTAAGTGATTTTCGGGAGGGGACCTTGTATGGGAGCTATGTCCAATTATGGACCCATGCAAAAAATGTTTTCTCCGTATGAATTCTATTGACATAAGACTTTAATGTGCAAAATTTTGTGAAGATATCAACATTGTGGCGGAAGTTATTTACAAAAAACCCATTTTTCGGGAATATGTACTTTTGTATGGGAGGTACATGAAATTGTGGACCGATTCTAGTAATTTTCAGCAGGGATCAAGAACTTGTGTAGAAACGAATGTGTGGTGATTTTCATGGAATTATCTTGCATAGTTTTCGAGAAAATTACATCAGAATGTGTAAAAAATGCTTATTTTTTTCCGAGGTTGTTTTAAATTTTGATTCATAACTTTTCCCGGTGTGAACCGATTTAGCCCATTTTCAATACCAAACAACTTAGGAAAATGAAGAACATTTTGGGTGAATTTGGTTAAACTCTATTGCTTCGTTTTATCGTGAGCGTGTTTTACACAGACAGACGGACAGACGGACATAGCTAAATCGACTCAGAATTTGATAAGGACCCAGAATATATATACTTTGTTGGGTCTCAGATGAATATTTCTTGGTGTTACACACGGAATGACAAAGTTATATATACCCTCTATCACCACTGATGGTGGTGGAGGGTATAAAAAGCAATGAAAAAGGTAAAGGGGACAAAATTGAATCGGACTGGACTGGACGGAATTAGAATATAATTATTATGTTTTTAATGAGAACTTAATATTATAAATATGATATTACTTACAAAATTTATGTTTTGGATAGAGATGTTTTAATTTATGTCGTTCCGATTGTTGGGCCCATCAATGCAGGAATATATTCGACGTGGAGAACATGCTGTTGTAATTTTAGAAATTTTGTAAATAATACATACTTTAGTGTAGATTAGATATTAAGATTATATACTATTACACTCTGAGAAATAATTTCATTAATTTATGTAAAGTTTTAACATTTTACTAAAAATTTGTGTTTAGTGTAATGTTTTAAATAATTTTAGTTCAAATTAGAGATTTAAGTTTAGATTTAAATTAGGATAATAAAAATGTAGTTTAATTGAAAATATATAACATTTTTAGGTAGTAAATTTTTACAATATAACTTTAAACAATGTAACTTTTATATAATAGTAAAAATAGTAAATGTGTATGTATATGATTTTCTTGAAGATATTAACAGTATAAAATTATTTACAAATTAAATGGATTCATTTTCATACTATTAATAGGCATTTTAGATTATTGAGTTTAGTATAATTTCAACAATTTAGTTCATAAATTTTAACGAAAATATTTAAAAATTATTTACAGAATATTTAATTATTTTGTAAAATAGATAATAATTTTGGTAATTAGCAATATGAATGGGTTTAAAGAATTGACATGTGAAGCTTATGTAATGTACATCATACGTGTCTTTAAAAGTTAGGTTAGGTCCAAAATGTGATTCAAAGATTAGCGTTAAATCCGCATTAATAACACCACGTTGAAATAGAGATCACAAGGCCACAATTTTTCTAACCATTAGAAACTATTAGATTCCTCAAATCAATGCGTCTTAGACGATGGTTTGGTAACTTCCTTTAGCAAATTGGCACAATTATTGTATAGTGGGTCTTGGAACCCAATTATGTTGAATTCTTATTGGCTTTTATATATTCTAGAGTTGACCACTTTCAAGAATTAACTCTAAATATTGTTCTTAACTTATAACTTTTAAAACTTTTGGGTTTTTCCACAGTTAAAATTACTTTATGAAAACTTCCGATTTTTAATCTTTACTTCACAACAGGCTTTTTGTAAGTGACCTTATATTAAATGTCAAACGAATTTCGTAAGATTTTAACAAAAGCTTTTTAGTATATGTGCCAAAAATTAGTGAATATAAAAGAAATAGACTAATTATTCTTTAACATCATTAATAATGAATTGATTATCTGTCTGCATAAAAGAGACAAAAAATATTAATAATGGAAAAAATATATATCAAAATCGGAGAGATGTAAGTTTGCGTACACACACAAACATAGTAGAGTACCTCATACGTAGATAAATAAAATATATCGCATGCTACACATTTGGGAAAGAATGCTAATTACCATTATGAATTTTTAACATAAATGTAATTAAAAAAAATCGTTTCATGTTATTTGCAACGATATCGGAACCTCAAATTACCGCCTTTTTAAAGCTGTGAAAATAATTCTACCGATCTATCCAATTGGCAATTTTCTAAAAATATATTATGCAATAAATTATATACCAAAACAAATGGCAACTATAATGCAATAAAAAGATATATAAACGACTGTTATAACATGAAAACTATAAAAGTTATTTGCAACCATATCGGAGCCTTGAATTACCGCATTTTTAAACCTGTACCAATAAATATACCGATCTATCCAACTTTTGTAAAAATTCATTATGCCACAAATTATACACAAAAATAAAGTGCAACTGTAATGCTTTAAAATGATGCATAAACTATTGCCCTAGCATGAAAACTGTCAAAGTTATTTGCAACCATATCGGAACCTCAAATTACCGCGTTTATTAAACATAGAACAATAATTCTACCGATCAATCAAATTCACCAATTAGTAAAAACACACATTATGCTACAAATTATATACCATATTAAAGTGCAATCATAATGCTTTAAAATGAAGCATAAAGACTGTCATAGCATGAAAACTGTCAAAGTTACTTGCAATCATATCGGAACCTCAAATTACCGCCTTTTTAAAGCTGTGAAAATAATTCTACCGATCCATCAAATTGACCATTTTCTAAAAATATATTATGCAATAAATTATATATTAAACATAGAATAATAATTCTACCGATCTATCAAATTGACCAATTTGTAAAAACACACATTATGCTACAAATTATATACCATATTAAAGTGCAATCATAATGCTTTAAAATGATGCATAAATGACTGTCATAGCATGAAAACTGTCAATGTTATTTGCAACCATATCGGAACCTCAAATTACCGCCTTTTTAAAGCTGTGAAAATAATTCTACCGATCTATCCAATTGGCAATTTTCTAAAAATATATTATGCAATAAGTTATATACCAAAACGACTGTTATAACATGAAAACTATAAAAGTTATTTGCAACCATATCGGAGCCTTGAATTACCGCATTTTTAAACCTGTACCAATAAATATACCGATCTCTCCAATTTTTGTAAAAATTCATTATGCCACAAATTATACACAAAAACAAAGTGCAACTGTAATGCTTTAAAATGATGCATAAATGACTGTCATAGCATGAAAACTGTCAAAGTTATTCACAACCATATCGGAACCTCAAATTACCGCGTTTTTAAACCTCGGAAAATAATTCTACCGATTTATCCAATTGGCCGTTTTCTAAAGATACATTATGCAATAAATTATATACCAAAACAAATGGCAATTTTAATGCTTTAAAATGGTGCATAAACGACTGTCCTAGCACGAAAACTGCCAAAGTTAATTGCAGCCATATCGGAACCTCAGATTACCGCGTTTATTAAACATAGAACAATAATTCTACCGATCTATCAAATTGACGTTATGCTACAAATGATATACCATATTAAAGTGCAATCATAATGCTTTAAAATGATGCATAAATGACTGTCATAGCGTGAAAACTGTCAAAGTTATTTGCAGCCATATCGGAACCTCAAACTACCGCATTTTTAAAGCTGTGAAAATAATGCTACCGATCTATCCAATTGGCCATTTTCCAAAAATATATTGTGGAATAAATTATATACCAAAGCAAATGGCAACTATAATGCAATAAAAAGATATATAAATACTGTTATAACATGAAAACTATAAAAGTTATTTGCAACCATATCGGAGCCTTAAATTACCGCATTTTTGAACCTGTACCAATAAATATACCGATCTATCCAATTTTTGTAAAAATTCATTATGCCACAAATTATACACCAAAATAAAGTGCAACTGTAATGCTTTAAAATGATGCGTAAACTAATGCCCTAGCATGAAAACTGTCAAAGTTATTTGCAACCATATCGGAACCTCAAATTACCGCGTTTTTAAACATAGAACAATAATTCTACCGATCCATCAAATTGACCATTTTTTAGACGAACACATTATGCCACAAATGATATACCAAATTAAAGTGCAATCATAATGCTCTAAACTGATGCATAAATGACTGTCATAGCATGAAAACTGTCAAAGTAATTCACAACCATATCGGAACCTCAAATTACCGCCTTTTTAAACCTGGGAAAATAATTCTATCGATCTATCCAATTGGCCATATACCAAAACAAATGGCGACTAAAATGCAATAAAAAGATGTATAAACGACTGTTATAACATGAAAACTATAAAAGTTATTTGCAACCATATCGGGGCCTTAAATTACCGCATTTTTAAACCTGTACCAATAAATATACCGATCTATCCAATTTTTGTAAAAATTCATTATGCCACAAATTATACACAAAAACAAAGTGCAACTATAATGCTTTAAAATGATGCATAAATGACTGTCATAGCATGAAAACTGTCAAAGTTATTCACAACCATATCGGAACCTCAAATTACCGCGTTTTTAAACCTGGGAAAATAATTCTACCGATTTATCCAATTGGCCGTTTTCTAAAAATACATTATGCAATAAATTATATACCAAAACAAATGGCAATTTTAATGCTTTAAAATGGTGCATAAACGACTGACCTAGCACGAAAACTGCCAAAGTTAATTGCAGCCATATCGGAACCTCAGATTACCGCGTTTATTAAACATAGAACAATAATTCTACCGATCTATCAAATTCACCAATTAGTAAAAACACACATTATGCTACAAATTATATACCATATTAAAGTGCAATCATAATGCTTTAAAATGAAGCATAAATGACTGTCATAGCATGAAAACTGTCAATGTTTGTTACGCGCAGGTATAATAATAAAAATTGCAACTTGAATAAATTACAAGAAACTTCTGGAAAAGGGTTCGTAGGCATGAAAGATTGAGTCCGGCTGGCTCACATAGTAGTGATGGTTCTTAACCCGTTTTGTGCTACGCGTAATCATATAATCTTCTCATCATGCCAGAGATTATACTACTTAAGAGAAGGCAAATATTAAATAAAATGCAAATTATCAATTAAATAAGACATGGTAAGATCTACACCATGTAGGGTATCATTGTTCCCTCCCCTGTCTTTACACCTTGACAACTAAAATACCCTGAATTTGCTAAAGTTGTCCCTAGAAATACATAATTTATATTATTAAGCGAAATAGTCCATTGTTGTTGTTATTCCCAAAAAAGAATTAAACTAGTGTGATCTCATGTTTACAAATTCAAACAAAACAAGTTAGAGTGCTATATTCGGCTGAGCCGAATCTTAAATACCCTCCACCAGCTACTTTTATATTAATACTTTTCTAATGCATCAAATATTTGTAGAAATAAGATTTCTAATGTCTTAAATAGAAAAATCCCATGATTTACAGCTTAAATCTATTACAATTCCAAGATTTATTGAACATTACAAACGCCATTTTCTTTATATTTTTATAGGGCTTAGTAATATTTAGTAATTTGCATGTATGCATGTGTGTGAAAAAAATTAAGGATTGTTCTACACAAATAGATAATGCAACTAGTTAAATACGGTTAAAGCGCTTTTAGGGGAAGGACCTAGTATGGGAGATATGACCAAATATAGACCGATCGTAAAAAATTCTTTAAGTAAAATTTCTGTACATAAAAGATATATTTCAGTAAAATTTTGTATCTATATCGTAATTAAGTAATAAGTAATGTGTGTTTAAGTGATTTTGTGAATGGAACCTTGTATGGGACCGACCGCACCCATGTTATGAACCGATCGTGAAAAAATCTTGAAATAGAATTTTTGTATACAAAACTAATATTTGTGCCAAATTTTGTATCAATAGCTTTATTTGGTAATGAGTAATGTGCGTTTAAGAGATTTTTGTAAAAGGACCTTGTATGGGAGCTATGACCAATTATGTATATAAAGTTATGTGCTTTTAAGTGATTTTCGGGAAAGGACCTTGTATGGGAGCTATGACCAGATATGGACTGATCGTAAAACCCTTTTATAGTAATATTTCTGTGCATATTTCTCAGTAATATTTCCGTGTATATAAGCAATATCTTAATTTAGTAATGAGTTATGCGCGTTTGAGTGATTTTTGGGAGGGGACCTTGTATGGGAGCTATGACCAATTATGAACGGATCGGAAAAAAAATTCACAGTAATATATTTGTGTATATGAACAATACTTGTACTAAATTTTATATGGATTTCTTTATTTTGTAATGAGTAATGTGCGTTTAAATGATTTTCGGGAGGGGACCTTGTATGGGAGCTATGACCAATTTTGGACCGATCGTAAAAAATGTTCACAGTAATATTTCTATTCATATGAGCAATACTTGTACCAAATTTTATATGGTTATCTTAATTTGGTAATGAGTTATGCGTGTTCAAGTGATTTTTGGGAAGGGACCTTGTATGGGAGCTATGACCAATTATGGACCGATCGGAAACAATTTTCACAGTAATATTTCTATGCATATGGGCAATTTTATATTGATATCTTAATTTAATATGGATATCTTAATTTAGTAATGAGTTATGCGCGTTTAAGTGATTTTCGGGAGGGGACCTTGTATGGGAGCTATGACCAATTATGGACCGATCGGAAAAAACTTTCACAGTAATATTTCTGTGCATATGGTAAATACACATACCAAATTTTATATGGATATCTTAATTTGGTAATGAGTAATGTGCGTTTAAGTGATTTTCGGGAGGGGACCTTGTATGGGAGCTATGACCAATTATGGACCGATCGGAAAAAACTTTCACAATAATATTTCTATGCATATGGACAATACTTATACCAAATTTTGTATGGTTATCTTAATTTGGTAATGAGTTGTACGTGTTTAAGTGATTTTTGGGAGGGGACCTTGTATGGGAGCTATGACCAATTATGGACCGATCGGAAAGAATTTTCACAGTTATATTTCTATGCATATGGGCAATGCTCGTACCAAATTTTATATGGACATCTTAATTTAGTAATGAGTTATGCGCGTTTAAGTGATTTTCGGGAGGGGACCTTGTATGGGAGCTATGGCCAATTATGGACCGATCGGAAAAAATTTTCACAGTTATATTTCTATGCATATGGGCAATGCTCGTACCAAATTTTATATAGATATCTTAATTTAGTAATGAGCTATGCGCGTTTAAGTGATTTTCGGGAGGGGACCTTGTATGGGAGCTATGACCAATTATGGACCGATCCAAAAACAATTTCACAGTAATATTTCTATGCATATGGACAATACTTATACCAAATTTTATATGGATATCTTGATTTGGTGATGAGTTATGCGCGTTTAAGTGATTTTCGGGAGGGGACCTTGTATGGGAGCTATGACCAATTATGGACCGATCGGAAAAAACTTTCACAGTAATATTTCTATGCATATGGACAACACTTATACCAAATTTTATATGGATATCTTAATTTGGTAATGAGTTATGCGCGTTTAAGTGATTTTCGGGAGGGGACCTTGTATGGGAGCTATGTCCAATTATGGACCCATGCAAAAAATGTTTTCTCCGTATGAATTCTATTGACATAAGACTTTAATGTGCAAAATTTTGTGAAGATATCAACATTGTGGCGGGAGTTATTTACAAACAAGTTAGAGTGCTATATTCGTCTGAGCCGAATCTTAAATACCCTCCACCAGCTACTTTTATATTAATACTTTTCTAATGCATCAAATATTTGTAGAAATAAGTTTTCTAATGTCTTAAATAGAAAAATCCCATGATTTACAGCTTAAATCTATTACAATTCCAAGATTTATTGAACATTACAAACGCCATTTTCTTTATATTTTTATAGGGCTTAGTAATATTTAGTAATTTGCATGTATGCATGTGTGTGAAAAAAATTAAGGATTGTTCTACACAAATAGATAATGCAACTAGTTAAATACGGTTAAAGCGCTTTTAGGGGAAGGACCTAGTATGGGAGATATGACCAAATATAGACCGATCGTAAAAAATTCTTTAAGTAAAATTTCTGTACATAAAAGCTATATTTCAGTAAAATTTTGTATCTATATCGTAATTAAGTAATAAGTAATGTGTGTTTAAGTGATTTTGTGAATGGAACCTTGTATGGGACCGACCGCACCCATGTTATGAACCGATCGTGAAAAAATCTTGAAATAGAATTTTTGTATACAAAACTAATATTTGTGCCAAATTTTGTATCAATAGCTTTATTTGGTAATGAGTAATGTGCGTTTAAGAGATTTTTGTAAAAGGACCTTGTATGGGAGCTATGACCAATTATGTATATAAAGTTATGTGCTTTTAAGTGATTTTCGGGAAAGGACCTTGTATGGGAGCTATGACCAGATATGGACTGATCGTAAAACCCTTTTATAGTAATATTTCTGTGCATATTTCTCAGTAATATTTCCGTGTATATAAGCAATATCTTAATTTAGTAATGAGTTATGCGCGTTTGAGTGATTTTTGGGAGGGGACCTTGTATGGGAGCTATGACCAATTATGAACGGATCGGAAAAAAAATTCACAGTAATATATTTGTGTATATGAACAATACTTGTACCAAATTTTATATGGATTTCTTTATTTTGTAATGAGTAATGTGCGTTTAAATGATTTTCGGGAGGGGACCTTGTATGGGAGCTATGACCAATTTTGGACCGATCGTAAAAAATGTTCACAGTAATATTTCTATTCATATGAGCAATACTTGTACCAAATTTTATATGGTTATCTTAATTTGGTAATGAGTTATGCGTGTTCAAGTGATTTTTGGGAAGGGACCTTGTATGGGAGCTATGACCAATTATGGACCGATCGGAAACAATTTTCACAGTAATATTTCTATGCATATGGGCAATTTTATATTGATATCTTAATTTAATATGGATATCTTAATTTAGTAATGAGTTATGCGCGTTTAAGTGATTTTCGGGAGGGGACCTTGTATGGGAGCTATGACCAATTATGGACCGATCGGAAAAAACTTTCACAGTAATATTTCTGTGCATATGGTAAATACACATACCAAATTTTATATGGATATCTTAATTTGGTAATGAGTAATGTGCGTTTAAGTGATTTTCGGGAGGGGACCTTGTATGGGAGCTATGACCAATTATGGACCGATCGGAAAAAACTTTCACAATAATATTTCTATGCATATGGACAATACTTATACCAAATTTTGTATGGTTATCTTAATTTGGTAATGAGTTGTACGTGTTTAAGTGATTTTTGGGAGGGGACCTTGTATGGGAGCTATGACCAATTATGGACCGATCGGAAAGAATTTTCACAGTTATATTTCTATGCATATGGGCAATGCTCGTACCAAATTTTATATGGACATCTTAATTTAGTAATGAGTTATGCGCGTTTAAGTGATTTTCGGGAGGGGACCTTGTATGGGAGCTATGGCCAATTATGGACCGATCGGAAAAAATTTTCACAGTTATATTTCTATGCATATGGGCAATGCTCGTACCAAATTTTATATAGATATCTTAATTTAGTAATGAGCTATGCGCGTTTAAGTGATTTTCGGGAGGGGACCTTGTATGGGAGCTATGACCAATTATGGACCGATCCAAAAACAATTTCACAGTAATATTTCTATGCATATGGACAATACTTATACCAAATTTTATATGGATATCTTGATTTGGTGATGAGTTATGCGCGTTTAAGTGATTTTCGGGAGGGGACCTTGTATGGGAGCTATGACCAATTATGGACCGATCGGAAAAAACTTTCACAGTAATATTTCTATGCATATGGACAATACTTATACCAAATTTTATATGGATATCTTAATTTGGTAATGAGTTATGCGCGTTTAAGTGATTTTCGGGAGGGGACCTTGTATGGGAGCTATGTCCAATTATGGACCCATGCAAAAAATGTTTTCTCCGTATGAATTCTATTGACATAAGACTTTAATGTGCAAAATTTTGTGAAGATATCAACATTGTGGCGGAAGTTATTTACAAAAAACCCATTTTTCGGGAATATGTACTTTTGTATGGGAGGTACATGAAATTGTGGACCGATTCTAGTAATTTTCAGCAGGGATCAAGAACTTGTGTAGAAACGAATGTGTGGTGATTTTCATGGAATTATCTTGCATAGTTTTCGAGAAAATTACATCAGAATGTGTAAAAAATGCTTATTTTTTCCCGAGGTTGTTTTAAATTTTGATTCATAACTTTTCCCGGTGTGAACCGATTTAGCCCATTTTCAATACCAAACAACTTAGGAAAATGAAGAACATTTTGGGTGAATTTGGTTAAACTCTATTGCTTCGTTTTATCGTGAGCGTGTTTTACACAGACAGACGGACAGACGGACAGACGGACATAGCTAAATCGACTCAGAATTTGATAAGGACCCAGAATATATATACTTTGTTGGGTCTCAGATGAATATTTCTTGGTGTTACACACGGAATGACAAAGTTATATATACCCTCTATCACCACTGATGGTGGTGGAGGGTATAAAAAAAGTAAACAATAATAATTAAAAAGCAATGAAAAAGGTAAAGGGGACAAAATTGAATCGGACTGGACTGGACGGAATTAGAATATAATTATTATGTTTTTAATGAGAACTTAATATTATAAATATGATATTACTTACAAAATTTATGTTTTGGATAGAGATGTTTTAATTTATGTCGTTCCGATTGTTGGGCCCATCAATGCAGGAATATATTCGACGTGGAGAACATGCTGTTGTAATTTTAGAAATTTTGTAAATAATACATACTTTAGTGTAGATTAGATATTAAGATTATATACTATTACACTCTGAGAAATAATTTCATTAATTTATGTAAAGTTTTAACATTTACTAAAAATTTGTGTTTAGTGTAATGTTTTAAATAATTTTAGTTCAAATTAGAGATTTAAGTTTAGATTTAAATTAGGATAATAAAAATGTAGTTTAATTGAAAATATATAACATTTTTAGGTAGTAAATTTTTACAATATAACTTTAAACAATGTAACTTTTATATAATAGTAAAAATAGTAAATGTGTATGTATATGATTTTCTTGAAGATATTAACAGTATAAAATTATTTACAAATTAAATGGATTCATTTTCATACTATTAATAGGCATTTTAGATTATTGAGTTTAGTATATTTCAACAATTTAGTTCATAAATTTTAACGAAAATATTTAAAAATTATTTACAGAATATTTAATTATTTTGTAAAATAGATAATAATTTTGGTAATTAGCAATATGAATGGGTTTTAAAGAATTGACATGTGAAGCTTATGTAATGTACATCATACGTGTCTTTAAAAGTTAGGTTAGGTCCAAAATGTGATTCAAAGATTAGCGTTAAATCCGCATTAATAACACCACGTTGAAATAGAGATCACAAGGCCACAATTTTTCTAACCATTAGAAACTATTAGATTCCTCAAATCAATGCGTCTTAGACGATGGTTTGGTAACTTCCTTTAGCAAATTGGCACAATTATTGTATAGTGGGTCTTGGAACCCAATTATGTTGAATTCTTATTGGCTTTTATATATTCTAGAATTGACCACTTTCAAGAATTAACTCTAAATATTGTTCTTAACTTATAACTTTTAAAACTTTTGGGTTTTTTCCACAGTTAAAATTACTTTATGAAAACTTCCGATTTTTAATCTTTACTTCACAACAGGCTTTTTGTAAGTGACCTTATATTAAATGTCAAACGAATTTCGTAAGATTTTAACAAAAGCTTTTTATTATATGTGCCAAAAATTAGTGAATATAAAGAAATAGACTATTATTCTTTAACATCATTAATAATGAATTGATTATCTGTCTGCATAAAAGAGACAAGAAATATTAATAATGGAAAAAATATATATCAAATCGGAGAGATGTAAGTTTGCGTACACACACAAACATAGTAGAGTACCTCATACGTAGATAAATAAAATATATCGCATGCTACACATTTGGAAAAGAATGCTAATTACCATTATGAATTTTTAACATAAATGTAATTAAAAAAAATCGTTTCATGTTATTTGCAACGATATCGGAACCTCAAATTACCGCCTTTTTAAAGCTGTGAAAATAATTCTACCGATCTATCCAATTGGCAATTTTCTAAAAATATATTATGCAATAAATTATATACCAAAACAAATGGCAACTATAATGCAATAAAAAGATATATAAACGACTGTTATAACATGAAAACTATAAAAGTTATTTGCAACCATATCGGAGCCTTGAATTACCGCATTTTTAAACCTGTACCAATAAATATACCGATCTATCCAACTTTTGTAAAAATTCATTATGCCACAAATTATACACAAAAATAAAGTGCAACTGTAATGCTTTAAAATGATGCATAAACTATTGCCCTATCATGAAACTGTCAAAGTTATTTGCAACCATATCGGAACCTCAAATTACCGCGTTTATTAAACATAGAACAATAATTCTACCGATCAATCAAATTCACCAATTAGTAAAAACACACATTATGCTACAAATTATATACCATATTAAAGTGCAATCATAATGCTTTAAAATGAAGCATAAAGACTGTCATAGCATGAAAACTGTCAAAGTTATTTGCAATCATATCGGAACCTCAAATTACCGCCTTTTTAAAGCTGTGAAAATAATTCTACCGATCCATCAAATTGACCATTTTCTAAAAATATATTATGCAATAAATTATATATTAAACATAGAATAATAATTCTACCGATCTATCAAATTGACCAATTTGTAAAAACACACATTATGCTACAAATTATATACCATATTAAAGTGCAATCATAATGCTTTAAAATGATGCATAAATGACTGTCATAGCATGAAAACTGTCAATGTTATTTGCAACCATATCGGAACCTCAAATTACCGCCTTTTTAAAGCTGTGAAAATAATTCTACTACCGATCTATCCAATTGGCAATTTTCTAAAAAATATATTATGCAATAAGTTATATACCAAAACGCCTGTTATAACATGAAAACTATAAAAGTTATTTGCAACCATATCGGAGCCTTGAATTACCGCATTTTTAACCTGTACCAATAAATATACCGATCTCTCCAATTTTTGTAAAAATTCATTATGCCACAAATTATACACAAAAACAAAGTGCAACTGTAATGCTTTAAAATGATGCATAAATGACTGTCATAGCATGAAAACTGTCAAAGTTATTCACAACCATATCGGAACCTCAAATTACCGCGTTTTTAAACCTCGGAAAATAATTCTACCGATTTATCCAATTGGCCGTTTTCTAAAGATACATTATGCAATAAATTATATACCAAAACAAATGGCAATTTTAATGCTTTAAAATGGTGCATAAACGACTGTCCTAGCACGAAAACTGCCAAAGTTAATTGCAGCCATATCGGAACCTCAGATTACCGCGTTTATTAAACATAGAACAATAATTCTAACCGATCTATCAAATTGACGTTATGCTACAAATGATATACCATATTAAAGTGCAATCATAATGCTTTAAAAATGATGCATAAATGACTGTCATAGCGTGAAAACTGTCAAAGTTATTTGCAGCCATATCGGAACCTCAAACTACCGCATTTTTTAAAGCTGTGAAAATAATGCTACCGATCTATCCAATTGGCCATTTTCCAAAAATATATTATGAATAAATTATATACCAAAGCAAATGGCAACTATAATGCAATAAAAAGATATATAAATACTGTTATAACATGAAAACTATAAAAGTTATTTGCAACCATATCGGAGCCTTAAATTACCGCATTTTTGAACCTGTACCAATAAATATACCGATCTATCCAATTTTTGTAAAAATTCATTATGCCACAAATTATACACCAAAATAAAGTGCAACTGTAATGCTTTAAAATGATGCGTAAACTAATGCCCTAGCATGAAAACTGTCAAAGTTATTTGCAACCATATCGGAACCTCAAATTACCGCGTTTTTAAACATAGAACAATAATTCTACCGATCCATCAAATTGACCATTTTTTAGACGAACACATTATGCCACAAATGATATACCAAATTAAAGTGCAATCATAATGCTCTAAACTGATGCATAAATGACTGTCATAGCATGAAAACTGTCAAAGTAATTCACAACCATATCGGAACCTCAAATTACCGCCTTTTTAAACCTGGGAAAATAATTCTATCGATCTATCCAATTGACCATATACCAAAACAAATGGCGACTAAAATGCAATAAAAAGATGTATAAACGACTGTTATAACATGAAAACTATAAAAGTTATTTGCAACCATATCGGGGCCTTAAATTACCGCATTTTTAAACCTGTACCAATAAATATACCGATCTATCCAATTTTTGTAAAAATTCATTATGCCACAAATTATACACAAAAACAAAGTGCAACTATAATGCTTTAAAATGATGCATAAATGACTGTCATAGCATGAAAACTGTCAAAGTTATTCACAACCATATCGGAACCTCAAATTACCGCGTTTTTAAACCTGGGAAAATAATTCTACCGATTTATCCAATTGGCCGTTTTCTAAAAATACATTATGCAATAAATTATATACCAAAACAAATGGCAATTTTAATGCTTTAAAATGGTGCATAAACGACTGACCTAGCACGAAAACTGCCAAAGTTAATTGCAGCCATATCGGAACCTCAGATTACCGCGTTTATTAAACATAGAACAATAATTCTACCGATCTATCAAATTCACCAATTAGTAAAAACACACATTATGCTACAAATTATATACCATATTAAAGTGCAATCATAATGCTTTAAAATGAAGCATAAATGACTGTCATAGCATGAAAACTGTCAATGTTTGTTACGCACAGGTATAATAATAAAAATTGCAACTTGAATAAATTACAAGAAACTTCTGGAAAAGGGTTCGTAGGCATGAAAGATTGAGTCCGGCTGGCTCACATAGTAGTGATGGTTCTTAACCCGTTTTGTGCTACGCGTAATCATATAATCTTCTCATCATGCCAGAGATTATACTACTTAAGAGAAGGCAAATATTAAATAAAATGCAAATTATCAATTAAATAAGACATGGTAAGATCTACACCATGTAGGGTATCATTGTTCCCTCCCCTGTCTTTACACCTTGACAACTAAAATACCCTGAATTTGCTAAAGTTGTCCCTAGAAATACATAATTTATATTATTAAGCGAAATAGTCCATTGTTGTTGTTATTCCCAAAAAAGAATTAAACTAGTGTGATCTCATGTTTACAAATTCAAACAAAAAAAGTAATTTATTGATCATAATAGAAAATAGGTAAAAAGAATAAAACAATAATAAGAATAAGAAAGAAAATATAGATAATTCACAATTTCTTTTTACATGTTTATGCACTGAGCGCAGAAAGCTTACTATTTTAATAAGTAAACAAGTTAGAGTGCTATATTCGGCTGAGCCGAATCTTAAATACCCTCCACCAGCTACTTTTATATTAATACTTTTCTGATGCATCAAATATTTGTAGAAATAAGTTTCTAATGTCTTAAATAGAAAAATCCCATGATTTACAGCTTAAATCTATTACAATTCCAAGATTTATTGAACATTACAAACGCCATTTTCTTTATATTTTTATAGGGCTTAGTATATTTAGTAATTTGCATGTATGCATGTGTGTGAAAAAAATTAAGGATTGTTCTACACAAATAGATAATGCAACTAGTTAAATACGGTTAAAGCGCTTTTAGGGGAAGGACCTAGTATGGGTGATATGACCAAATATAGACCGATCGTAAAAAATTCTTTAAGTAAAATTTCTGTACATAAAAGCTATATTTCAGTAAAATTTTGTATCTATATCGTAATTAAGTAATAAGTAATGTGTGTTTAAGTGATTTTGTGAATGGAACCTTGTATGGGACCGACCGCACCCATGTTATGAACCGATCGTGAAAAAATCTTGAAATAGAATTTTGTATACAAAACTAATATTTGTGCCAAATTTTGTATCAATAGCTTTATTTGGTAATGAGTAATGTGCGTTTAAGAGATTTTTGTAAAAGGACCTTGTATGGGAGCTATGACAATTATGTATATAAAGTTATGTGCTTTAAGTGATTTTCGGGAAAGGACCTTGTATGGGAGCTATGACCAGATATGGACTGATCGTAAAACCCTTGTATAGTAATATTTCTGTGCATATTTCTCAGTAATATTTCCGTGTATATAAGCAATATCTTAATTTAGTAATGAGTTATGCGCGTTTGAGTGATTTTTGGGAGGGGACCTTGTATGGGAGCTATGACCAATTATGAACGGATCGGAAAAAAAAATCACAGTAATATATTTGTGTATATGAACAATACTTGTACCAAATTTTATATGGATTTCTTTATTTTGTAATGAGTAATGTGCGTTTAAATGATTTTAGGGAGGGGACCTTGTATGGGAGCTATGACCAATTTTGGACCGATCGTAAAAAATGTTCACAGTAATATTTCTATTCATATGAGCAATACTTGTACCAAATTTTATATGGTTATCTTAATTTGGTAATGAGTTATGCGTGTTCAAGTGATTTTTGGGAAGGGACCTTGTATGGGAGCTATGACCAATTATGGACCGATCGGAAACAATTTTCACAGTAATATTTCTATGCATATGGGCAATTTTATATTGATATCTTAATTTAATATGGATATCTTAATTTAGTAATGAGTTATGCGCGTTTAAGTGATTTTCGGGAGGGGTCCTTGTATGGGAGCTATGACCAATTATGGACCGATCGGAAAAAACTTTCACAGTAATATTTCTGTGCATATGGTCAATACTTATACCAAATTTTATATGGATAGCTTAATTTGGTAATGAGTAATGTGCGTTTAAGTGATTTTCGGGGAGGGGACCTTGTATGGGAGCTATGACCAATTATGGACCGATCGGAAAAAACTTTCACAGTAATATTTCTATGCATATGGACAATACTTATACCAAATTTTGTATGGTTATCTTAATTTGGTAATGAGTTATACGTGTTTAAGTGATTTTTGGGAGGGGACCTTGTTATATTTCTATGCATATGGGCAATGCTCGTACCAAATTTTATATGGACATCTTAATTTAGTAATGAGTTATGCGCGTTTAAGTGATTTTCGGGAGGGGACCTTGTATGGGAGCTATGGCCAATTATGGACCGATCGGAAAAAATTTTCACAGTTATATTTCTATGCATATGGGCAATGCTCGTACCAAATTTTATATAGATATCTTAATTTAGTAATGAGCTATGCGCGTTTAAGTGATTTTCGGGAGGGGACCTTGTATGGGAGCTATGACCAATTATGGACCGATCCAAAAACAATTTCACAGTAATATTTCTATGCATATGGACAATACTTATACCAAATTTTATATGGATATCTTGATTTGGTGATGAGTTATGCGCGTTTAAGTGATTTTCGGGAGGGGACCTTGATGGGAGCTATGACCAATTATGGACCGATCGGAAAAAACTTCACAGTAAATTTCTATGCATATGGACATATTATACCAAATTTTATATGGATATCTTAATGTGTAATGAGTTATGCGCGTTTAAGTGATTTTCGGGAGGGGACCTTGTATGGGAGCTATGTCCAATTATGGACCCATGCAAAAAATTTTCTCCGTATGAATTCTATTGACATAAGACTTTAATGTGCAAAATTTTGTGAAGATATCAACATTGTGGCGGAAGTTATTTACAAAAAACCCATTTTTCGGGAATATGTACTGTTATGGGAGGTGAGGAATGAAATTGTGGACCGATTCTAGTAATTTCAGCAGGGATCAAGAACTTGTGTAGAAACGAATGTGGTGATTTTCATGGAATATCTTGCATAGTTTCGAGAAAATTACATCAGAATGTGTAAAAAATGCTTTTTTTCCGAGGTTGTTTTAAATTTGATTCATAACTTTTCCCGGTGTGAACCGATTTAGCCATTTTCAATACCAAACAACTTAGGAAAATGAAGAACATTTTGGGTGAATTTGGTTAAACTCTATTGCTTCGTTTTATCGTGAGCGTGTTTTACACAGACTGACGGACAGACGGACAGACGGACATAGCTAAATCGACTCAGAATTTGATAAGGACCAGAATATATATACTTTGTTGGGTCTCAGATGAATTTCTTGGTGTTACACACGGAATGACAAAGTTATATATACCCTCTATCACCACTGATGGTGGTGGAGGGTATAAAAAAAAGTAAAACAATAATAATTAAAAAGCAATGAAAAAGGTAAAGGGGACAAAATTGAATCGGACTGGACTGGACGGAATTAGATATAATATTATGTTTTTAATGAGAACTTAATTATAAAATGATATTACTTACAAAATTATGTTTTGGATAGAGATGTTTTAATTTATGTCGTTCCGATTGTTGGGCCCATCAATGCAGGAATATATTCGACGTGGAGAACATGCTGTTGTAATTTTAGAAATTTTGTAAATAATACATACTTTAGTGTAGATTAGATATTAAGATTATATACTATTACACTCTGAGAAAATAATTTCATTATTTATGTAAAGTTTTAAACATTTTACTAAAAATTTGTGTTTAGTGTAATGTTTTAAATAATTTTAGTTCAAATTAGAGATTTAAGTTTAGATTTAAATTAGGATAATAAAAATGTAGTTTAATTGAAAATATATAACATTTTTAGGTAGTAAATTTTTACAATATACTTTAAACAATGTAACTTTATATAATAGTAAAAATAGTAAATGTGTATGTATATGATTTTCTTGAAGATATTAACAGTATAAAATTATTTACAATTAAATGGATTCATTTTCATACTATTAATAGGCATTTTAGATTATTGAGTTTAGTATAATTTCAACAATTTAGTTCATAAATTTTAACGAAAATATTTAAAAATTATTTACAGAATATTTAATTATTTTGTAAAATAGATAATAATTTGGTAATTAGCAATATGAATGGGTTTAAAGAATTGACATGTGAATTGGCACAATTATTGTATAGTGGGTCTTGGAACCCAATTATGTTGAATTCTTATTGGCTTTTATATATTCTAGAATTGACCACTTCAAGAATTAACTCTAAATATTGTTCTAACTTATAACTTTTAAACTTTTGGGTTTTTTCCACAGTTAAAATTACTTTATGAAAACTTCCGATTTTTAATCTTTACTTCACAACAGGCTTTTTGTAAGTGACCTTATATTAAATGTCAAACGAATTTCGTAAGATTTTAACAAAAGCTTTTTATTATATGTGCCAAAAATTAGTGAATATAAAAGAAATAGACTAATTATTCTTTAACATCATTAATAATGAATTGATTATCTGTCTGCATAAAAGAGACAAAAATATTAATAATGGAAAAAATATATATCAAAATCGGAGAGATGTAAGTTGCGTACACATACAAACATAGTAGAGTACCTCATACGTAGATAAATAAAATATATCGCATGCTACACATTTGGGAAAGAATGCTAATTACCATTATGAATTTTAACATAAATGTAATTAAAAAAATCGTTTCATGTTATTTGCAACGATATCGGAACCTCAAATTACCGCCTTTTAAAGCTGTGAAAATAATTCTACCGATCTATCCAATTGGCAATTTTCTAAAAATATATTATGCAATAAATTATATACCAAAACAAATGGCAACTATAATACAATAAAAAGATATATAAACGACTGTTATAACATGAAAACTATAAAAGTTATTGCAACCAATTCGGAGCCTTGAATTACCGCATTTTTAAACCTGTACCAATAAATATACCGATCTATCCAACTTTTGTAAAAATTCATTATGCCACAAATTATACACAAAAATAAAGTGCAACTGTAATGCTTTAAAATGATGCATAAACTATTGCCCTAGCATGAAAACTGTCAAAGTTATTTGCAACCATATCGGAACCTCAAATTACCGCGTTTATTAAACATAGAACAATAATTCTACCGATCAATCAAATTCACCAATTAGTAAAAACACACATTATGCTACAAAATATACCATATTAAAGTGCAATCATAATGCTTTAAAAATGAAGCATAAAGACTGTCATAGCATGAAAACTGTCAAAGTTATTTGCAATCATATCGGAACCTCAAATTACCGCCTTTTTAAAGCTGTGAAATAATTCTACCGATCCATCAAATTGACCATTTTCTAAAAATATATTATGCATAAATTATATATTAAACATAGAATAATAATTCTACCGATCTATCAAATTGGCCAATTTGTAAAAACACACATTATGCTACAAATTATATACCATATTAAAGTGCAATCATAATGCTTTAAAAATGATGCATAAATGACTGTCATAGCATGAAAACTGTCAATGTTATTTGCAACCATATCGGAACCTCAAATTACCGCCTTTTTAAAGCTGTGAAAATAATTCTACCGATCTATCCAATTGGCAATTTTCTAAAATATATTATGCAATAAGTTATATACCAAAACGACTGTTATAACATGAAAACTATAAAAGTTATTTGCAACCATATCGGAGCCTTGAATTACCGCATTTTAAACCTGTACCAATAAATATACCGATCTCTCCAATTTTTGTAAAAATTCATTATGCCACAAATTATACACAAAAACAAAGTGCAACTGTAATGCTTTAAAATGATGCATAAATGACTGTCATAGCATGAAAACTGTCAAAGTTATTCACAACCATATCGGAACCTCAAATTACCGCGTTTTTAAACCTCGGAAAATAATTCTACCGATTTATCCAATTGGCCGTTTTCTAAAGATACATTATGCAATAAATTATATACCAAAACAAATGGCAATTTTAATGCTTTAAAATGGTGCATAAACGACTGTCCTAGCACGAAAACTGCCAAAGTTAATTGCAGCCATATCGGAACCTCAGATTACCGCGTTTATTAAACATAGAACAATAATTCTACCGATCTATCAAATTGACGTTATGCTACAAATGATATACCATATTAAAGTGCAATCATAATGCTTTAAAATGATGCATAAATGACTGTCATAGCGTGAAAACTGTCAAAGTTATTTGCAGCCATATCGGAACCTCAAACTACCGCATTTTTAAAGCTGTGAAAAATAATGCTACCGATCTATCCAATTGGCCATTTTCCAAAAATATATTATGGAATAAATTATATACCAAAGCAAATGGCAACTATAATGCAATAAAAAGATATATAAATACTGTTATAACATGAAAACTATAAAAGTTATTTGCAACCATATCGGAGCCTTAAATTACCGCATTTTTGAACCTGTACCAATAAATATACCGATCTATCCAATTTTTGTAAAAATTCATTATGCCACAAATTATACACCAAAATAAAGTGCAACTGTAATGCTTTAAAATGATGCGTAAACTAATGCCCTAGCATGAAAACTGTCAAAGTTATTTGCAACCATATCGGAACCTCAAATTACCGCGTTTTTAAACATAGAACAATAATTCTACCGATCCATCAAATTGACCATTTTTTAGACGAACACATTATGCCACAAATGATATACCAAATTAAAGTGCAATCATAATGCTCTAAACTGATGCATAAATGACTGTCATAGCATGAAAACTGTCAAAGTAATTCACAACCATATCGGAACCTCAAATTACCGCCTTTTTAAACCTGGGAAAATAATTCTATCGATCTATCCAATTGGCCATATACCAAAACAAATGGCGACTAAAATGCAATAAAAAGATGTATAAACGACTGTTATAACATGAAAACTATAAAAGTTATTTGCAACCATATCGGGGCCTTAAATTACCGCATTTTTAAACCTGTACCAATAAATATACCGATCTATCCAATTTTTGTAAAAATTCATTATGCCACAAATTATACACAAAAACAAAGTGCAACTATAATGCTTTAAAATGATGCATAAATGACTGTCATAGCATGAAAACTGTCAAAGTTATTCACAACCATATCGGAACCTCAAATTACCGCGTTTTTAAACCTGGGAAAATAATTCTACCGATTTATCCAATTGGCCGTTTTCTAAAAATACATTATGCAATAAATTATATACCAAAACAAATGGCAATTTTAATGCTTTAATATGGTGTATAAACGACTGACCTAGCGCGAAAACTGCCAAAGTTAATTGCAGCCATATCGGAACCTCAGATTACCGAGTTTATTAAACATAGAACAATAATTCTACCGATCTATCAAATTCACCAATTAGTAAAAACACACATTATGCTACAAATTATATACCATATTAAAGTGCAATCATAATGCTTTAAAATGAAGCATAAATGACTGTCATAGCATGAAAACTGTCAATGTTTGTTACGCACAGGTATAATAATAAAAATTGCAACTTGAATAAATTACAAGAAACTTCTGGAAAAGGGTTCGTAGGCATGAAAGATTGAGTCCGGCTGGCTCACATAGTAGTGATGGTTCTTAACCCGTTTTGTGCTACGCGTAATCATATAATCTTCTCATCATGCCAGAGATTATACTACTTAAGAGAAGGCAAATATTAAATAAAATGCAAATTATCAATTAAATAAGACATGGTAAGATCTACACCATGTAGGGTATCATTGTTCCCTCCCCTGTCTTTACACCTTGACAACTAAAATACCCTGAATTTGCTAAAGTTGTCCCTAGAAATACATAATTTATATTATTAAATAGTCCATTGTTGTTGTTATTCCCAAAAAAGAATTAAACTAGTGTGATCTCATGTTTACAAATTCAAACAAAAACAAGTTAGAGTGCTATATTCGGCTGAGCCGAATCTTAAATACCCTCCACCAGCTACTTTTATATTAATACTTTTCTAATGCATCAAATATTTGTAGAAATAAGTTTTCTAATGTCTTAAATAGAAAAATCCCATGATTTACAGCTTAAATCTATTACAATTCCAAGATTTATTGAACATTACAAACGCCATTTTCTTTATATTTTTATAGGGCTTAATAATATTTAGTAATTTGCATGTATGCATGTGTGTGAAAAAAATTAAGGATTGTTCTATACAAATAGATAATGCAACTAGTTAAATACGGTTAAAGCGCTTTTAGGGGAAGGACCTAGTATGGGAGATATGACCAAATATAGACCGATCGTAAAAAATTCTTTAAGTAAAATTTCTGTACATAAAAGCTATATTTCAGTAAAATTTTGTATCTATATCGTAATTAAGTAATAAGTAATGTGTGTTTAAGTGATTTTGTGAATGGAACCTTGTATGGGACCGACCGCACCCATGTTATGAACCGATCGTGAAAAAATCTTGAAATAGAATTTTTGTATACAAAACTAATATTTGTGCCAAATTTTGTATCAATAGCTTTATTTGGTAATGAGTAATGTGCGTTTAAGAGATTTTTGTAAAAGGACCTTGTATGGGAGCTATGACCAATTATGTATATAAAGTTATGTGCTTTTAAGTGATTTTCGGGAAAGGACCTTGTATGGGAGCTATGACCAGATATGGACTGATCGTAAAACCCTTTTATAGTAATATTTCTGTGCATATTTCTCAGTAATATTTCCGTGTATATAAGCAATATCTTAATTTAGTAATGAGTTATGCGCGTTTGAGTGATTTTTGGGAGGGGACCTTGTATGGGAGCTATGACCAATTATGAACGGATCGGAAAAAAAAATTCACAGTAATATATTTGTGTATATGAACAATACTTGTACCAAATTTTATATGGATTTCTTTATTTTGTAATGAGTAATGTGCGTTTAAATGATTTTCGGGAGGGGACCTTGTATGGGAGCTATGACCAATTTTGGACCGATCGTAAAAAATGTTCACAGTAATATTTCTATTCATATGAGCAATACTTGTACCAAATTTTATATGGTTATCTTAATTTGGTAATGAGTTATGCGTGTTCAAGTGATTTTTGGGAAGGGACCTTGTATGGGAGCTATGACCAATTATGGACCGATCGGAAACAATTTTCACAGTAATATTTCTATGCATATGGGCAATTTTATATTGATATCTTAATTTAATATGGATATCTTAATTTAGTAATGAGTTATGCGCGTTTAAGTGATTTTCGGGAGGGGACCTTGTATGGGAGCTATGACCAATTATGGACCGATCGGAAAAAACTTTCACAGTAATATTTCTGTGCATATGGTAAATACACATACCAAATTTTATATGGATATCTTAATTTGGTAATGAGTAATGTGCGTTTAAGTGATTTTCGGGAGGGGACCTTGTATGGGAGCTATGACCAATTATGGACCGATCGGAAAAAACTTTCACAGTAATATTTCTGTGCATATGGTCAATACTTATACCAAATTTTATATGGATAGCTTAATTTGGTAATGAGTAATGTGCGTTTAAGTGATTTTCGGGAGGGGACCTTGTATGGGAGCTATGACCAATTATGGACCGATCGGAAAAAACTTTCACAGTAATATTTCTATGCATATGGACAATACTTATACCAAATTTTGTATGGTTATCTTAATTTGGTAATGAGTTATGCGCGTTTAAGTGATTTTCGGGAGGGGACCTTGTATGGGAGCTATGACCAATTATGGACCGATCCAAAAACAATTTCACAGTAATATTTCTATGCATATGGACAATACTTATACCAAATTTTATATGGATATCTTAATTTGGTAATGAGTTATGCGCGTTTAAGTGATTTTCGGGAGGGGACCTTGTATGGGAGCTATGTCCAATTATGGACCCATGCAAAAAATGTTTTCTCCGTATGAATTCTATTGACATAAGACTTTAATGTGCAAAATTTTGTGAAGATATCAACATTGTGGCGGAAGTTATTTACAAAAAACCCATTTTTCGGGAATATGTACTTTTGTATGGGAGGTACATGAAATTGTGGACCGATTCTAGTAATTTTCAGCAGGGATCAAGAACTTGTGTAGAAACGAATGTGTGGTGATTTTCATGGAATTATCTTGCATAGTTTTCGAGAAAATTACATCAGAATGTGTAAAAAATGCTTATTTTTTTCCGAGGTTGTTTTAAATTTTGATTCATAACTTTTCCCGGTGTGAACCGATTTAGCCCATTTTCAATACCAAACAACTTAGGAAAATGAAGAACATTTTGGGTGAATTTGGTTAAACTCTATTGCTTCGTTTTATCGTGAGCGTGTTTTACACAGACAGACGGACAGACGGACATAGCTAAATCGACTCAGAATTTGATAAGGACCCAGAATATATATACTTTGTTGGGTCTCAGATGAATATTTCTTGGTGTTACACACGGAATGACAAAGTTATATATACCCTCTATCACCACTGATGGTGGTGGAGGGTATAAAAAGCAATGAAAAAGGTAAAGGGGACAAAATTGAATCGGACTGGACTGGACGGAATTAGAATATAATTATTATGTTTTTAATGAGAACTTAATATTATAAATATGATATTACTTACAAAATTTATGTTTTGGATAGAGATGTTTTAATTTATGTCGTTCCGATTGTTGGGCCCATCAATGCAGGAATATATTCGACGTGGAGAACATGCTGTTGTAATTTTAGAAATTTTGTAAATAATACATACTTTAGTGTAGATTAGATATTAAGATTATATACTATTACACTCTGAGAAATAATTTCATTAATTTATGTAAAGTTTTAACATTTTACTAAAAATTTGTGTTTAGTGTAATGTTTTAAATAATTTTAGTTCAAATTAGAGATTTAAGTTTAGATTTAAATTAGGATAATAAAAATGTAGTTTAATTGAAAATATATAACATTTTTAGGTAGTAAATTTTTACAATATAACTTTAAACAATGTAACTTTTATATAATAGTAAAAATAGTAAATGTGTATGTATATGATTTTCTTGAAGATATTAACAGTATAAAATTATTTACAAATTAAATGGATTCATTTTCATACTATTAATAGGCATTTTAGATTATTGAGTTTAGTATAATTTCAACAATTTAGTTCATAAATTTTAACGAAAATATTTAAAAATTATTTACAGAATATTTAATTATTTTGTAAAATAGATAATAATTTTGGTAATTAGCAATATGAATGGGTTTAAAGAATTGACATGTGAAGCTTATGTAATGTACATCATACGTGTCTTTAAAAGTTAGGTTAGGTCCAAAATGTGATTCAAAGATTAGCGTTAAATCCGCATTAATAACACCACGTTGAAATAGAGATCACAAGGCCACAATTTTTCTAACCATTAGAAACTATTAGATTCCTCAAATCAATGCGTCTTAGACGATGGTTTGGTAACTTCCTTTAGCAAATTGGCACAATTATTGTATAGTGGGTCTTGGAACCCAATTATGTTGAATTCTTATTGGCTTTTATATATTCTAGAGTTGACCACTTTCAAGAATTAACTCTAAATATTGTTCTTAACTTATAACTTTTAAAACTTTTGGGTTTTTCCACAGTTAAAATTACTTTATGAAAACTTCCGATTTTTAATCTTTACTTCACAACAGGCTTTTTGTAAGTGACCTTATATTAAATGTCAAACGAATTTCGTAAGATTTTAACAAAAGCTTTTTAGTATATGTTCCAAAAATTAGTGAATATAAAAGAAATAGACTAATTATTCTTTAACATCATTAATAATGAATTGATTATCTGTCTGCATAAAAGAGACAAAAAATATTAATAATGGAAAAAATATATATCAAAATCGGAGAGATGTAAGTTTGCGTACACACACAAACATAGTAGAGTACCTCATACGTAGATAAATAAAATATATCGCATGCTACACATTTGGGAAAGAATGCTAATTACCATTATGAATTTTTAACATAAATGTAATTAAAAAAAATCGTTTCATGTTATTTGCAACGATATCGGAACCTCAAATTACCGCCTTTTTAAAGCTGTGAAATAATTCTACCGATCTATCCAATTGGCAATTTTCTAAAAATATATTATGCAATAAATTATATACCAAAACAAATGGCAACTATAATGCAATAAAAAGATATATAAACGACTGTTATAACATGAAAACTATAAAAGTTATTTGCAACCATATCAGAGCCTTGAATTACCGCATTTTTTAACCTGTACCAATAAATATACCGATCTATCCAACTTTTGTAAAAATTCATTATGCCACAAATTATACACCAAAATAAAGTGCAACTGTAATGCTTTAAAATGATGCATAAACTATTGCCCTAGCATGAAAACTGTCAAAGTTATTTGCAACCATATCGGAACCTCAAATTACCGCGTTTATTAAACATAGAACAATAATTCTACCGATCAATCAAATTCACCAATTAGTAAAAACACACATTATGCTACAAATTATATACCATATTAAAGTGCAATCATAATGCTTTAAAATGAAGCATAAAGACTGTCATAGCATGAAAACTGTCAATGTTATTTGCAATCATATCGGAACCTCAAATTACCGCCTTTTTAAAGCTGTGAAAATAATTCTACCGATCCATCAAATTGACCATTTTCTAAAAATATATTATGCAATAAATTATATATTAAACATAGAATAATAATTCTACCGATCTATCAAATTGACCAATTTGTAAAAACACACATTATGCTACAAATTATATACCATATTAAAGTGCAATCATAATGCTTTAAAATGATGCATAAATGACTGTCATAGCATGAAAACTGTCAATGTTATTTGCAACCATATCGGAACCTCAAATTACCGCCTTTTTAAAGCTGTGAAAATAATTCTACCGATCTATCCAATTGGCAATTTTCTAAAAATACATTATGCAATAAATTATATACCAAAACAAATGGCAACTATAATGCAATAAAAAGATATATAAACGACTGTTACAACATGAAAACTATAAAAGTTATTTGCAACCATATCGGAGCCTTGAATTACCGCATTTTTAAACCTGTACCAATAAATATACCGTTCTCTCCAATTTTTGTAAAAATTCATTATGCCACAAATTATACACAAAAACAAAGTGCAACTGTAATGGTTTAAAATGATGCATAAATGACTGTCATAGCATGAAAACTGTCAAAGTTATTCACAACCATATCGGAACCTCAAATTACCGCGTTTTTAAACCTCGGAAAATAGTTCTACCGATTTATCCAATTGGCCGTTTTCTAAAAATACATTATGCAATAAATTATATACCAAAACAAATGGCAATTTTAATGCTTTAAAATGGTGCATAAACGACTGTCCTAGCACGAAAATTGCCAAAGTTAATTGCAGCCATATCGGAACCTCAGATTACCGCGTTTATTAAACATAGAACAATAATTCTACCGATCTATCAAATTCACCAATTACTAAAAACACACATTATGCTACAAATTATATACCATATTAAAGTGCAATCATAATGCTTTAAAATGAAGCATAAAGACTGTCATAGCATGAAAACTGTCAATGTTATTTGCAACCATATCGGAACCTCAAATTACCGCCTTTTTAAAGCTGTGAAAATAATTCTACCGATCTATCCAATTGGCCATTTTCTAAAAATATATTATGCAATAAATTATATATTAAACATAGAATAATAATTCTACCGATCTATCAAATTGACCAATTTGTAAAAACACACATTATGCTACAAATTATATACCATATTAAAGTGCAATCATAATGCTTTAAAATGATGCATAAATGACTGTCATAGCATGAAAACTGTCAATGTTATTTGCAACCATATCGGAACCTCAAATTACCGCCTTTTTAAAGCTGTGAAAATAATTCTACCGATCTATCCAATTGGCAATTTTCTAAAAATACATTATGCAATAAATTATATACCAAAACAAATGGCAACTATAATGCAATAAAAAGATATATAAACGACTGTTACAACATGAAAACTATAAAAGTTATTTGCAACCATATCGGAGCCTTGAATTACCGCATTTTTAAACCTGTACCAATAAATATACCGTTCTCTCCAATTTTTGTAAAA
Organism: Lucilia sericata; assembly: GCF_015586225.1. NCBI lineage: Eukaryota > Metazoa > Arthropoda > Insecta > Diptera > Calliphoridae > Lucilia > Lucilia sericata. Next base: position 251,360 of record NW_023994452.1, read on the forward strand.
ATTCATTATGCCACAAATTATACACAAAAACAAAGTGCAACTGTAATGGTTTAAAATGATGCATAAATGACTGTCATAGCATGAAAACTGTCAAAGTTATTCACAACCATATCGGAACCTCAAATTACCGCGTTTTTAAACCTCGGAAAATAGTTCTACCGATTTATCCAATTGGCCGTTTTCTAAAAATACATTATGCAATAAATTATATACCAAAACAAATGGCAATTTTAATGCTTTAAAATGGTGCATAAACGACTGTCCTAGCACGAAAATTGCCAAAGTTAATTGCAGCCATATCGGAACCTCAGATTACCGCGTTTATTAAACATAGAACAATAATTCTACCGATCTATCAAATTCACCAATTACTAAAAACACACATTATGCTACAAATTATATACCATATTAAAGTGCAATCATAATGCTTTAAAATGAAGCATAAAGACTGTCATAGCATGAAAACTGTCAATGTTATTTGCAACCATATCGGAACCTCAAATTACCGCCTTTTTAAAGCTGTGAAAATAATTCTACCGATCTATCCAATTGGCCATTTTCTTAAAATACATTATGCAATAAATTATATACCAAAACAAATGGCAATTTTAATGCTTTAAAATGGTGCATAAACGACTGTCCTAGCACGAAAACTGCCAAAGTTAATTGCAACCATATCGGAACCTCAGATTACTGCTTTTATTAAACATAGAACAATAATTCTACCGATCTATCAAATTCACCAATTACTAAAAACACACATTATGCTACAAATTATATACCATATTAAAGTGCAATCATAATGCTTTAAAATGATGCATAAATGACTGTCATAGCATGAAAACTGTCAATGTTATTTGCAACCATATCGGAACCTCAAATTACCGCCTTTTTAAAGCTGTGAAAATAATTCTACCGATCTATCCAATTGGCAATTTTCTAAAAATATATTATGCAATAAATTATATACCAAAACAAATGGCAACTATAATGCAATAAAAAGATATATAAACGACTGTTATAACATGAAAACTATAAAAGTTATTTGCAACCATATCGGAGCCTTGAATTACCGCATTTTTAAACCTGTACCAATAAATATACCGATCTATCCAAAAATTCATTATGCCACAAATTATACACCAAAATAAAGTGCAACTGTAATGCTTTAAAATGATGCATAAACTATTGCCCTAGCATGAAAACTGTCAAAGTTATTTGCAACCATATCGGAACCTCAAATTACCGCGTTTTTAAACATAGAACAATAATTCTACCGATCCTTCAAATTGACAATTTTTTAGACGAACACATTATGCCACAAATGATATACCAAATTAAAGTGCAATCATAATGCTTTAAAATGATGCATAAATGACTGTCATAGCATGAAAACTGTCAAAGTTATTCACAACCATATCGGAACCTCAAATTACCGCCTTTTTAAACCTGGGAAAATAATTCTACCGATCTATCCAATTGGCCATTTTCTAAAAATACATTATGCAATAAATTATATACCAAAACAAATGGCAATTTTAATGCTTTAAAATGGTGCATAAACGACTGTCCTAGCACGAAAACTGCCAAAGTTAATTGCAACCATATCGGAACCTCAGATTACTGCGTTTATTAAACATAGAACAATAATTCTACCGATCTATCAAATTAACCAATTTGTAAAAATACACATTATGCTACAAATGATATACCATATTAAAGTGCAATCATAATGCTTTAAAATGATGCATAAATGACTGTCATAGAGTGAAAACTTTCAATGTTATTTGCAGCCATATCGGAACCTCAAACTACCGCGTTTTTAAAGCTGTGAAAATAATTCTACCGATCTATCTAATTGGCCATTTTCCAAAAATATATTATGGAATAAATTATATACCAAAGCAAATGGCAACTATAATGCAATAAAAAGATATATAAACGACTGTTATAACATGAAAACTATAACAGTTATTTGCAACCATATCGGAACCTTAAATTACCGCATTTTTGAACCTGTACCAATAAATATACCGATCTATCCAATTTTTGTAAAAATTCATTATGCCACAAATTATACACCAAAATAAAGTGCAACTGTAATGCTTTAAAATGATGCGTAAACTAATGCCCTAGCATGAAAACTGTCAAAGTTATTTGCAACCATATCGGAACCTCAAATTACCGAGTTTTTAAACATAGAACAATAATTCTACCGATCCATCAAATTGACCATTTTTTAGACGAACACATTATGCCACAAATGATATACCAAATTAAAGTGCAATCATAATGCTCTAAACTGATGCATAAATGACTGTCATAGCATGAAAACTGTCAAAGTTATTCACAACCATATCGGAACCTCAAATTACCGCCTTTTTAAACCTGGGAAAATAATTCTACCGATATATCCAATTGGCCATTTTCTAAAAATACATTATGCAATAAATTATATACCAAAACAAATGGCAACTAAAATGCAATAAAAAGATGTATAAACGACTGTTATAACATGAAAACTATAAAAGTTATTTGCAACCATATCGGGGCCTTAAATTACCGCATTTTTAAACCTGTACCAATAAATATACCGATCTATCCAATTTTTGTAAAAATTCATTATGCCACAAATTATACACAAAAACAAAGTGCAACTGTAATGCTTTAAAATGATGCATAAATGACTGTCATATCATGAAAACTGTCAAAGTTATTCACAACCATATCGGAACCTCAAATTACCGCGTTTTTAAACCTGGGAAAATAATTCTACCGATTTATCCAATTGGCCGTTTTCTAAAAATACATTATGCAATAAGTTATATACCAAAACAAATGGCAATTTTAATGCTTTAAAATGGTGCATAAACGACTGTCCTAGCACGAAAACTGCCAAAGTTAATTGCAGCCATATCGGAACCTCAGATTACCGCGTTTATTAAACATAGAACAATAATTCTACCGATCTATCAAATTCACCAATTAGTAAAAACACACATTATGCTACAAATTATATACCATATTAAAGTGCAATCATAATGCTTTAAAATGAAGCATAAATGACTGTCATAGCATGAAAACTGTCAATGTTATTTGCAACCATATCGGAACCTCAAATTACCGCCTTTTTAAAGCTGTGAAAATAATTCTACCGATCTATCCAATTGGCCGTTTTCTAAAAATACATTATGCAATAAATTATATACCAAAACAAATGGCAACTATAATGCAATAAAAAGATATATAAACGACTGTTATAACATGAAAACTATAAAAGTTATTTGCAACCATATCGGAGCCTTGAATTACCGCATTTTTAAACCTGTACCAATAAATATACCGATCTATCTAACTTTTGTAAAAATTCATTATGCCACAAATTATACACCAAATAAAGTGCAACTGTAATGCTTTAAAATGATGCATAAACGACTGTCCTAGCACGAAAACTGCCAAAGTTAATTGCAGCCATATCGGAACCTCAGATTACCGCGTTTATTAAACATAGAACAATAATTCTACCGATCTATCAAATTCACCAATTAGTAAAAACACACATTATGCTACAAATTATATATCATATTAAAGTGCAATCATAATGCTTTAAAATGAAGCATAAATGACTGTCATAGCATGAAAACTGTCAAAGTTATTCACAACCATATCGGAACCTCAAATTACCGCCTTTTTAAACCTGGGAAAATAATTCTACCGATCTATCCAATTGGCCATTTTCTTAAAATACATTATGCAATAAATTATATACCAAAACAAATGGCAATTTTAATGCTTTAAAATGGTGCATAAACGACTGTCCTAGCTTGAAAACTGCCAAAGTTAATTGCAAACATATCGGAACCTCAGATTACTGCTTTTATTAAACATAGAACAATAATTCTACCGATCTATCAAATTGACCAATTTGTAAAAACACACATTATGCTACAAATTATATACCATATTAAAGTGCAATCATAATGCTTTAAAATGATGCATAAATGACTGTCATAGCATGAAAACTGTCAATGTTATTTGCAGATATATCGGAACCTCAAACTACCGCGTTTTTAAAACTGTGAAAATAATTCTACCGATCTATCCAATTGGCCATTTTCCAAAAATATATTATGGAATAAATTATATTCCAAAGCAAATGGCAACTATAATGCAATAAAAAGATATATAAACGACTGTTATAACATGAAAACTATAAAAGTTATTTGCAACCATATCGGAGCCTTGAATTACCGCATTTTTGAACCTGTACCAATAAATATACCGATCTATCCAATTTTTGTAAAAATTCATTATGCAACAAATTATACACCAAAATAAAGTGCAACTGTAATGCTTTAAAATGATGCGTAAACTAATGCCCTAGCATGAAAACTGTCAAAGTTATTTGCAACCATATCGGTACCTCAAATTACCGCCTTTTTAAACCTGGGTAAATAATTCTATCGATCTATCCAATTGGCCATCTTCTAAAAATACATTATGCAATAAATTATATACCAAAACAAATGGCAACTATAATGCAATAAAAAGATGTATAAACGACTGTTATAACATGAAAATTATAAAAGTTATTTGCAACCATATCGGGGCCTTAAATTACCGCATTTTTAAACCTGTACCAATAAATATACCGATCTATACAATTTTTGTAAAAATTCATTATGCCACAAATTATACACAAAAACAAAGTGCAACTGTAATGCTTTAAAATGATGCATAAATGACTGTCATAGCATGAAAACTGTCAAAGTTATTCACAATCATATCGGAACCTCAAATTACCGCGTTTTTAAACCTGGGAAAATAATTCTACCGATTTATCCAATTGGCCGTTTTCTAAAAATACATTATGCAAAAAATTATATACCAAAACAAATGGCAATTTTAATGCTTTAAAATGGTGCATAAACGAATGTCCCTGCACGAAAACTGCCAAAGTTAATTGCAGCCATATCGGAACCTCAGATTACCGCATTTTTAAACATAGAACACTAATTCTACCGATCCATCAAATTGACCATTTTTTAGACGAACACATTATGCCACAAATGATATACCAAATTAAAGTGCAATCATAATGCTTTAAAATGATGCATAAATGACTGTCATAGCATGAAAACTGTCAAAGTTATTCACAACCATATCGGAACCTCAAATTACCGCCTTTTTAAAGCTGTGAAAATAATTCTACCGATCTATCCAATTGGCCATTTTCTAAAAATATATTATGCAATAAATTATATACCAAAACAAATGGCAACTATAATGCAATAAAAAGATATATAAACAACTGTTATAACATGAAAACTATAAAAGTTATTTGCAACCATATCGGAGCCTTGAATTACCGCATTTTTAAACCTGTACCAATAAATATACCGATCTATCCAACTTTTGTAAAAATTCATTATGCCACAAATTATACACCAAAATAAAGTGCAACTGTAATGCTTTAAAATGATGCATAAACTATTGCCCTAGCATGAAAACTGTCAAAGTTATTTGCAACCATATCGGAACCTCAAATTACCGCGTTTTTAAACATAGAACACTAATTCTACCGATCCATCAAATTGACCATTTTTTAGACGAACACATTATGCCACAAATGATATACCAAATTAAAGTGCAATCATAATGCTCTAAACTGATGCATAAATGACTGTCATAGCATGAAAACTGTCAAAGTTATTCACAACCATATCGGAACCTCAAATTACCGCCTTTTTAAACCTGGGAAAATAATTCTACCGATCTATCCAGTTGGCCATTTTCTTAAAATACATTATGCAATAAATTATATACCAAAACAAGTAGGAAAGTATAGTCGGGCATGGCCGACCATATAGTACCCTACACCATGAGTATATTTTAAAAATTTTTATTTTTCACAAGAAACTTTTATGTTGAATTTTACCTTAATTCCAAAGTATTTATTTATTGATAAAAAACAAATTTTCTAAATGAAGCTTTATATAGGAGTATAGGTAAAACTTGGGCCGATCCTAATTAAATTTGGGAACAGGATGTATTTTTAAATAATATTAATTTATGTTGAGTTTCATTGCGATACAAATGGTTACAAGTCAATTTTAGACGTTTAAGACATTTTTTGAAGGGGGGTTTGTATGGGGGCTAGGGTCAAATAAGGGCCGATCATTACGAAAATCTGCAGTGTCATTTATTCTTATATAAAACTTATTTGTGCCAATTTTTAGAGAGATAATAGCATATTTGACGTAATTAGGGCATAAAAAGCCCAAATCAGGAGGTACGGTTGTATGGGGGCTATGTGAAATAATGGACCGATTTCAATCATTTTCAATAGGCTTCGTCCTTGTGCCAAAAAACACGCTTGGTCCAAATTTCATCAAATTATCTTGAAAATTGCGGCCTGTACCTTGCGCACAAGGTTTACATGGACAGCCAGCCAGCCAGCCGGACGGACGGACATGTCTTAATCGACTCAAAATGTGTTTCTGAGTCGATCGGTATACTTAAAGGTGTAGGACCAATATTTTTGTGTGTTACAAACATCAGCACAAACGTATAATACCCTCCCCACTATATTGTGGTGTAGGGTATAACAAATGGCAATTTTAATGCTTTAAAATGGTGCATAAACGACTGTCCTAGCACGAAAACTGCCAAAATTAATTGCAACCATATCGGAACCTCAGATTACTGCTTTTATTAAACATAGAACAATAATTCTACCGATCTATCAAATTGACCAATTTGTAAAAACACACATTATGCTACAAATTATATACCATATTAAAGTGCAATCATAATGCTTTAAAATGATGCATAAATGACTGTCATAGCATGAAAACTGTCAATGTTATTTGCAACCATATCGGGACCTCAAATTACCGCCTTTTTAAAGCTGTGAAAATAATTCTACCGATCTATCCAATAAGCAATTTTCTAAAAATATATTATGCAATAAATTATATACCAAAACAAATGGCAACTATAATGTAATAAAAAGATATATAAACGACTGTTATAACATGAAAACTATAAAAGTTATTTGCAACCATATCGGAGCCTTGAATTACCGCATTTTTAAACCTGTACCAATAAATATACCGATCTATCCAACTTTTGTAAAAATTCATTATGCCACAAATTATACACCAAAATAAAGTGCAACTGTAATGCTTTAAAATGATGCATAAACTATTGCCCTAGCACGAAAACTGTCAAAGTTATTTGCAACCATATCGGAACCTCAAATTACCGCGTTTTTAAACATAGAACAATAATTCTACCGATCCTTCAAATTGACCATTTTTTAGACGAACACATTGTGCCACAAATGATATACCAAATTAAAGTGCAATCAAATGCTTAAAATGATCCATAAATGACTGTCATAGCATGAAAACTGTCAAAGTTATTCACAACCATATCGGAACCTCAAACTACCGCCTTTTTAAACCTGGGAAAATAATTCTACCGATCTATCCAATTGGCCATTTTCTAAAAATACATTATGCAATAAATTATATACCAAAACAAATGGCAATTTTAATGCTTTAAAATGGTGCATAAACGACTGTCCTAGCACGAAAACTGCCAAAATTAATTGCAACCATATCGGAACCTCAGATTACTGCTTTTATTAAACATAGAACAATAATTCTACCGATCTATCAAATTGACCAATTTGTAAAAACACACATTATGCTACAAATTATATACCATATTAAAGTGCAATCATAATGCTTTAAAATGATGCATAAATGACTGTCATAGCATGAAAACTGTCAATGTTATTTGCAACCATATCGGGACCTCAAATTACCGCCTTTTTAAAGCTGTGAAAATAATTCTACCGATCTATCCAATAAGCAATTTTCTAAAATATATTATGCAATAAATTATATACCAAAACAAATGGCAACTATAATGTAATAAAAAGATATATAAACGACTGTTATAACATGAAAACTATAAAAGTTATTTGCAACCATATCGGAGCCTTGAATTACCGCATTTTTAAACCTGTACCAATAAATATACCGATCTATCCAACTTTTGTAAAAATTCATTATGCCACAAATTATACACCAAAATAAAGTGCAACTGTAATGCTTTAAAATGATGCATAAACTATTGCCCTAGCATGAAAACTGTCAAAGTTATTTGCAACCATATCGGAACCTCAAATTACCGCGTTTTTAAACATAGAACAATAATTCTACCGATCCTTCAAATTGACCATTTTTTAGACGAACACATTGTGCCACAAATGATATACCAAATTAAAGTGCAATCAAATGCTTAAAATGATCCATAAATGACTGTCATAGCATGAAAACTGTCAAAGTTATTCACAACCATATCGGAACCTCAAACTACCGCCTTTTTAAACCTGGGAAAATAATTCTACCGATCTATCCAATTGGCCATTTTCTAAAAATACATTATGCAATAAATTATATACCAAAACAAATGGCAATTTTAATGCTTTAAAATGGTGCATAAACGACTGTCCTAGCACGAAAACTGCCAAAGTTAATTGCAACCATATCGGAACCTCAGATTACTGCTTTTATTAAACATAGAACAATAATTCTACCGATCCATCAAATTGACCAATTTGTAAAAACACACATTATGCTACAATTATATACCATATTAAAGTGCAATCATAATGCTTTAAAATGATGCATAAATGACTGTCATAGCATGAAAACTGTCAATGTTATTTGCAACCATATCGGGACCTCAAATTACCGCCTTTTTAAAGCTGTGAAAATAATTCTACCGATCTATCCAATTGGCAATTTTCTAAAAATATATTATGCAATAAATTATATACCAAAACAAATGGGAACTATAATGTAATAAAAAGATATATAAACGACTGATATAACATGAAAACTATAAAAGTCTTTTCAAACCTGGGAAAATAATTCTACCGATCTATCCAATTGGCCATTTTCTAAAAATACATTATGCAATAAATTATATACCAAAACAAATGGCAATTTTAATGCTTTAAAATGGTGCATAAACGACTGTCATAGCACGAAAACTGCCAAAGTTAATTGCAACCATATCGGAACCTCAGATTACTGCGTTTATTAATGAACAATAATTCTACCGATCTATCAAATTGACCAATTTGTAATAACACACATTATGCTACAAATTATATACCATATTAAAGTGCAATCATAATGCTTTAAAATGATGTCATAGCATGAAAACTGTCAATGTTATTTGCAACCATATCGGAACCTCAAATTACCGCCTTTTTAAAGCTGTGAAAATAATTCTACCGATCTATCCAATTGGCAATTTTCTAAAAATATATTATGCAATAAATTATATACCAAAACAAATGGCAACTATAATGTAATAAAAAGATATATAAACGACTGTTATATCATGAAAACTATAAAAGTTATTTGCAACCATATCGGAGCCTTGAATTACCGCATTTTTAAACCTGTACCAATAAATATACCGATCTATCCAACTTTTGTAAAAATTCATTATGCCACAAATTATACACCAAAATAAAGTGCAACTGTAATGCTTTAAAATGATGCATAAACTATTGCCCTAGCATGAAAACTGTCAAAGTTATTTGCAACCATATCGGAACCCCAAATTACCGCGTTTTTAAACATAGAACAATAATTCTACCGATCCTTCAAATTGACCATTTTTTAGACGAACACATTGTGCCACAAATGATATACCAAATTAAAGTGCAATCATAATGCTTTAAAATGATGCATAAATGACTGTCATAGCATGAAAACTGTCAAAGTTATTCACAACCATATCGGAACCTCAAATTACCGCCTTTTTAAACCTGGGAAAATAATTCTACCGATCTATCCAATTGGCCATTTTCTAAAAATACATAATGCAATAAATTATATACCAAAACAACTGGCAATTTTAATGCTTTAAAATGGTGCATAAACGACTGTCCTAGCATTAAAACATAGCATGAAAACTGTCAAAGTTATTCACAACCATATCGGAACCTCAAATTACCGCCTTTTTAAACCTGGGAAAATAATTCTACCGATCTATCCAATTGGCCATTTTCTAAAAATACATTATGCAATAAATTATATACCAAAACAAATGGCAATTTTAATGCTTTAAAATGGTGCATAAACGACTGTCCTAGCACGAAAACTGCCAAAGTTAATTGCAACCATATCGGAACCTCAGATTACTGCGTTTATTAAACATAGAACAATAATTCTACCGATCTATCAAATTGACCAATTTGTAAAAATACACATTATGCTACAAATGATATACCATATTAAAGTGCAATCATAATGCTTTAAACTGATGCATAAATGACTGTCATAGCGTGAAAACTGTCAATGTTATTTGCAGCCGTATCGGAACCTCAAACACGAAAACTGCCAAAGTTAATTGCAACCATATCGGAACCTCAGATTACTGCTTTTATTAAACATAGAACAATAATTCTACCGATCCATCAAATTGACCAATTTGTAAAAACACACATTATGCTACAATTATATACCATATTAAAGTGCAATCATAATGCTTTAAAATGATGCATAAATGACTGTCATAGCATGAAAACTGTCAATGTTATTTGCAACCATATCGGGACCTCAAATTACCGCCTTTTTAAAGCTGTGAAAATAATTCTACCGATCTATCCAATTGGCAATTTTCTAAAAATATATTATGCAATAAATTATATACCAAAACAAATGGGAACTATAATGTAATAAAAAGATATATAAACGACTGATATAACATGAAAACTATAAAAGTTATTTGCAACCATATCGGAGCCTTGAATTACCGCATTTTTAAACCTGTACCAATAAATATACCGATCTATCCAACTTTTGTAAAAATTCATTATGCCACAAATTATACACCAAAATAAAGTGCAACTGTAATGTGGCATAATGAAAATATAAAATTATGCATAAACTATTGCCTTAGCATGAAAACTGTCAAAGTTATTTGCAACCATATCGGAACCTCAGATTACTGCGTTTATTAAACATAGAACAATAATTCTACCGATCTATCAAATTGACCAATTTGTAAAAATACACATTATGCTACAAATGATATACCATATTAAAGTGCAATCATAATGCTTTAAAATGGTGCATAAACGACTGTCCTAGCATGAAAACTGTCAAAGTTATTTGCAACCATACCGGAACCTCAAATTACCGCGTTTTTAAACATAGAACACTAATTCTACCGATCCATCAAATTGACCATTTTTTAGACGAACACATTATGCCACAAATGATATACCAAATTAAAGTGCAATCATAATGCTCTAAACTGATGCATAAATGACTGTCATAGCATGAAAACTGTCAAAGTTATTCACAACCATATCGGAACCTCAAATTACCGCCTTTTCAAACCTGGGAAAATAATTCTACCGATCTATCCAATTGGCCATTTTCTAAAAATACATTATGCAATAAATTATATACCAAAACAAATGGCAATTTTAATGCTTTAAAATGGTGCATAAACGACTGTCATAGCACGAAAACTGCCAAAGTTAATTGCAACCATATCGGAACCTCAGATTACTGCGTTTATTAAACATAGAACAATAATTCTACCGATCTATCAAATTGACCAATTTGTAATAACACACATTATGCTACAAATTATATAGCATATTAAAGTGCAATCATAATGCTTTAAAATGATGTCATAGCATGAAAACTGTCAATGTTATTCACAACCATATCGGAACCTCAAATTACCGCCTTTTTAAAGCTGTGAAAATAATTCTACCGATCTATCCAATTGGCAATTTTCTAAAAATATATTATGCAATAAATTATATACCAAAACAAATGGCAACTATAATGCAATAAAAAGACCGATCTATCCAATTGGCCATTTTCTAAAAATACATAATGCAATAAATTATATACCAAAACAACTGGCAATTTTAATGCTTTAAAATGGTGCATAAACGACTGTCCTAGCACGAAAACATAGCATGAAAACTGTCAAAGTTATTCACAACCATATCGGAACCTCAAATTACCGCGTTTTTAAACCTGGGAAAATAATTCTACCGATCTATCCAATTGGCCATTTTCTAAAAATACATTATGCAATAAATTATATACCAAAACAAATGGCAATTTTAATGCTTTAAAATGGTGCATAAACGACTGTCCTAGCACGAAAACTGCCAAAGTTAATTGCAACCATATCGGAACCTCAGATTACTGCGTTTATTAAACATAGAACAATAATTCTACCGATCTATCAAATTGACCAATTTGTAAAAATACACATTATGCTACAAATGATATACCATATTAAAGTGCAATCATAATGCTTTAAACTGATGCATAAATGACTGTCATAGCGTGAAAACTGTCAATGTTATTTGCAGCCATATCGGAACCTCAAACTACCGCGTTTTTAAAGCTGTGAAAATAATTCTACCGATCTATCCAATTGGCCATTTTCCAAAAATATATTATGGAATAAATTATATACCAAAGCAAATGGCAACTATAATGCAATAAAAAGATATATAAACGACTGTTATAACATGAAAACTATAAAAGTTATTTGCAACCATATCGGAGCCTTAAATTACCGCATTTTTGAACCTGTACCAATAAATATACCGATCTATCCAATTTTTGTAAAAATTCATTATGCCACAAATTATACACCAAAATAAAGTGCAACTGTAATGCTTTAAAATGATGCATAAACTATTGCTCTAGCATGAAAACTGTCAAAGTTATCTGCAACCATATCGGAACCTCAAATTACCGCGTTTTTAAACATAGAACAATAATTCTACCGATCCATCAAATTGACCATTTTTTAGACGAACACATTATGCCACAAATGATATACCAAATTAAAGTGCAATCATAATGCTCTAAACTGATGCATAAATGACTGTCATAGCATGAAAACTGTCAAAGTAATACACAACCATATCGAAACCTCAAATTACCGCCTTTTTAAACCTGGGAAAATAATTCTATCGATCTATCCAATTGGCCATCTTCTAAAAATACATTATGCAATAAATTATATACCAAAACAAATGGCAACTAAAATGCAATAAAAAGATGTATAAACAACTGTTATAACATGAAAACTATAAAAGTTATTTGCAACCACATCGGGGCCTTAAATTACCGCATTTTTAAACCTGTACCAATAAATATACCGATCTATCCAATTTTTGTAAAAATTCATTATGCCACAAATTATACACAAAAACAAAGTGCAACTGTAATGCTTTAAAATGATGCATAAATGACTGTCATAGCATGAAAACTGTCAAAGTTATTCACAACCATATCGGAACCTCAAATTACCGCGTTTTTAAACTTGGGAAAATAATTCTACCGATTTATCCAATTGGCCGTTTTCTAAAAATACATTATGCAATAAATTATATACCAAAACAAATGGCAATTTCAATGCTTTAAAATGGTGCATAAACGACTGTCCTAGCACGAAAACTGCCAAAGTTAATTGCAGCCATATCGGAACCTCAGATTACCGCGTTTATTAAACATAGAACAATAATTCTACCGATCTATCAAATTCACCAATTAGTAAAAACACACATGCTACAAATTATATACCATATTAAAGTGCAATCATAATGCTTTAAAATGAAGCATAAATGGCTGTCATAGCATGAAAACTGTCAATGTTATTTGCAACCATATCGGAACCTCAAATTACCGCCTTTTTAAAGCTGTGAAAATAATTCTACCGATCTATCCAATTGGCAATTTTCTAAAAATATATTATGCAATAAATTATATACCAAAACAAATGGCAACTATAATGCAATAAAAAGATATATAAACGACTGTTATAACATGAAAACTATAAAAGTTATTTGCAACCATATCGGAGCCTTGAATTACCGCATTTTTAAACGTGTACCAATAAATATACCGATCTATCCAACTTTTGTAAAAATTCATTATGCCACAAATTATACACCAAAATAAAGTGCAACTGTAATGTGGCATAATGAAAATATAAAATTATGCATAAACTATTGCCTTAGCATGAAAACTGTCAAAGTTATTTGCAACCATATCGGAACCTCAAATTACCGCGTTTTTAAACATAGAACAATAATTCTACCGATCCATCAAATTGACCATTTTTTAGACGAACACATTATGCCACAAATGATATACCAAAATAAAGTGCAATCATAATGCTCTAAACTGATGCATAAATGACTGTCATAGCATGAAAACTGTCAAAGTTATTCACAACCATATCGGAACCTCAAATTACCGCCTTTTTAAACCTGGGAAAATAATTCTACCGATTTATCCAATTGGCCGTTTTCTTAAAATACATTATGCAATAAATTATATACCAAAACAAATGGCAATTTTAATGCTTTAAAATGGTGCATAAACGACTGTCCTAGCACGAAAACTGCCAAAGTTAATTGCAACCATATCGAAACCTCAGATTACTGCTTTTATTAAACATAGAACAATAATTCTACCGATCTATCAAATTGACCAATTTGTAAAAACACACATTATGCTACAAATTATATACCATATTAAAGTGCAATCATAATGCTTTAAAATGATGCATAAATGACTGTCATAGCGTGAAAACTGTCAATGTTATTTGCAACCATATCGGAACCTCAAATTACCGCCTTTTTAAAGCTGTGAAAATAATTCTACCGATCTATCCAATTGGCAATTTTCTAAGAATATATTATGCAATAAATTATATACCAAAACAAATGGCAACTATAATGCAATAAAAAGATATATAAACGACTGTTATAACATGAAAACTATAAAAGTTATTTGCAACCATATCGGAGCCTTAAATTACCGCATTTTTGAACCTGTACCAATAAATATACCGATCTATCCAACTTTTGTAAAAATTCATTATGCCACAAATTATACACCAAAATAAAGTGCAACTGTAATGCTTTAAAATGATGCATAAACTATTGCCCTAGCATGAAAACTGTCAAAGTTATTTACAACCATATCGGAACCTCAAGTTACCGCCTTTTTAAACCTGGGAAAATAATTCTACCGATCCTTCAAATTGACCATTTTTAGACGAACACATTGTGCCACAAATGATATACCAAATTAAAGTGCAATCATAATGCTTTAAAATGATGCATAAATGACTGTCATAGCATGAAAACTGTCAAAGTTATTCACAACCATATTGGAACCTCAAATTACCGCCTTTTTAAACCTGGGAAAATAATTCTACCGATCTATCCAATTGGCCATTTTCTAAAAATACATTATGCAATAAATTATATACCAAAACAAATGGCAATTTTAATGCTTTAAAATGGTGCATAAACGACTGTCCTAGCACGAAAACTGCCAAAGTTAATTGCAACCATATCGGAACCTCAGATTACTGCGTTTATTAGACATAGAACAATAATTCTACCGATCTATCAAATTGACCAATTTGTAAAAATACACATTATGCTACAAATGATATACCATATTAAAGTGCAATCATAATGCTTTAAACTGATGCATAAATGACTGTCATAGCGTGAAAACTGTCAATGTTATTTGCAGCCATATCGGAACCTCAAACTACCGCGTTTTTAAAGCTGTGAAAATAATTCTACCGATCTATCCAATTGGCCATTTTCCAAAAATATATTATGGAATAAATTATATACCAAAGCAAATGGCAACTATAATGCAATAAAAAGATATATAAACGACTGTTATAACATGAAAACTATAAAAGTTATTTGCATTTAATAATTCTACCGATCCATCAAATTGACCATTTTTTAGACGAACACATTATGCCACAAATGATATACCAAATTAAAGTGCAATCATAATGCTCTAAACTGATGCATAAATGACTGTCATAGCATGAAAACTGTCAAAGTAATTCACAACCATATCGAAACCTCAAATTACCGCCTTTTTAAACCTGGGAAAATAATTCTATCGATCTATCCAATTGGCCATCTTCTAAAAATACATTATGCAATAAATTATATACCAAAACAAATGGCAACTAAAATGCAAAAAAAAGATGTATAAACGACTGTTATAACATGAAAACTATAAAAGTTATTTGCAACCATATCGGGGCCTTAAATTACCGCATTTTTAAACCTGTACCAATAAATATACCGATCTATCCAACTTTTGTAAAAATTCATTATGCCACAAATTAAACACAAAAACAAAGTGCAACTGTAATGCTTTAAAATGATGCATAAATGACTGTCATAGCATGAAAACTGTCAATGTTATTCACAACCATATCGGAACCTCAAATTACCGCGTTTTTAAAGCTGTGAAAATAATTCTACCGATCTATCCAATTGGCCATTTTCCAAAAATATATTATGGAATAAATTATATACCAAAGCAAATGGCAACTATAATGCAATAAAAAGATATATAAACGACTGTTATAACATGAAAACTATAAAAGTTATTTGCAAACCATATCGGAGCCTTAAATTACCGCATTTTTGAACCTGTACCAATAAATATACCGATCTATCCAATTTTTGTAAAAATTCATTATGCCACAAATTATACACCAAAATAAAGTGCAACTGTGATGCTTTAAAATGATGCGTAAACTAATGCCCTAGCATGAAAACTGTCAAAGTTATTTGCAACCATATCGGAACCTCAAATTACCGCGTTTTTAAACATAGAACAATAATTCTACCGATCCATCAAATTGACCATTTTTTAGACGAACACATTATGCCACAAGTGATATACCAAATTAAAGTGCAATCATAATGCTCTAAACTGATGCATAAATGACTGTCATAGCATGAAAACTGTCAAAGTAATTCACAACCATATCGGAACCTCAAATTACCGCCTTTTTAAACCTGGGAAAATAATTCTATCGATCTATCCAATTGGCCATCTTCTAAAAATACATTATGCAATAAATTATATACCAAACAAATGGCAACTAAAATGCAATAAAAAGATGTATAAACGACTGTTATAACATGAAAACTATAAAAGTTATTTGCAAACCACATCGGGGCCTTAAATTACCGCATTTTTAAACCTGTACCAATAAATATACCGATCTATCCAATTTTTGTAAAAATTCATTATGCCACAAATTATACACAAAAACAAAGTGCAATGCTTTAAAATGATGCATAAATGACTGTCATAGCATGAAAACTGTCAAAGTTATTCACAACCATATCGGAACCTCAAATTACCGCCTTTTTAAACCTGGGAAAATAATTCTACCGATTTATCCAATTGGCCGTTTTCTAAAAATACATTATGCAATAAATTATATACCAAAACAAATGGCAATTTCAATGCTTTAAAATGGTGCATAAACGACTGTCCTAGCACGAAAACTGCCAAAGTTAATTGCAACCATATCGGAACCTCAGATTACTGCTTTTATTAAACATAGAACAATAATTCTACCGATCTATCAAATTGACCAATTTGTAAAAACACACATTATGCTACAAATTATATACCATATTAAAGTGCAATCATAATGCTTTAAAATGATGCATAAATGACTGTCATAGCATGAAAACTGTCAATGTTATTTGCAACCATATCGGAACCTCAAATTACCGCCTTTTTAAAGCTGTGAAAATAATTCTACCGATCTATCCAATTGGCAATTTTCTAAAAATATATTATGCAATAAATTATATACCAAAACAAATGGCAACTATAATGCAATAAAAAGATATATAAACGACTGTTATAACATGAAAACTATAAAAGTTATTTGCAACCATATCGGAGCCTTAATTACCGCATTTTTGAACCTGTACCAATAAATATACCGATCTATCCAACTTTTGTAAAAATTCATTATGCCACAAATTATACACCAAAATAAAGTGCAACCGTAATGCTTTAAAATGATGCATAAACTATTGCCCTAGCATGAAAACTGTCAAAGTTATTTGCAACCATATCGGAACCTCAAACTACCGCGTTTTTAAACATAGGACAATAATTCTACCGATCCTTCAAATTGACCATTTTTTAGACGAACACATTGTGCCACAAATGATATACCAAATTAAAGTGCAATCATTATGCTTTAAAATGATGCATAAATGACTGTCATAGCATGAAAACTGTCAAAGTTATTCACAACCATATCGGAACCTCAAATTACCGCCTTTTTAAACCTGGGAAAATAATTCTACAGATCTATCCAATTGGCCATTTTCTAAAAATACATTATGCAATAAATTATATACCAAAACAAATGGCAATTTTAATGCTTTAAAATGGTGCATAAACGACTGTCCTAGCACGAAAACTGCCAAAGTTAATTGCAACCATATCGGAACCTCAGATTACTGCGTTTATTAAACATAGAACAATAATTCTACCGATCTATCAAATTGACCAATTTGTAAAAATACACATTATGCTACAAATGATATACCATATTAAAGTGCAATCATAATGCTTTAAACTGATGCATAAATGACTGTCATAGCGTGAAAACTGTCAATGTTATTTGCAGCCATATCGGAACCTCAAACTACCGCGTTTTTAAAGCTGTGAAAATAATTCTACCGATCTATCCAATTGGCCATTTTCCAAAAATATATTATGGAATAAATTATATACCAAAGCAAATGGCAACTATAATGCAATAAAAAGATATATAAACGACTGTTATAACGTGAAAACTATAAAAGTTATTTGCAACCATATCGGAGCCTTGAATTACCGCATTTTTAAACCTGTACCAATAAATATACCGATCTATCCAACTTTTGTAAAAATTTATTATGCCACAAATTATACACCAAAATAAAGTGCAACTGTAATGCTTTAAAATGATGCATAAACTATTGCCCTAGCATGAAAACTGTCAAAGTTATTTGCAACCATATCGGAACCTCAAATTACCGCGTCTTTAAACATAGAACAATAATTCTACCGATCCTTCAAATTGACCATTTTTTAGACGAACACATTATGCCACAAATGATATACCAAATTAAAGTGCAATCATAATGCTTTAAAATGATGCATAAATGACTGTCATAGCATGAAAACTGTCAAAGTTATTCACAACCATATCGGAACCTCAAATTACCGCCCTTCTAAACCTGGGAAAATATTTCTACCGATCTATCAAATTGACCAATTTGTAAAAACACACATTATGCTACAAATTATATACCATATTAAATGCAATCATAATGCTTTAAAATGATGCATAAATGACTGTCATAGCATGAAAACTGTCAATGTTATTTGCAACCATATCGGAACCTCAAATTACCGCCTTTTTAAAGCTGTGAAAATAATTCTACCGATCTATCCAATTGGCAATTTTCTAAAAATATATTATGCAATAAATTATATACCAAAACAAATGGCAACTATAATGCAATAAAGTTATATATAAACGACTGTTATAACGTGAAAACTATAAAAGTTATTTGCAACCATATCGGAGCCTTGAATTACCGCATTTTTAAACCTGTACCAATAAATATACCGATCTATCCAACTTTTGTAAAAATTCATTATGCCACAAATTATACACCAAAATAAAGTGCAACTGTAATGCTTTAAAATGATGCATAAACTATTGCCCTAGCATGAAAACTGTCAAAGTTATT
Organism: Lucilia sericata; assembly: GCF_015586225.1. Classification (NCBI taxonomy): domain Eukaryota; kingdom Metazoa; phylum Arthropoda; class Insecta; order Diptera; family Calliphoridae; genus Lucilia; species Lucilia sericata. Next base: position 271,059 of record NW_023994452.1, read on the forward strand.
TGCAACCATATCGGAAACTAAATTACCGCGTCTTTCAACATAGAACAATAATTCTACCGATCCTTCAAATTGACCATTTTTTAGACGAACACATTGTGCCACAAATGATATACCAAATTAAAGTGCAATCATAATGCTTTAAAATGATGCATAAATGACTGTCATAGAATGAAAACTGTCAAAGTTATTCACAACCATATCGGAACCTCAAATTACCGCCCTTTTAAACCTGGGAAAATAATTCTACCGATCTATCAAATTGACCAATTTGTAAAAACACACATTATGCTACAAATTATATACCATATTAAAATGCAATCATAATGCTTTAAAATGATGCATAAATGACTGTCATAGCATGAAAACTGTCAATGTTATTTGCAACCATATCGGAACCTCAAATTACCGCCTTTTTAAAGCTGTGAAAATAATTCTACCGATCTATCCAATTGGCAATTTTCTAAAAATATATTATGCAATAAATTATATACCAAAACAAATGGCAACTATAATGCAATAAAATGATATATAAACGACTGTTATAACATGAAAACTATAAAAGTTATTTGCAACCACATCGGGGCTTTAAATTACCGCATTTTTAAACCTGTACCAATAAATATACCGATCTATCCAATTTTTGTAAAAATTCATTATGCCACAAATTATACACAAAAAACAAAGTGCAATGCTTTAAAATGATGCATAAATGACTGTCATAGCATGAAAACTGTCAAAGTTATTCACAACCATATCGGAACCTCAAATTACCGCCTTTTTAAACCTGGGAAAATAATTCTACCGATTTATCCAATTGGCCGTTTTCTAAAAATACATTATGCAATAAATTATATACCAAAACAAATGGCAATTTCAATGCTTTAAAATGGTGCATAAACGACTGTCCTAGCACGAAAACTGCCAAAGTTAATTGCAACCATATCGGAACCTCAGATTACTGCTTTTATTAAACATAGAACAATAATTCTACCGATCTATCAAATTGACCAATTTGTAAAAACACACATTATGCTACAAATTATATACCATATTAAAGTGCAATCATAATGCTTTAAAATGATGCATAAATGACTGTCATAGCATGAAAACTGTCAATGTTATTTGCAACCATATCGGAACCTCAAATTACCGCCTTTTTAAAGCTGTGAAAATAATTCTACCGATCTATCCAATTGGCAATTTTCTAAAAATATATTATGCAATAAATTATATACCAAAACAAATGGCAACTATAATGCAATAAAAAGATATATAAACGACTGTTATAACATGAAAACTATAAAAGTTATTTGCAACCATATCGGAGCCTTAATTACCGCATTTTTGAACCTGTACCAATAAATATACCGATCTATCCAACTTTTGTAAAAATTCATTATGCCACAAATTATACACCAAAATAAAGTGCAACCGTAATGCTTTAAAATGATGCATAAACTATTGCCCTAGCATGAAAACTGTCAAAGTTATTTGCAACCATATCGGAACCTCAAACTACCGCGTTTTTAAACATAGGACAATAATTCTACCGATCCTTCAAATTGACCATTTTTTAGACGAACACATTGTGCCACAAATGATATACCAAATTAAAGTGCAATCATTATGCTTTAAAATGATGCATAAATGACTGTCATAGCATGAAAACTGTCAAAGTTATTCACAACCATATCGGAACCTCAAATTACCGCCTTTTTAAACCTGGGAAAATAATTCTACAGATCTATCCAATTGGCCATTTTCTAAAAATACATTATGCAATAAATTATATACCAAAACAAATGACAATTTTAATGCTTTAAAATGGTGCATAAACGACTGTCCTAGCACGAAAACTGCCAAAGTTAATTGCAACCATATCGGAACCTCAGATTACTGCGTTTATTAAACATAGAACAATAATTCTACCGATCTATCAAATTGACCAATTTGTAAAAATACACATTATGCTACAAATGATATACCATATTAAAGTGCAATCATAATGCTTTAAACTGATGCATAAATGACTGTCATAGCGTGAAAACTGTCAATGTTATTTGCAGCCATATCGGAACCTCAAACTACCGCGTTTTTAAAGCTGTGAAAATAATTCTACCGATCTATCCAATTGGCCATTTTCCAAAAATATATTATGGAATAAATTATATACCAAAGCAAATGGCAACTATAATGCAATAAAAAGATATATAAACGACTGTTATAACGTGAAAACTATAAAAGTTATTTGCAACCATATCGGAGCCTTGAATTACCGCATTTTTAAACCTGTACCAATAAATATACCGATCTATCCAACTTTTGTAAAAATTTATTATGCCACAAATTATACACCAAAATAAAGTGCAACTGTAATGCTTTAAAATGATGCATAAACTATTGCCCTAGCATGAAAACTGTCAAAGTTATTTGCAACCATATCGGAACCTCAAATTACCGCGTCTTTAAACATAGAACAATAATTCTACCGATCCTTCAAATTGACCATTTTTTAGACGAACACATTATGCCACAAATGATATACCAAATTAAAGTGCAATCATAATGCTTTAAAATGATGCATAAATGACTGTCATAGCATGAAAACTGTCAAAGTTATTCACAACCATATCGGAACCTCAAATTACCGCCCTTCTAAACCTGGGAAAATATTTCTACCGATCTATCAAATTGACCAATTGTAAAAACACACATTATGCTACAAATTATATACCATATTAAAATGCAATCATAATGCTTTAAAATGATGCATAAATGACTGTCATAGCATGAAAACTGTCAATGTTATTTGCAACCATATCGGAACCTCAAATTACCGCCTTTTTAAAGCTGTGAAAATAATTCTACCGATCTATCCAATTGGCAATTTTCTAAAAATATATTATGCAATAAATTATATACCAAAACAAATGGCAACTATAATGCAATAAAGTTATATATAAACGACTGTTATAACGTGAAAACTATAAAAGTTATTTGCAACCATATCGGAGCCTTGAATTACCGCATTTTTAAACCTGTACCAATAAATATACCGATCTATCCAACTTTTGTAAAAATTCATTATGCCACAAATTATACACCAAAATAAAGTGCAACTGTAATGCTTTAAAATGATGCATAAACTATTGCCCTAGCATGAAAACTGTCAAAGTTATTTGCAACCATATCGGAAACTAAATTACCGCGTCTTTCAACATAGAACAATAATTCTACCGATCCTTCAAATTGACCATTTTTTAGACGAACACATTGTGCCACAAATGATATACCAAATTAAAGTGCAATCATAATGCTTTAAAATGATGCATAAATGACTGTCATAGAATGAAAACTGTCAAAGTTATTCACAACCATATCGGAACCTCAAATTACCGCCCTTTTAAACCTGGGAAAATAATTCTACCGATCTATCAAATTGACCAATTTGTAAAAACACACATTATGCTACAAATTATATACCATATTAAAATGCAATCATAATGCTTTAAAATGATGCATAAATGACTGTCATAGCATGAAAACTGTCAATGTTATTTGCAACCATATCGGAACCTCAAATTACCGCCTTTTTAAAGCTGTGAAAATAATTCTACCGATCTATCCAATTGGCAATTTTCTAAAAATATATTATGCAATAAATTATATACCAAAACAAATGGCAACTATAATGCAATAAAATGATATATAAACGACTGTTATAACATGAAAACTATAAAAGTTATTTGCAAACATATCGGAGCCATGAATGACCGCATTTTTAAACCTGTACCAATAAATATACCGATCTATCCAACTTTTGTAAAAATTCATTATGCCACAAATTATACACCAAAATAAAGTGCAACTGTAATGCTTTAAAATGATGCGTAAACTAATGCCCTAGCATGAAAACTGTCAAAGTTATTTGCAACCATATCGGAACCTCAAATTACCGCGTTTTTAAACATAGAACAATAATTCTACCGATCCATCAAATTGACCATTTTTTAGACGAACACATTATGCCACAAATGATATACCAAATTAAAGTGCAATCATAATGCTCTAAACTGATGCATAAATGACTGTCATAGCATGAAAACTGTCAAAGTAATTCACAACCATATCGGAACCTCAAATTACCGCCTTTTTAAACCTGGGAAAATAATTCTATCGATCTATCCAATTGGCCATCTTCTAGAAATACATTATGCAATAAATTATATACCAAAACAAATGGCAACTAAAATGCAATAAAAGGATGTATAAACGACTGTTATAACATGAAAACTATAAAAGTTATTTGCAACCATATCGGGGCCTTAAATTACCGCATTTTTAAACCTGTACCAATAAAGATACCGATCTATCCAATATTTGTAAAAATTCATTATGCCACAAATTATACACAAAAACAAAGTGCAACTGTAATGCTTTAAAATGATGCATAAATGACTGTCATAGCATGAAAACTGTCAAAGTTATTCACAACCATATCGGAACCTCAAATTACCGCCTTTTTAAACCTGGGAAAATAATTCTACCGATCTATCCAATTGGCCATTTTCTTAAAATACATTATGCAATAAATTATATACCAATTGGCTATCTTCTAGAAATACATTATGCAATAAATTATATACCAAAACAAATGGCAACTAAAATGCAATAAAAAGATGTATAAACGACTGTTATAACATGAAAACTATAAAAGTTATTTGCAACCATATCGGGGCCTTAAATTACCGCATTTTTAAACCTGTACCAATAAATATACCGATCTATCCAACTTTTGTAAAAATTCATTATGCCACAATTATACACCAAAATAAAGTGCAACTGTAATGTGGCATAATGAAAATATAAAATTATGCATAAACTATTGCCTTAGCATGAAAACTGTCAAAGTTATTTGCAACCATATCGGAACCTCAGATTACTGCGTTTATTAAACATAGAACAATAATTCTACCGATCTATCAAATTGACCAATTTGTAAAAATACACATTATGCTACAAATGATATACCATATTAAAGTGCAATCATAATGCTTTAAAATGGTGCATAAACGACTGTCCTAGCATGAAAACTGTCAAAGTTATTTGCAACCATACCGGAACCTCAAATTACCGCGTTTTTAAACATAGAACACTAATTCTACCGATCCATCAAATTGACCATTTTTTAGACGAACACATTATGCCACAAATGATATACCAAATTAAGTGCAATCATAATGCTCTAAACTGATGCATAAATGACTGTCATAGCATGAAAACTGTCAAAGTTATTCACAACCATATCGGAACCTCAAATTACCGCCTTTTCAAACCTGGGAAAATAATTCTACCGATCTATCCAATTGGCCATTTTCTAAAAATACATTATGCAATAAATTATATACCAAAACAAATGGCAATTTTAATGCTTTAAAATGGTGCATAAACGACTGTCATAGCACGAAAACTGCCAAAGTTAATTGCAACCATATCGGAACCTCAGATTACTGCGTTTATTAAACATAGAACAATAATTCTACCGATCTATCAAATTGACCAATTTGTAATAACACACATTATGCTACAAATTATATAGCATATTAAAGTGCAATCATAATGCTTTAAAATGATGTCATAGCATGAAAACTGTCAATGTTATTCACAACCATATCGGAACCTCAAATTACCGCCTTTTAAAGCTGTGAAAATAATTCTACCGATCTATCCAATTGGCAATTTTCTAAAAATATATTATGCAATAAATTATATACCAAAACAAATGGCAACTATAATGCAATAAAAAGACCGATCTATCCAATTGGCCATTTTCTAAAAATACATAATGCAATAAATTATATACCAAAACAACTGGCAATTTTAATGCTTTAAAATGGTGCATAAACGACTGTCCTAGCACGAAACATAGCATGAAAACTGTCAAAGTTATTCACAACCATATCGGAACCTCAAATTACCGCGTTTTTAAACCTGGGAAAATAATTCTACCGATCTATCCAATTGGCCATTTTCTAAAAATACATTATGCAATAAATTATATACCAAAACAAATGGCAATTTTAATGCTTTAAAATGGTGCATAAACGACTGTCCTAGCACGAAAACTGCCAAAGTTAATTGCAACCATATCGGAACCTCAGATTACTGCGTTTATTAAACATAGAACAATAATTCTACCGATCTATCAAATTGACCAATTTGTAAAAATACACATTATGCTACAAATGATATACCATATTAAAGTGCAATCATAATGCTTTAAAATGATGCATAAATGACTGTCATAGCGTGAAAACTGTCAATGTTATTTGCAGCCATATCGGAACCTCAAACTACCGCGTTTTTAAAGCTGTGAAAATAATTCTACCGATCTATCCAATTGGCCATTTTCCAAAAATATATTATGGAATAATTATATACCAAAGCAAATGGCAACTATAATGCAATAAAAGATATATAAACGACTGTTATAACATGAAAACTATAAAAGTTATTTGCAACCATATCGGAGCCTTAAATTACCGCATTTTTGAACCTGTACCAATAAATATACCGATCTATCCAATTTTTGTAAAAATTCATTATGCCACAAATTATACACCAAAATAAAGTGCAACTGTAATGCTTTAAAATGATGCATAAACTATTGCTCCTAGCATGAAAACTGTCAAAGTTATCTGCAACCATATCGGAACCTCAAATTACCGCGTTTTTAAACATAGAACAATAATTCTACCGATCCATCAAATTGACCATTTTTTAGACGAACACATTATGCCACAAATGATATACCAAATTAAAGTGCAATCATAATGCTCTAAACTGATGCATAAATGACTGTCATAGCATGAAAACTGTCAAAGTAATACACAACCATATCGAAACCTCAAATTACCGCCTTTTTAAACCTGGGAAAATAATTCTATCGATCTATCCAATTGGCCATCTTCTAAAAATACATTATGCAATAATTATATACCAAAACAAATGGCAACTAAAATGCAATAAAAAGATGTATAAACGACTGTTATAACATGAAAACTATAAAAGTTATTTGCAACCATATCGGGGCCTTAAATTACCGCATTTTTAAACCTGTACCAATAAATATACCGATCTATCCAATTTTTGTAAAAATTCATTATGCCACAAATTATACACAAAAACAAAGTGCAACTGTAATGCTTTAAAATGATGCATAAATGACTGTCATAGCATGAAAACTGTCAAAGTTATTCACAACCATATCGGAACCTCAAATTACCGCGTTTTTAAACCTTGGGAAAATAATTCTACCGATTTATCCAATTGGCCGTTTTCTCAAAAATACATTATGCAATAAATTATATACCAAAGCAAATGGCAATTTTCAATGCTTTAAAATGGTGCATAAACGACTGTCCTAGCACGAAAACTGCCAAAGTTAATTGCAGCCATATCGGAACCTCAGATTACCGCGTTTATTAAACATAGAACAATAATTCTACCGATCTATCAAATTCACCAATTAGTAAAAACACACATTATGCTACAAATTATATACCATATTAAAGTGCAATCATAATGCTTTAAAATGAAGCATAAATGACTGTCATAGCATGAAAACTGTCAATGTTATTTGCAACCATATCGGAACCTCAAATTACCGCCTTTTTAAAGCTGTGAAAATAATTCTACCGATCTATCCAATTGGCAATTTTCTAAAAATATATTATGCAATAAATTATATACCAAAACAAATGGCAACTATAATGCAATAAAAAGATATATAAACGACTGTTATAACATGAAAACTATAAAAGTTATTTGCAACCATATCGGAGCCTTGAATTACCGCATTTTTAAACGTGTACCAATAAATATACCGATCTATCCAACTTTTGTAAAAATTCATTATGCCACAAATTATACACCAAAATAAAGTGCAACTGTAATGTGGCATAATGAAATATAAATTATGCATAAACTATTGCCCTTAGCATGAAAACTGTCAAAGTTATTTGCAACCATATCGGAACCTCAAATTACCGCGTTTTTAAACATAGAACAATAATTCTACCGATCCATCAAATTGACCATTTTTTAGACGAACACATTATGCCACAAATGATATACCAAATTAAAGTGCAATCATAATGCTTTAAAATGATGCATAAATGACTGTCATAGCATGAAAACTGTCAAAGTTATTCACAACCATATCGGAACCTCAAATTACCGCCTTTTTAAACCTGGGAAAATAATTCTACCGATCTATCCAATTGGCCATTTTCTAAAATACATTATGCAATAAATTATATACCAAAACAAATGGCAATTTTAATGCTTTAAAATGGTGCATAAACGACTGTCCTAGCACGAAAACTGCCAAAGTTAATTGCAACCATATCGAAACCTCAGATTACTGCTTTTATTAAACATAGAACAATAATTCTACCGATCTATCAAATTGACCAATTTGTAAAAATACACATTATGCTACAAATTATATACCATATTAAAGTGCAATCATAATGCTTTAAAATGATGCATAAATGACTGTCATAGCGTGAAAACTGTCAATGTTATTTGCAACCATATCGGAACCTCAAATTACCGCCTTTTTAAAGCTGTGAAAATAATTCTACCGATCTATCCAATTGGCCATTTTCTAAGAATATATTATGCAATAAATTATATACCAAAACAAATGGCAACTATAATGCAATAAAAAGATATATAAACGACTGTTATAACATGAAAACTATAAAAGTTATTTGCAACCATATCGGAGCCTTAAATTACCGCATTTTTGAACCTGTACCAATAAATATACCGATCTATCCAACTTTTGTAAAAATTCATTATGCCACAAATTATACACCAAAATAAAGTGCAACTGTAATGCTTTAAAATGATGCATAAACTATTGCCCTAGCATGAAAACTGTCAAAGTTATTTACAACCATATCGGAACCTCAAGTTACCGCCGTTTTTAAACATGGAACAATAATTCTACCGATCCTTCAAATTGACCATTTTTAGACGAACACATTGTGCCACAAATGATATACCAAATTAAAGTGCAATCATAATGCTTTAAAATGATGCATAAATGACTGTCATAGCATGAAAACTGTCAAAGTTATTCACAACCATATCGGAACCTCAAATTACCGCCTTTTTAAACCTGGGAAAATAATTCTACCGATCTATCCAATTGGCCATTTTCTAAAAATACATTATGCAATAAATTATATACCAAAACAAATGGCAATTTTAATGCTTTAAAATGGTGCATAAACGACTGTCCTAGCACGAAAACTGCCAAAGTTAATTGCAACCATATCGGAACCTCAGATTACTGCGTTTATTAAACATAGAACAATAATTCTACCGATCTATCAAATTGACCAATTTGTAAAAATACACATTATGCTACAAATGATATACCATATTAAAGTGCAATCATAATGCTTTAAAATGATGCATAAATGACTGTCATAGCGTGAAAACTGTCAATGTTATTTGCAGCCATATCGGAACCTCAAACTACCGCGTTTTTAAAGCTGTGAAAATAATTCTACCGATCTATCCAATTGGCCATTTTCCAAAATATATTATGGAATAAATTATATACCAAAGCAAATGGCAACTATAATGCAATAAAAAGATATATAAACGACTGTTATAACATGAAAACTATAAAAGTTATTTGCATTTAATAATTCTACCGATCCATCAAATTGACCATTTTTTAGACGAACACATTATGCCACAAATGATATACCAAATTAAAGTGCAATCATAATGCTCTAAACTGATGCATAAATGACTGTCATAGCATGAAAACTGTCAAAGTAATTCACAACCATATCGAAACCTCAAATTACCGCCTTTTTAAACCTGGAAAATAATTCTATCGATCTATCCAATTGGCCATCTTCTAAAAATACATTATGCAATAAATTATATACCAAAACAAATGGCAACTAAAATGCAAAAAAAAGATGTATAAACGACTGTTATAACATGAAAACTATAAAAGTTATTTGCAACCATATCGGGGCCTTAAATTACCGCATTTTTAAACCTGTACCAATAAATATACCGATCTATCCAACTTTTGTAAAAATTCATTATGCCACAAATTAAACACAAAACAAAGTGCAACTGTAATGCTTTAAAATGATGCATAAATGACTGTCATAGCATGAAAACTGTCAAAGTTATTCACAACCATATCGGAACCTCAAATTACCGCGTTTTTAAAGCTGTGAAAATAATTCTACCGATCTATCCAATTGGCCATTTTCCAAAAATATATTATGGAATAAATTATATACCAAAGCAAATGGCAACTATAATGCAATAAAAAGATATATAACGACTGTTATAACATGAAAACTATAAAAGTTATTTGCAACCATATCGGAGCCTTAAATTACCGCATTTTTGAACCTGTACCAATAAATATACCGATCTATCCAATTTTTGTAAAAATTCATTATGCCACAAATTATACACCAAAATAAAGTGCAACTGTGATGCTTTAAAATGATGCGTAAACTAATGCCCTAGCATGAAAACTGTCAAAGTTATTTGCAACCATATCGGAACCTCAAATTACCGCGTTTTTAAACATAGAACAATAATTCTACCGATCCATCAAATTGACCATTTTTTAGACGAACACATTATGCCACAAGTGATATACCAAATTAAAGTGCAATCATAATGCTCTAAACTGATGCATAAATGACTGTCATAGCATGAAAACTGTCAAAGTAATTCACAACCATATCGGAACCTCAAATTACCGCCTTTTTAAACCTGGGAAAATAATTCTATCGATCTATCCAATTGGCCATCTTCTAAAAATACATTATGCAATAAATTATATACCAAAACAAATGGCAACTAAAATGCAATAAAAAGATGTATAAACGACTGTTATAACATGAAAACTATAAAAGTTATTTGCAACCACATCGGGGCCTTAAATTACCGCATTTTTAAACCTGTACCAATAAATATACCGATCTATCCAATTTTTGTAAAAATTCATTATGCCACAAATTATACACAAAAACAAAGTGCAATGCTTTAAAATGATGCATAAATGACTGTCATAGCATGAAAACTGTCAAAGTTATTCACAACCATATCGGAACCTCAAATTACCGCCGTTTTTAAACCTGGGAAAATAATTCTACCGATTTATCCAATTGGCCGTTTTCTAAAAATACATTATGCAATAAATTATATACCAAAACAAATGGCAATTTTAATGCTTTAAAATGGTGCATAAACGACTGTCCTAGCACGAAAACTGCCAAAGTTAATTGCAACCATATCGGAACCTCAGATTACCTGCGTTTATTAAACATAGAACAATAATTCTACCGATCTATCAAATTGACCAATTAGTAAAAACACACATTATGCTACAAATTATATACCATATTAAAGTGCAATCATAATGCTTTAAAATGAAGCATAAATGACTGTCATAGCATGAAAACTGTCAATGTTATTTGCAACCATATCGGAACCTCAAATTACCGCCTTTTTAAAGCTGTGAAAATAATTCTACCGATCTATCCAATTGGCCATTTTCTAAAAATATATTATGCAATAAATTATATACCAAAACAAATGGCAACTATAATGCAATAAAAAGATATATAAACGACTGTTATAACATGAAAACTATAAAAGTTATTTGCAACCATATCGGAGCCTTGAATTACCGCATTTTTAACCTGTACCAATAAATATACCGATCTATCCAACTTTTGTAAAAATTCATTATGCCACAAATTATACACCAAAATAAAGTGCAACTGTAATGCTTTAAAATGATGCATAAACTATTGCCCTAGCATGAAACTGTCAAAGTTATTTGCAACCATATCGGAACCTCAAATTACCGCGTTTTTAAACATAGAACAATAATTCTACCGATCCTTCAAATTGACCATTTTTTAGACGAACACATTGTGCCACAAATGATATACCAAATTAAAGTGCAATCATAATGCTTTAAAATGATGCATAAATGACTGTCATAGCATGAAAACTGTCAAAGTTATTCACAACCATATCGGAACCTCAAATTACCGCCTTTTTAAACCTGGGAAAATAATTCTACCGATCTATCCAATTGGCCATTTTCTAAAAATACATTATGCAATAAATTATATACCAAAACAAATGGCAATTTTAATGCTTTAAAATGGTGCATAAACGACTGTCCTAGCACGAAAACTGCCAAAGTTAATTGCAACCATATCGGAACCTCAGATTACTGCGTTTATTAAACATAGAACAATAATTCTACCGATCTATCAAATTGACCAATTTGTAAAAATACACATTATGCTACAAATGATATACCATATTAAAGTGCAATCATAATGCTTTAAAATGATGCATAAATGACTGTCATAGCGTGAAAACTGTCAATGTTATTTGCAGCCATATCGGAACCTCAAACTACCGCGTTTTTAAAGCTGTGAAAATAATTCTACCGATCTATCCAATTGGCCATTTTCCAAAAATACATTATGGAATAAGTTATATACCAAAGCAAATGGCAACTATAATGCAATAAAAAGATATATAAACGACTGTTATAACATGAAAACTATAAAAGTTATTTGCAACCATATCGGAGCTTAAATTACCGCATTTTGAACCTGTACCAATAAATATACCGATCTATCCAATTTTGTAAAATTTCATTATGCCACAAATTATACACCAAAATAAAGTGCAACTGTAATGCTTTAAAATGATTGCATAAACTATTGCCCTAGCATGAAAACTGTCAAAGTTATTTGCAACCATATCGGAACCTCAAATTACCGCGTTTTTAAACATAGAACAATAATTCTACCGATCCTTCAAATTGCACCATTTTTTAGACGAACACATTGTGCCACAAATGATTATACCAAATTAAAGTGCAATCATAATGCTTTTTAAAATGATGCATAAATGACTGTCATAGCATGAAAAACTGTCAAAGTTATTCACAACCATATCGGAACCTCAAATTACCGCCTTTTTAAACCTGGGGAAAAATCCTGCAATCAATGCTTTAAAATGATGCATAATGACTGTCATACATGAAAACTGTCAATGTTATTTGCAACCATATCGGAACCTCAATTACCGCCTTTTTAAAGCTTGAAAATAATTCTAACTATCAATATACCGATCTATCAATTGGCAATTTTCTAAAATATATGCAATAAATTATATACCAAAACATGGCAACTATAATGCAATAAAGTTATATATAACGACTGTTATACGTGAAAACTATAAAAGTTATTTGCAACCATATCGGAACCTGAATTACCGCATTTTTAAACCTGTAAATAAATTACCGATCTATCCAACTTTTGTAAAAATTCATTATGCCAAAATTATACACCAAAATAAAGTGCAACTGTAATGCTTTAAAATGATGCATAAACTATTGCCCTAGCATGAAACTGTCAAAGTTATTTGCAACCATATCGGAGCTAAATTACCGCGTTTTCAACATAGAATAATTCTACCGATCTTCAAATTGACCATTTAAATTTCCCTGTTGTAAGCAACATAATGCCAAATTAATGATACACAAAAGTTATCCACCATAGAAATAAGTACTTTAACTGATTATGCTTACATTAAAAACACAATTAACAAAATTAAATTAAAGTGCAATCATAATGCTTTAAAAAATGATGCATAATGACTGTCATCGCATGAAACTGTCAAATTGTTATTTGCAACCATATCGGAACTCAAATTACCGCCTTTTTTTAAAGCTGCTTAAAAATAATTCTACCGCATATTATCCAATTGGCAATTTTCTGAAAATTATTATTATGCAATAACATTATATACCCACAACAAATGAGCCAACTATAATTGCAATTAAAATGATATATAAACGACTGTTTATAACATGAAAAACTATAAAAGTTAATTTGCAACCACTATTCAGAGGCCTTTAATTACCGCATTTTTAAACCTGTACCAATAAATATACCGATCTATCCAATTTTTGTAAAAATTCATTATGCCACAAATTATACACAAAAACAAAGTGCAACTGTAATGCTTTAAAATGATGCATAAATGACTGTCATAGCATGAAAACTGTCAAAGTTATTCACAACCATATCGGAACCTCAAATTACCGCGTTTTTAAACCTGGGAAAATAATTTTCTACCGATTTATCCAATTGGCCGTTTTCCTAAAAATACATTATGCAATAAATTATATACCAAAAGCAAATGGCAATTTTAATGCTTTAAAATGGTGCATAAACGACTGTCCTAGCACGAAAACTGCCAAAGTTAATTGCAGCCATATCGGAACCTCAGATTACCGCTTTTATTAAACATAGAACAATAATTCTACCGATCTATCAAATTCACCAATTAGTAAAAACACACATTATGCTACAAATTATATACCATATTAAAGTGCAATCATAATGCTTTAAAATGAAGCATAAATGACTGTCATAGCATGAAAACTGTCAATGTTATTTGCAACCATATCGGAACCTCAAATTACCGCCTTTTTAAAGCTGTGAAAATAATTCTACCGATCTATCCAATTGGCCATTTTCTAAAAATATATTATGCAATAAATTATATACCAAAACAAATGGCAACTATAATGCAATAAAAAGATATATAAACGACTGTTATAACATGAAAACTATAAAAGTTATTTGCAACCATATCGGAGCCTTGAATTACCGCATTTTTAAACCTGTACCAATAAATATACCGATCTATCCAACTTTTGTAAAAATTCATTATGCCACAAATTATACACCAAAATAAAGTGCAACTGTAATGCTTTAAAATGATGCATAAACTATTGCCCTAGCATGAAAACTGTCAAAGTTATTTGCAACCATATCGGAACCTCAAATTACCGCGTTTTTAAACATAGAACAATAATTCTACCGATCCTTCAAATTGACCATTTTTTAGACGAACACATTGTGCCACAAATGATATACCAAATTAAAGTGCAATCATAATGCTTTAAAATGATGCATAAATGACTGTCATAGCATGAAAACTGTCAAAGTTATTCACAACCATATCGGAACCTCAAATTACCGCCTTTTTAAACCTGGGAAAATAATTCTACCGATCTATCCAATTGGCCATTTTCTAAAAATACATTATGCAATAAATTATATACCAAAACAAATGGCAATTTTAATGCTTTAAAATGGTGCATAAACGACTGTCCTAGCACGAAAACTGCCAAAGTTAATTGCAACCATATCGGAACCTCAGATTACTGCTTTTATTAAACATAGAACAATAATTCTACCGATCTATCAAATTGACCAATTTGTAAAAATACACATTATGCTACAAATGATATACCATATTAAAGTGCAATCATAATGCTTTAAAATGATGCATAAATGACTGTCATAGCGTGAAAACTGTCAATGTTATTTGCAGCCATATCGGAACCTCAAACTACCGCGTTTTTAAAGCTGTGAAAATAATTCTACCGATCTATCCAATTGGCCATTTTCCAAAAATACATTATGGAATAAGTTATATACCAAAGCAAATGGCAACTATAATGCAATAAAAAGATATATAAACGACTGTTATAACATGAAAACTATAAAAGTTATTTGCAACCATATCGGAGCCTTAAATTACCGCATTTTTGAACCTGTACCAATAAATATACCGATCTATCCAATTTTTGTAAAAATTCATTATGCCACAAATTATACACCAAAATAAAGTGCAACTGTAATGCTTTAAAATGATGCATAAACTATTGCCCTAGCATGAAAACTGTCAAAGTTATTTGCAACCATATCGGAACCTCAAATTACCGCGTTTTTAAACATAGAACAATAATTCTACCGATCCTTCAAATTGACCATTTTTTAGACGAACACATTGTGCCACAAATGATATACCAAATTAAAGTGCAATCATAATGCTTTAAAATGATGCATAAATGACTGTCATAGCATGAAAACTGTCAAAGTTATTCACAACCATATCGGAACCTCAAATTACCGCCTTTTTAAACCTGGGAAAATAATTCTACCGATCTATCCAATTGGCCATTTTCTAAAAATACATTATGCAATAAATTATATACCAAAACAAATGGCAATTTTAATGCTTTAAAATGGTGCATAAACGACTGTCCTAGCACGAAAACTGCCAAAGTTAATTGCAACCATATCGGAACCTCAGATTACTGCGTTTATTAAACATAGAACAATAATTCTACCGATCTATCAAATTGACCAATTTGTAAAAATACACATTATGCTACAAATGATATACGATATTAAAGTGCAATCATAATGCTTTAAAATGATGCATAATGACTGTCATAGCGTGAAAACTGTCAATGTTATTTGCAGCCATATCGGAACCTCAAACTACCGCGTTTTTAAAGCTGTGAAAATAATTCTACCGATCTATCCAATTGGCCATTTTCCAAAAATACATTATGGAATAAGTTATATACCAAAGCAAATGGCAACTATAATGCAATAAAAAGATATATAAACGACTGTTTATAACATGAAAACTATAAAAGTTATTTGCAACCATATCGGAGCCTTAAATTACCGCATTTTTGAACCTGTACCAATAAATATACCGATCTATCCAATTTTGTAAAATTCATTATGCCACAAATTATACACCAAAATAAAGTGCAACTGTAATGCTTTAAAATGATGCATAACTATTGCCCTAGCATGAAAACTGTCAAAGTTATTGCAACCATATCGGAAACTAAATTACCGCGTCTTTCAACATAGAACAATAATTCTACCGATCCTTCAAATTGACCATTTTTAGACGAACACATTGTGCCACAAATGATATACCAAATTAAAGTGCAATCATAATGCTTTAAAATGATGCATAAATGACTGTCATAGAATGAAAACTGTCAAAGTTATTCACAACCATATCGGAACCTCAAATTACCGCCCTTTTAAACCTGGGAAAATAATTCTACCGATCTATCAAATTGACCAATTTGTAAAAACACACATTATGCTACAAATTATATACCATATAAAATGCAATCATAATGCTTTAAAATGAGCATAAATGACTGTCATAGCATGAAAACTGTCAATGTTATTTGCAACCATATCGGAACCTCAAATTACCGCCTTTTAAAGCTGTGAAAATAATTCTACCGATCATCCAATTGGCAATTTTCTAAAATATATTATGCAATAAATTATATACCAAAGCAAATGGCAACTATAATGCAATAAAAAGATATATAAACGACTGTTATAACATGAAAACTATAAAAGTTATTTGCAACCATATCGGAGCCTTGAATTACCGCATTTTTGAACCTGTACCAATAAATATACCGATCTATCCAACTTTTGTAAAAATTCATTATGCCACAAATTATACACCAAAATAAAGTGCAACTGTAATGCTTTAAAATGATGCATAAACTATTGCCCTAGCATGAAAACTGTCAAAGTTATTTGCAACCATATCGGAACCTCAAATTACCGCGTTTTTAAACATAGAACAATAATTCTACCGATCCATTCAAATTGACCATTTTTTAGACGAACACATTAGTGCCACAAATGATATACCAAATTAAAGTGCAATCATAATGCTTTAAAATGATGCATAAATGACTGTCATAGCATGAAAACTGTCAAAGTTAATTCACAACCATATCGGAACCTCAAATTACCGCCTTTTTAAACCTGGGAAAATAATTCTACCGATTTATCCATTGGCCGTTTTCCTAAAAATACATTATGCAATAATTATATACCAAAGCAAATGGCAATTTTAATGCTTTAAAATGGTGCATAAACGACTGTCCTAGCACGAAAACTGCCAAAGTTAATTGCAACCATATCGGAACTCAGATTACCTGCGTTTATTAAACATAGAACAATAATTCTACCGATCTATCAAATTCGCCCAATTTAGTAAAAATACACACATTATGCTACAAATGATATACCGATATTAAAGTGCAATCATAATGCTTTAAAATGATGCATAAATGACTGTCATAGCGATGAAAACTTGTCAATGTTATTTGCAGCCATATCGGAACCTCAAATTACCGCGTTTTTAAAGCTGTGAAAATAATTCTACCGATCTATCCAATTGGCCATTTTCTAAAAATATATTATGGCAATAAGTTATATACCAAAAGCAATGGCAACTAAAATGCAATAAAAAGATGTATAAACGCTGTTATAACATGAAAACTATAAAAGTTATTTGCAACCATATCGGGGCCTTAAATTACCGCATTTTTAAACCTGTACCAATAAATATACCGATCTATCCAACTTTTGTAAAATTCATTATGCCACAATTATACACCAAAATAAAGTGCAACTGTAATGTGGCATAATGAAAATATAAATTATGCATAACTATTGCCTTAGCATGAAAACTGTCAAAGTTATTTGCAACCATATCGGAACCTCAATTACTGCGTTTATTAAACATAGAACAATAATTCTACCGATCTATCAATTGACCAATTTGTAAAAATACACATTATGCTACAAATGATATACCATATTAAAGTGCAATCATAATGCTTTAAAATGGTGCATAAACGACTGTCCTAGCATGAAAACTGTCAAAGTTATTTGCAACCATACCGGAACCTCAAATTACCGCGTTTTTAAACATAGAACACTAATAATTCTACCGAGCTATCAAATTGACCATTTTTTAGACAAATCATTATGCCACAAATGATATACCAAATTAAAAGTGCAATCATAATGCTTTAAAATGATGCATAAATGACTGTCATAGCATGAAAACTGTCAAAGTTATCACAACCATATCGGAACCTCAAATTACCGCTTTTTAAACCTGGGAAAATAATTCCTACCGATCTATCCAATTGGCCATTTTCTCAAAAATACATTATGCAATAAATTATATACCAAAACAAATGGCCATTTAATGCTTTAAATGGTGCATAAACGACTGTCCTAGCACGAAAAACTGCCAAAGTTAAATTGCAACCATATCGAACCTCAGATTACTGCGTTTATTAAACATAGAACAATAATTCTACGATCTATCAAATTGCACCAATTGTAAAACACACATTATGCTACAAATTATCATACCATATAAAGTGCAATCATAATGCTTTAAATGAATGCATAATGACTGTCATAGCATGAAAACTGTCAATGTTATTGCAACCATATCGGAACCTCAAATACCGCGTTTTTAAAGCTGTGAAAATAATTCTACCGATCTATCCAATTGGCAATTTTCTAAAAATACATTATGATAAGTTTTATACAAAAAATGCAACTATATGCATAAAAATATATAACATAACTGAAACTAAAAAGTTGCAACCATACGGACTTATTACCATTTTGAACCTTACCAATAAATATACGATCATCCAATTTTGTAAAAATTTGCCACAATATACACCAAATTAAAGATGCAACTGCCTAGCATGAGAACTTTAAAATGGTAAATAGCATAAACGACTTCCTAGCAGAAAAACCTAGCATGAAAACGGTCAAAATTATTCCACAACCATATCGGAACTAAATTACCGCCTTTTTAAACCTGGGAAAATAATTCTACCGATCTATCCAATTGGCCATTTTCTAAAATACATTATGCCATAAATTATATACCAACACAAATGGCAATTTAATGCTTTAAAATGGTGCATAAACGACTGTCATAGCACGGAAAACTGCCAAAGTTAATTGCAACCATATCGGAACCTCAGATTACCTGCGTTTATTAAACATAGAACAATAATTCTACCGATCTATCAAATTGACCAATTTTTAAAAATACACATTATGCTACAAATGATATACGATATTAAAGTGCAATCATAATGCTTTAAAATGATGCATAAATGACTGTCATAGCGTGAAAACTGTCAATGTTATTTGCAGCCATATCGGAACCTCAAACTACCGCGTTTTTAAAGCTGTGAAAATAATTCTACCGATCTATCCAATTGGCCATTTTCCAAAAATACATTATGGAATAAGTTATATACCAAAGCAAATGGCAACTATAATGCAATAAAAAGATATATAAACGACTGTTATAACATGAAAACTATAAAAGGTATTTGCAACCATATCGGAGCCTTAAATTACCGCATTTTTGAACCTGTACCAATAAATATACCGATCTATCCAATTTTTGTAAAAATTCATTATGCCACAAATTATACACCAAAATAAAGTGCAACTGTAATGCTTTAAAATGATGCGTAAACTAATGCCCTAGCATGAAAACTGTCAAAGTTATTTGCAACCATATCGGAACCTCAAATTACCGCGTTTTTAAACATAGAACAATAATTCTACCGATCCATCAAATTGACCATTTTTTAGACGAACACATTATGCCACAAATGATATACCAAATTAAAGTGCAATCATAATGCTCTAAACTGATGCATAAATGACTGTCATAGCATGAAAACTGTCAAAGTAATTCACAACCATATCGGAACCTCAAATTACCGCCTTTTTAAACCTGGGAAAATAATTCTATCGATCTATCCAATTGGCCATCTTCTAAAAATACATTATGCAATAGATTGTATACCAAAACAAATGGCAACTAAAATGCAATAAAAAGATGTATAAACGACTGTTATAACATGAAAACTATAAAAGTTATTTGCAACCATATCGGGGCCTTAAATTACCGCATTTTTAAACCTGTACCAATAAATATACCGATCTATCCAATTTTTGTAAAAATTCATTATGCCACAAATTATACACAAAAACAAAGTGCAACTGTAATGCTTTAAAATGATGCATAAATGACTGTCATAGCATGAAAACTGTCAAAGTTATTCACAACCATATCGGAACCTCAAATTACCGCGTTTTTAAACCTGGGAAAATAATTCTACCGATTTATCCAATTGGCCGTTTTCCAAAAATACATTATGCAATAAATTATATACCAAAGCAAATGGCAATTTTAATGCTTTAAAATGGTGCATAAACGACTGTCCTAGCACGAAAACTGCCAAAGTTAATTGCAGCCATATCGGAACCTCAGATTACCGCGTTTATTAAACATAGAACAATAATTCTACCGATCTATCAAATTCACCAATTAGTAAAAACACACATTATGCTACAAATTATATACCATATTAAAGTGCAATCATAATGCTTTAAAATGAAGCATAAATGACTGTCATAGCATGAAAACTGTCAATGTTATTTGCAACCATATCGGAACCTCAAATTACCGCCTTTTTAAAGCTGTGAAAATAATTCTACCGATCTATCCAATTGGCCATTTTCTAAAAATATATTATGCAATAAATTATATACCAAAACAAATGGCAACTATAATGCAATAAAAAGATATATAAACGACTGTTATAACATGAAAACTATAAAAGTTATTTGCAACCATATCGGAGCCTTGAATTACCGCATTTTTAAACCTGTACCAATAAATATACCGATCTATCCAACTTTTGTAAAAATTCATTATGCCACAAATTATACACCAAAATAAAGTGCAACTGTAATGCTTTAAAATGATGCATAAACTATTGCCCTAGCATGAAAACTGTCAAAGTTATTTGCAACCATATCGGAACCTCAAATTACCGCGTTTTTTAAACATAGAACAATAATTCTACCGATCCTTCAAATTGACCATTTTTTAGACGAACACATTGTGCCACAAATGATATACCAAATTAAAGTGCAATCATAATGCTTTAAAATGATGCATAAATGACTGTCATAGCATGAAAACTGTCAAAGTTATTCACAACCATATCGGAACCTCAAATTACCGCCTTTTTAAACCTGGGAAAATAATTCTACCGATCTATCCAATTGGCCATTTTCTAAAAATACATTATGCAATAAATTATATACCAAAACAAATGGCAATTTTAATGCTTTAAAATGGTGCATAAACGACTGTCCTAGCACGAAAACTGCCAAAGTTAATTGCAACCATATCGGAACCTCAGATTACTGCTTTTATTAAACATAGAACAATAATTCTACCGATCTATCAAATTGACCAATTTGTAAAAATACACATTATGCTACAAATGATATACCATATTAAAGTGCAATCATAATGCTTTAAAATGATGCATAAATGACTGTCATAGCGTGAAAACTGTCAATGTTATTTGCAGCCATATCGGAACCTCAAACTACCGCGTTTTTAAAGCTGTGAAAATAATTCTACCGATCTATCCAATTGGCCATTTTCCAAAAATACATTATGGAATAAGTTATATACCAAAAGCAAATGGCAACTATAATGCAATAAAAAGATATATAAACGACTGTTATAACATGAAAACTATAAAAGTTATTTGCAACCATATCGGAGCCTTAAATTACCGCATTTTTGAACCTGTACCAATAAATATACCGATCTATCCAACTTTTGTAAAATTCATTATGCCACAAATTATACACCAAAATAAAGTGCAACTGTAATGCTTTAAAATGATGCATAAACTATTGCCCTAGCATGAAAACTGTCAAAGTTATTTGCAACCATATCGGAACCTCAAATTACCGCGTTTTTAAACATAGAACAATAATTCTACCGATCCTTCAAATTGACCATTTTTTAGACGAACACATTGTGCCACAAATGATATACCAAATTAAAGTGCAATCATAATGCTTTAAAATGATGCATAAATGACTGTCATAGCATGAAAACTGTCAAAGTTATTCACAACCATATCGGAACCTCAAATTACCGCCTTTTTAAACCTGGGAAAATAATTCTACCGATCTATCCAATTGGCCATTTTCTAAAAATACATTATGCAATAAATTATATACCAAAACAAATGGCAATTTTAATGCTTTAAAATGGTGCATAAACGACTGTCCTAGCACGAAAACTGCCAAAGTTAATTGCAACCATATCGGAACCTCAGATTACTGCTTTTATTAAACATAGAACAATAATTCTACCGATCTATCAAATTGACCAATTTGTAAAAATACACATTATGCTACAAATGATATACCATATTAAAGTGCAATCATAATGCTTTAAAATGATGCATAAATGACTGTCATAGCGTGAAAACTGTCAATGTTATTTGCAGCCATATCGGAACCTCAAACTACCGCGTTTTTAAAGCTGTGAAAATAATTCTACCGATCTATCCAATTGGCCATTTTCCAAAAATACATTATGGAATAAGTTATATACCAAAGCAAATGGCAACTATAATGCAATAAAAAGATATATAAACGACTGTTTATAACATGAAAACTATAAAAGTTATTGCATTTAATAATTCTACCGATCCATCAAATTGACCATTTTTTAGACGAACACATTATGCCACAAATGATATACCAAATTAAAGTGCAATCATAATGCTCTAAACTGATGCATAAATGACTGTCATAGCATGAAAACTGTCAAAGTAATTCACAACCATATCGAAACCTCAAATTACCGCCTTTTTAAACCTGGGAAAATAATTCTATCGATCTATCCAATTGGCCATCTTCTAAAAATACATTATGCAATAAATTATATACCAAAACAAATGGCAACTAAATGCAAAAAAAGATGTATAAACGACTGTTATAACATGAAAACTATAAAAGTTATTTGCAACCATATCGGGGCCTTAAATTACCGTTTTTAAACCTGTACCAATAAATATACCGATCTATCCAACTTTTGTAAAAATTCATTATGCCACAAATTAAACACAAAAACAAAGTGCAACTGTAATGCTTTAAAATGATGCATAAATGACTGTCATAGCATGAAAACTGTCAATGTTATTTGCAAGCCATATCGGAACCTCAACTACCGCGTTTTTAAAGCTGTGAAAATAATTCTACCGATCTATCCAATTGGCCATTTTCCAAAAATATATTATGGAATAAGTTATATACCAAAGCAAATGGCAACTATAATGCAATAAAAAGATATATAAACGACTGTTATAACATGAAAACTATAAAAGTTATTTGCAACCATATCGGAGCCTTAAATTACCGCATTTTTGAACCTGTACCAATAAATATACCGATCTATCCAATTTTTGTAAAAATTCATTATGCCACAAATTATACACCAAAATAAAGTGCAACTGTAATGCTTTAAAATGATGCGTAAACTAATGCCCTAGCATGAAAACTGTCAAAGTTATTTGCAACCATATCGGAACCTCAAATTACCGCGTTTTTAAACATAGAACAATAATTCTACCGATCCATCAAATTGACCATTTTTTAGACGAACACATTATGCCACAAAGTGATATACCAAATTAAAGTGCAATCATAATGCTCTAAACTGATGCATAAATGACTGTCATAGCATGAAAACTGTCCAAGTAATTCACAACCATATCGGAACCTCAAATTACCGCCTTTTTAAACCTGGGAAAATAATTCTATCGATCTATCCAATTGGCCATCTTCTAAAAATACATTATGCAATAAATTGTATACCAAAACAAATGGCAACTAAATGCAATAAAAAGATGTATAAACGACGTTATAACATGAAAACTATAAAAGTTATTTGCAACCATATCGGGGCCTTAAATTACCGCATTTTTAAACCTGTAACCAATAAATATACCGATCTATCCAATTTTTGTAAAAATTCATTATGCCACAAATTATACACAAAAACAAAGTGCAACTGTAATGCTTTTAAAATGATGCATAAATGACTGTCATAGCATGAAACTGTCAAGTTATTCACAACCATATCGGAACCTCAAATACCGCCTTTTTAAACCTGGGAAAATAATTCTACCGATTTATCCAATTGGCCGTTTTCTAAAAATACATTATGCAATAAATTATATACCAAAACAAATGGCAATTTAATGCTTTAAAATGGTGCATAAACGACTGTCCTAGCACGAAAACTGCCAAAGTTAATTGCAACCATATCGGAACCTCAGATTACTGCTTTTATTAAACATAGAACAATAATTCTACCGATCTATCAAATTGACCAATTTGTAAAAACACACATTATGCTACAAATTATATACCATATTAAAGTGCAATCATAATGCTTTAAAATGATGCATAAATGACTGTCATAGCATGAAAACTGTCAATGTTATTTGCAACCATATCGGAACCTCAAATTACCGCCTTTTTAAAGCTGTGAAAATAATTCTACCGATCTATCCAATTGGCCATTTTCTAAAAATATATTATGCAATAAATTATATACCAAAACAAATGGCAACTATAATGCAATAAAAAGATATATAAACGACTGTTATAACATGAAAACTATAAAAGTTATTTGCAACCATATCGGAGCCTTAAATTACCGCATTTTTGAACCTGTACCAATAAATATACCGATCTATCCAACTTTTGTAAAAATTCATTATGCCACAAATTATACACCAAAATAAAGTGCAACTGTAATGCTTTAAAATGATGCATAAACTATTGCCCTAGCATGAAAACTGTCAAAGTTATTTGCAACCATATCGGAACCTCAAATTACCGCGTTTTTAAACATAGAACAATAATTCTACCGATCCTTCAAATTGACCATTTTTTAGACGAACACATTGTGCCACAAATGATATACCAAATTAAAGTGCAATCATAATGCTTTAAAATGATGCATAAATGACTGTCATAGCATGAAAACTGTCAAAGTTATTCACAACCATATCGGAACCTCAAATTACCGCCTTTTTAAACCTGGGAAAATAATTCTACCGATCTATCCAATTGGCCATTTTCTAAAATACATTATGCAATAAATTATATACCAAAACAAATGGCAATTTTAATGCTTTAAAATGGTGCATAAACGACTGTCCTAGCACGAAAACTGCCAAAGTTAATTGCAACCATATCGGAACCTCAGATTACTGCGTTTATTAAACATAGAACAATAATTCTACCGATCTATCAAATTGACCAATTTGTAAAAATACACATTATGCTACAAATGATATACCATATTAAAGTGCAATCATAATGCTTTAAAATGATGCATAAATGACTGTCATAGCGTGAAAACTGTCAATGTTATTTGCAGCCATATCGGAACCTCAAACTACCGCGTTTTTAAAGCTGTGAAAATAATTCTACCGATCTATCCAATTGGCCATTTTCCAAAAATATATTATGGAATAAGTTATATACCAAAGCAAATGGCAACTATAATGCAATAAAAAGATATATAAACGACTGTTATAACATGAAAACTATAAAAGTTATTTGCAACCATATCGGAGCCTTGAATTACCGCATTTTTGAACCTGTACCAATAAATATACCGATCTATCCAACTTTTGTAAAAATTATTATGCCACAAATTATACACCAAAATAAAGTGCAACTGTAATGCTTTAAAATGATGCATAAACTATTGCCCTAGCATGAAAACTGTCAAAGTTATTTGCAACCATATCGGAACCTCAAATTACCGCGTCTTTAAACATAGAACAATAATTTCTACCGATCCTTCAAATTGACCATTTTTTAGACGAACACATTATGCCACAAATGATATACCAAATTAAAGTGCAATCATAATGCTTTAAAATGATGCATAAATGACTGTCATAGCATGAAAACTGTCAAAGTTATTCACAACCATATCGGAACCTCAAATTACCGCCCTTCTAAACCTGGGAAAATATTTCTACCGATCTATCAAATTGACCAATTTGTAAAAACACACATTATGCTACAAATTATATACCATATTAAAATGCAATCATAATGCTTTAAAATGATGCATAAATGACTGTCATAGCATGAAAACTGTCAATGTTATTTGCAACCATATCGGAACCTCAAATTACCGCCTTTTTAAAGCTGTGAAAATAATTCTACCGATCTATCCAATTGGCAATTTTCTAAAATATATTATGCAATAAATTATATACCAAAACAAATGGCAACTATAATGCAATAAAGTTATATATAAACGACTGTTATAACGTGAAAACTATAAAAGTTATTTGCAACCATATCGGAGCCTTGAATTACCGCATTTTTAAACCTGTACCAATAAATATACCGATCTATCCAACTTTTGTAAAAATTCATTATGCCACAAATTATACACCAAAATAAAGTGCAACTGTAATGCTTTAAAATGATGCATAAACTATTGCCCTAGCATGAAAACTGTCAAAGTTATTTGCAACCATATCGGAACCTCAAATTACCGCGTCTTTCAACATAGAACAATAATTCTACCGATCCTTCAAATTGACCATTTTTTAGACGAACACATTGTGCCACAAATGATATACCAAATTAAAGTGCAATCATAATGCTTTAAAATGATGCATAAATGACTGTCATAGCATGGAAAACGTGTCAAAGTTTATCACACCATATCGGAACCCTCAAGAATTACCGCCCTTTTAAACCTGGGAAAAATAATTCTACTGATCGATCAAATTGGAACCAATTTGTAAAAACACACATTATGCTACAAATTATATACCATATTAAAATGCAACATAATGCTTTAAAATGATGCATAAATGATGCATAGCATGAAAACGTGTCAATGTATTTGCAACCATATCGGAACCCTCAATTACCGCCTTTTAAAGCTGTGTGAAAATAATTCTACCGATCTATCCAATTGGCACATTTTCTAAAAATACTATTATGCAATCAATTATTATACCAAAACAAATGGCCCCAACTATAATGACCAATAAAAATGATATATAAACGACTGTTATAACATGAAAACTATAAAAGTTATTTGCAACATATCGGGGCCTTGAATTACCGCATTTTTAAACCTGTACCAATAAATATACCGATCTATCCAACTTTTTGTAAAAACTTCATTATGCCACAAATTATACACCAAAATAAAGTGCAACTGTAATGCTTTAAAATGATGCGTAAACTAATGCCCTAGCATGAAAACTGTCAAAGTTATTTGCAACCATATCGGAACCTCAAATTACCGCGTTTTTAAACATAGAACAATAATTCTACCGATCCATCAAATTGACCATTTTTTAGACGAACACATTGATGCCACAAATGATATACCAAATTAAAGTGCAATCATAATGCTCTAAACTGATGCATAAATGACTGTCATAGCATGAAAACTGTCAAGTATTCACAACCATATCGGAACCTCAAATTACCGCCTTTTTAAACCTGGGAAAATAATTCTATCGATCTATCCAATTGGCCATCTTCTAAAATACATTATGCAATAAATTATATACCAAAACAAATGGCAACTAAATGCAATAAAAGATGTATAAACGACTGTTATAACATGAAAACTATAAAAGTTATTTGCAACCATATCGGGCCTTAAATTACCGCATTTTTAAACCTGTACCCAAAAAGATACCGATCTATCCAATATTTGTAAAAATTCATATGCCAAAATTATACACAAAAACAAAGTGCAACTGTAATGCTTTAAAATGATGCATAAATGACTGTCATAGCATGAAAACTGTCAAAGTTATTCACAACCATATCGAACCTCAATTACCGCCTTTTAAACCTGGGAAAATAATTCTAACCGATCTATCCAATTGGCCATTTTCTTAAAATACATTATGCAATAAATTATATACCAATTGGCTATCTTCTAGAAATACATTATGCAAAATTATATACCAAACAAATGGCAAATAAAATGCAATAAAAAGATGTATAAACGACTGTTATAACATGAAAACTATAAAAGTTATTTGCAACCATATCGGGGCCTTAAATTACCGCATTTTTAAACCTGTACCAATAAATATACCGATCTATCCAATTTTTGTAAAAATTCATTATGCCACAAATTATACACAAAAACAAGTGCAACTGTAATGCTTTAAAATGATGCATAAATGACTGTCATAGCATGAAACTGTCAAAGTTATTCACAACCATATCGGAACCTCAAATTACCGCCTTTTTAAACCTGGGAAAATAATTCTACCGATCTATCCAATTGGCCATTTTCTTAAAATACATTATGCAAAAATTATATACCAAAACAAGTGGCAATTTTAATGCTTTAAAATGGTGCATAAACGACTGTCCTAGCACGAAAACTGCCAAAGTTAATTGCAACCATATCGGAACCTCAGATTACTGTTTTATTAAACATAGAACAATAATTCTACCGATCTATCAAATTGACCAATTTGTAAAAACACACATTATGCTACAAATTATATACCATATTAAAGTGCAATCATAATGCTTTAAAATGATGCATAAATTACTGTCATAGCATGAAAACTGTCAATGTTATTTGCAACCATATCGGAACCTCAAATTACCGCCTTTTTAAAGCTGCGAAAATAATTCTACCGATCTATCCAATTGGCAATTTTCTAAAAATATATTATGCAATAAATTATATACCAAACAAATGGCAACTATAATGCAATAAAATGATATATAAACGACTGTTATAACATGAAAACTATAAAGTTATTTGCAACCATATCGGAGCCTTGAATTACCGCATTTTTAAACCTGTACCAATAAATATACCGATCTATCCAACTTTTGTAAAAATTCATTATGCCACAAATTATACACCAAAATAAAGTGCAACTGTAATGCTTTAAAATGATGCATAAACTATTGCCCTAGCATGAAAACTGTCAAAGTTATTTGCAACCATATCGGAACCTCAAATTACCGCGTCTTTAAACATTAGAACAATAATTCTACCGATCCTTCAAATTGACCATTTTTTAGACGAACACATTGTGCCACAAATGATATACCAAATTAAAGTGCAATCATAATGCTTTAAAATGATGCATAAATGACTGTCATAGCATGAAAACTGTCAAAGTTATTCACAAACATATCGGAACCTCAAATTACCGCCCTTTTAAAACCTATTGACCGATATAGAAAATCAAAATGTCTACACGAATCTATGCAAATATCGGAACCCAGATTAGTTATTAAAAAGAACAAAATCTACCGATCTATCAAATTGACCATTTTAAAATACCATTATGTAAAATGAAACATATAAGTCAATCATAATGCTTTAAAAATGATGCATCAAATGACTGTCATAGCATGAAAACTGTCAATGTTATTTGCAACCATATCGGAAACCTCAAACTACCGCCTTTTTAAACGCTGTGAAATAATTCTCCCGATCTATCCAATTGGCCATTTTCCAAAAATACTATTATGAAATCAAGTTATATACCAAAACAAATGGCAACTATAATGCAATAAAATGATATATAAACGACTGTTATAACATGAAAACTATAAAAGTTATTTGGCAACCATATCGGAGCCTTAAATGACCGCATTTTTGAACCTGCCTACCAATAAATATACCGATCTATCCAACTTTGTAAAAATTCATTATGCCACAACTTATACACCAAAATAAAGTGCAACTGTAATGCTTAAAATGATGCATAAACTATTCCTAGCATGAAAACTGTCAAAGTTATTCAACATATCGGAACCTCAAATTACCGCGTTTTTAAAAATAGAAATAATTACCATTCAATGACCATTTTTGACGAACAATGCACAAATGATATACACAAGTGCCATAATGTTTTAAAATTGCATAAAATGTCATAGCATTGAAAATGTCAGTTATAATATCTGAACCTAAATACGCTTTTAAACCGGAAATAATTTACCGAATCAAATGCATTTAAAAATAATAGCAATAAATATATACCAAAACAAATGCATTTAGCTTTAAAATGGTGCATAAACGACTGTCCTAGCACGAAAACTGCCAAAGTTAATTGCAACCATATCGGAACCTCATATTACGCGTTTATTAAACATAGAACAATAATTCTACCGATCTATCAAATTGGACCAATTTGTAAAATACACATTATGCTACAAATGATATACCAGATTAAAAGTAGCAATCATAATGCTTTAAAATGAATGCATAAATGACTGTCATAGCGTGAAAACTGTCAATGTTATTTGCAGCCATATCGGAACCTCAAACTACCGCGTTTTTAAAGCTGTGAAAATAATTCTACCGATCTATTCCAATTGGCCATTTTCCAAAATACATTATGGAATAAATTATATACCAAAGCAAATGGCAACTATAATGCAATAAAAAGATATATAAACGACTGTTATAACATGAAAACTATAAAAGTTATTTGCAACCATATCGGAGCCTTAAATTACCGCATTTTTGAACCTGTACCAATAAATATACCGATCTATCCAATTTTTGTAAAAATTCATTATGCCACAAATTATACACCAAAATAAAGTGCAACTGTAATGCTTTAAAATGATGCGTAAACTAATGCCCTAGCATGAAAACTGTCAAAGTTATTTGCAACCATATCGGAACCTCAAATTACCGCGTTTTTAAACATAGAACAATAATTCTACCGATCCATCAAATTGACCATTTTTTAGACGAACACATTATGCCACAAATGATATACCAAATTAAAGTGCAATCATAATGCTCTAAACTGATGCATAAATGACTGTCATAGCATGAAAACTGTCAAAGTAATTCACAACCATATCGGAACCTCAAATTACCGCCTTTTTAAACCTGGGAAAATAATTCTATCGATCTATCCAATTGGCCATCTTCTAAAAATACATTATGCAATAGATTGTATACCAAAACAAATGGCAACTAAAATGCAATAAAAAGATGTATAAACGACTGTTATAACATGAAAACTATAAAAGTTATTTGCAACCATATCGGGGCCTTAAATTACCGCATTTTTAAACCTGTACCAATAAATATACCGATCTATCCAATTTTTGTAAAAATTCATTATGCCACAAATTATACACAAAAACAAAGTGCAACTGTAATGCTTTAAAATGATGCATAAATGACTGTCATAGCATGAAAACTGTCAAAGTTATTCACAACCATATCGGAACCTCAAATTACCGCGTTTTTAAACCTGGGAAAATAATTCTACCGATTTATCCAATTGGCCGTTTTCTAAAAATACATTATGCAATAAATTATATACCAAAGCAAATGGCAATTTTAATGCTTTAAAATGGTGCATAAACGACTGTCCTAGCACGAAAACTGCCAAAGTTAATTGCAGCCATATCGGAACCTCAGATTACCGCGTTTATTAAACATAGAACAATAATTCTACCGATCTATCAAATTCACCAATTAGTAAAAACACACATTATGCTACAAATTATATACCATATTAAAGTGCAATCATAATGCTTTAAAATGAAGCATAAATGACTGTCATAGCATGAAAACTGTCAATGTTATTTGCAACCATATCGGAACCTCAAATTACCGCCTTTTTAAAGCTGTGAAAATAATTCTACCGATCTATCCAATTGGCCATTTTCTAAAAATATATTATGCAATAAATTATATACCAAAACAAATGGCAACTATAATGCAATAAAAAGATATATAAACGACTGTTATAACATGAAAACTATAAAAGTTATTTGCAACCATATCGGAGCCTTGAATTACCGCATTTTTAAACCTGTACCAATAAATATACCGATCTATCCAACTTTTGTAAAAATTCATTATGCCACAAATTATACACCAAAATAAAGTGCAACTGTAATGCTTTAAATGATGCATAAACTATTGCCCTAGCATGAAAACTGTCAAAGTTATTTGCAACCATATCGGAACCTCAAATTACCGCGTTTTTAAACATAGAACTATAATTCTACCGATCCATTCAAATTGACCATTTTT
The DNA here is from genome assembly GCF_015586225.1 of Lucilia sericata. Taxonomy (NCBI): domain Eukaryota; kingdom Metazoa; phylum Arthropoda; class Insecta; order Diptera; family Calliphoridae; genus Lucilia; species Lucilia sericata. The sequence goes on from NW_023994452.1 coordinate 303,849, forward strand.
TAGACGAACACATTATGCCACAAATGATATACCAATTAAAGTGCAATCATAATGCTCTAAACTGATGCATAAATGACTGTCATAGCATGAAAACTGTCAATATTATTTGCAACCATATCGGAACCTCAAATTACCGCCTTTTTAAAGCTGTGAAAATAATTCTACCGATGCATCCAATTGGCAATTTTCTAAAAATATATTATGCAATAAATTATATACCAAAACAAATGGCAACTATAATGCAATAAAAGATATATAAACGACTGTTATAACATGAAAACTATAAAAGTTATTTGCAACCATATCGGAGCCTTGAATTACCGCCATTTTTAAACCTGTACCAATAAATATACCGATCTAGCCAACTTTTGTAAAAATTCATTATGCACAAATTATACATATAAAGTGCAATGTAATGCTTTAAAATGATGCATAAATATTGCCCTAGCATGAAAACTGTCAAATGTTATTGCAACCATATCGGAACCTCAAATTACCGCGTTTAACATAGAAAATAATTCTACGATCATCAATTGACCATTTTAGATGAACACATTATGCCACAAATGATATACCAAAGCAAATGCAATCATAATGCAATAAACTGATGCATAAATGACTGTATAAGCATGAAAACTGTCAAAGTTATTCACACCATATCGGACCTCAAATTACCGCCTTTTAAACCTGGGAAATAATTACCGATCTATCCAATGGCCATTTCTAAAAATACATTATGCATAAATTATATACCAAAAAAATGGCAACTGTAATGCTTTAAAATGTGCATAAACGACGTCCTAGCACGAAAACTGCCAAAGAATTTGCAGCCATATCGGAACCCTTACCGCGTTTATAAACATAGAACAATAATTCTACCGATCTATCAAATTCACCAATTAGTAAAAACACACATTATGCTACAAATGATATACCATATTAAAGTGCAATCATAATGCTTTAAAATGAAGCATAAATGACTGTCATAGCATGAAAACTGTCAATGTTATTTGCAACCATATCGGAACCTCAAATTACCGCCTTTTTAAAGCTGTGAAAATAATTCTACCGATCTATCCAATTGGCAATTTTCTAAAAATATATTATGCAATAATTATATACCAAAACAAATGGCAACTATAATGCAATAAAAAGATATATAAACGACTGTTATAACATGAAAACTATAAAAGTTTTTGCAACCATATCGGAGCCTTGAATTACCGCATTTTTAAACCTGTACCAATAAATATACCAATCTATCCAACTTTTGTAAAAATTCATTATGCCACAAATTATACACCAAAATAAAGTGCAACAGTAATGCTTTAAATTGATGCATAAACTATTGCCCTAGCATGAAACTGTCAAAGTTATTTGCAACCATATCGGAACCTCAAATTACCGCGTTTTTAAACATAGAACAATAATTCTACCGATCCATTAAATTGACCATTTTTTAGACGAACACATTATGCCACAAATGATATACCAAATTAAAGTGCAATCATAATGCTCTAAACTGATGCATAAATGACTGTCATAGCATGAAAACTGTCAATATTATTTGCAACCATATCGGAACCTCAAATTACCGCCTTTTTAAAGCTGTGAAAATAATTCTACCGATCCATCCAATTGGCAATTTTCTAAAAATATATTATGCAATAAATTATATACCAAAACAAATGGCAACTATAATGCAATAAAAAGATATATAAACGACTGTTATAACATGAAAACTATAAAAGTTATTTGCAACTATATCAGAGCCTTGAATTACCGCATTTTTAAACCTGTACCAATAAATATACCGATCTAGCCAACTTTTGTAAAAATTCATTATGCCACAAATTATACACCAAGATAAAGTGCAACTGTAATGCTTTAAAATGATGCATAAACTATTGCCCTAGCATGAAAACTGTCAAAGTTATTTGCAACCATATCGGAACCTCAAATTACCGCGTCTTTAAACATAGAACAATAATTCTACCGATCCATCAAATTGACCATTTTTTAGATGAACACATTATGCCACAAATGATATACCAAATTAAAGTGCAATCATAATGCTCTAAACTGATGCATAAATGACTGTCATAGCATGAAAACTGTCAAAGTTATTCACAACCATATCGGAACCTCAAATTACCGCCTTTTTAAACCTGGGAAAATAATTCTACCGATCTATCCAATTGGCCATTTTCTAAAAATACATTATGCAATAAATTATATACCAAAACAAATGGCAATTTTAATGCTTTAAAATGGTGCATAAACGACTGTCCTAGCACGAAAACTGCCAAAGTTAATTGCAACCATATCGGAACCTCAGATTACTGCGTTTATTAAACATAGAACAATAATTCTACCGATCTATCAAATTGACCAATTTGTAAAAATACACATTATGCTACAAATGATATACCATATTAAAGTGCAATCATAATGCCTTAAAATGATGCATAAATGACTGTCATAGTGAAAACTGTCAATGTTATTTGCAGCCATATCGGAACCTCAAACTGCCGCGTTTTTAAAGCTGTGAAAATAATTCTACCGATCTATCCAATTGGCCATTTTCCAAAAATATATTATGGAATAAATTATATACCAAAGCAAATGGCAACTATAATGCAATAAAAAGATATATAAACGACTGTTATAACATGAAAACTATAAAAGTTATTTGCAACCATATCGGAGCCTTAAATTACCGCATTTTTAAACCTGTACCAATAAATATACCGATCTATCCAATTTTTGTAAAAATTCATTATGCCACAAATTATACACAAAAACAAAGTGCAACTGTAATGCTTTAAAATCCCAGCAAAAATTTTCATTACCCAGTAATCTAGAAAGTAATATTGTAATCACGTGGAAACTAATTACTTTTGGGGTGAATAACTAATTATTTTTGTTCGACGAGGTTCAAATAATATGTACCTACCTTAAACAAATTAATAAATGGTTACTAATTTGATTACAAAAACTTTGCGAAATAACTAGTTACAAATAAACCTACAAATATGTTATGTGATAACTAGTTATTTTGGGCAGACTTTGTATGTAGAAAACAAAAAATAAAAAAGTTCCTCGGCCGGGATTTGAACCCAGGCATTCAGTTATTTTCTATGCTTCTCACTCCTGCCGCTTACTCGATGCTCCATCAACATATTGATTTTTGTTATTTTGAGAACGGCTTTTTACAAAAATATATAAATGAATGTCATTTTGAAAAAATTAAACAGTATCCAGCAGGGCTCGAACCACGAACCCCCTGTTTGTTAAATGAACGACCTAGACAATTGAGCCATAACAAATCCAAATTGTCTTGTTCTTTACCAGTAATAACCTATTCAGCTAAATAAAATAATGTGGATGATAATGAACACTCATTACCAAGTAATGTATGAAATAACTACTGGCTATTACCAAAAATTTCAGATTTTTTGCTGGGATGATGCATAAATGACTGTCATAGCATGAAAACTGTCAAAGTTATTCACAACCATATCGGAACCTCAAATTAACGCGTTTTTAAACCTGGGAAAATAATTCTACCGATTTATCCAATTGGCCGTTTTCTACAAATACATTATGCAATAAATTATGCACCATTTTAATGCTTTAAAATGGTGCATAAACGACTGTCCTAGCACGAAAACTGCCAAAGTTAATTGCAGCCATATCGGAACCTCAGATTACCGCGTTTATTAAACATAGAACAATAATTCTACCGATCTATCAAATTCACCAATTAGTAAAAACACACATTATGCTACAAATTATATACCATATTAAAGTGCAATCATAATGCTTTAAAATGAAGCATAAATGACTGTCATAGCATGAAAACTGTCAATGTTATTTGCAACCATATCGGAACCTCAAATTACCGCCTTTTTAAAGCTGTGAAAATAATTCTACCGATCTATCCAATTGGCAATTTTCTAAAAATATATTATGCAATAAATTATATACCAAAACAAATGGCAACTATAATGCAATAAAAAGATATATAAACGACTGTTATAACATGAAAACTATAAAAGTTATTTGCAACCATATCGGAGCCTTGAATTACCGCATTTTTAAACCTGTACTAATAAATATACCGATCTATCCAACTTTTGTAAAAATTCATTATGCCACAAATTATACACCAAAATAAAGTGCAACTGTAATGCTTTAAAATGATGCATAAACTATTGCCCTAGCATGAAAACTGTCAACGTTATTTGCAACCATATCGGAACCTCAAATTACCGCGTTTTTATACATAGAACAATAATTCTACCAATCCTTCTAATTGACCATTTTTTAGACGAACACATTGTGCCACAAATGATATACCAAATTAAAGTGCAATCATAATGCTTTAAAATGATGCATAAATGACTGTCATAGCATGAAAACTGTCAAAGTTATTCACAACCATATCGGAACCTCAAATTACCGCCTTTTTAAACCTGGGAAAATAATTCTACCGATCTATCCAATTGGCCATTTTCTAAAAATACATTATGCAATAAATTATATACCAAAACAAATGGCAATTTTAATGCTTTAAAATGATGCAGAAACGACTGTCCTAGCACGAAAACTGCCAAAGTTAATTGCAGCTATATCGGAACCTCAGATTACCGCGTTTTTAAAGCTGTGAAAATAATTCTACCGATCTATCCAATTGGCCATTTTCCAAAAATATATTATGGAATAAATTATATACCAAAGCAAATGGCAACTATAATGCAATAAAAAGATATATAAACGACTGTTATAACATGAAAACTATAAAAGTTATTTGCAACCATATCGGAGCCTTGAATTACCTCATTTTTAAACCTGTACCAATAAATATACCGATCTATCCAACTTTTGTAAAAATTCATTATACCACAAATTATACACCAAAATAAAGTGTAACTGAATGCTTTAAAATGATGCATAAACTATTGCCCTAGCATGAAAACTGTCAAAGTTATTTGCAACCATATCGGAACCTCAAATTACCGCCTTTTTAAATCTGTGAAAATAATTCTACCGATCTATCCAATTGGCAATTTTCTAAAAATATATTATGCAATAAATTATATACCAAAACAAATGGCAACTATAATGCAATAAAAAGATATATAAACGACTGTTATGACATGAAAACTATAAAAGTTATTTGCAACCATATCGGAGCCTTGAATTACCTCATTTTTAAACCTGTACCAATAAATATACCGATCTATCCAACTTTTGTAAAAATTCATCATGCCACAAATTATACACCAAAATAAAGTGTAACTGAATGCTTTAAAATGATGCATAAACTATTGCCCTAGCATGAAAACTGTCAAAGTTATTTGCAACCATATCGGAACCTCAAATTACCGCGTTTTTAAACTTAGAACAATAATTCTACCGATCCTTCAAATTGACCATTTTTTAGACGAACACATTGTGCAATCATAATGCTTTAAAATGATGCATAAATGACTGTCATAGCATGAAAACTGTCAAAGTTATTCACAACCATATCGGAACCTCAAATTACCGCCTTTTTAAGCCTGGGAAAATAATTCTACCGATCTATCCAATTGGCCATTTTCTAAAAATACATTATGCAATAAATTATATACCAAAACAAATGGCAATTTTAATGCTTTAAAATGGTGCATAAACGACTGTCCTAGCACGAAAACTGCCAAAGTTAATTGCAACCATATCGGAACCTCAGATTACTTTTATTACGTTTATTAAACATAGAACAATAATTCTACCGACCTATCAAATTGACCAATTTGTAAAAATACACATTATGCTACAAATGATATACCATATTAAAGTGCAATCATAATGCTTTAAAATGATGCATAAACGACTGTCATAGCGTGAAAACTGTCAATGTTATTTGCAGCCATATCGGAACCTCAAACTACCGCGTTTTTAAAGCTGTGAAAATAATTTTACCGATCTATCCAATTGGCCATTTTCCAAAAATATATTATGGAATAAATTATATACCAAAGCAAATGGCAACTATAATGCAATAAAAAGATATATAAACGACTGTTATAACATGAAAATTATAAAAGTTATTTGCAACCATATCGGAGCCTTAAATTACCGCATTTTTGAAATTGTACCAATAAATATACCGATCTATCCAATTTTTGTAAAAATTCATTATGCCACAAATTATACACCAAAATAAAGTGCAACTGTAATGCTTTAAAATGATGCGTAAACTAATGCCCTTGCATGAAAACTGTCAAAGTTATTTGCAACCATATCGGAACCTCAAAATACCGCGTTTTTATACATAGAACAATAATTCTACCGATCTATCAAATTGACCATTTTTTAGACGAACACATTATGCCACAAATGATATACCAAATTAAAGTGCAATCATAATGCTCTAAACTGATGCATAAATGACTGTCAAAGCATGAAAACTGTCAAAGTAATTCACAACCATATCGGAACCTCAAATTACCGCCTTTTTAAACCTGGGAAAATAATTCTATCGATCTATCCAATTGGCCATCTTCTAAAAATACATTATGCAATAAATTATATACCAAAACAAATGGCAACTAAAATGCAATAAAAAGATATATAAACGACTGTTATAACATGAAAACTATAAAAGTTATTTGCAACCATATCGGAGCCTTAAATTACCGCATTTTTGAAATTGTACCAATAAATATACCGATCTATCCAATTTTTGTAAAAATTCATTATGCCACAAATTATACACAAAAACAAAGTGCAACTGTAATGCTTTAAAATGATGCATAAATGACTGTCATAGCATGAAAACTGTCAAAGTTATTCACAACCATACCGGAACCTCAAATTAACGCGTTTTTAAACCTGGGAAAATAATTCTACCGATTTATCCAATTGGCCGTTTCCTAGAAATACATTATGGAATAAATTATATACCAAAACAAATGGCAATTTTAATGCTTTAAAATGGTGCATAAACGACTGTCCTAGCACGAAAACTGCCAAAGTTAATTGCAGCCATATCGGAACCTCAGATTACCGCTTTTTTAAACATAGAACAATAATTTTACCGATCTATCAAATTCACCAATTAGTAAAAACACACATTATGCTACAAATTATATACCATATTAAAGTGCAATCATAATGCTTTAAAATGAAGCATAAATGACTGTCATAGCATGAAAACTGTCAATGTTATTTGCAACCATATCGGAACCTCAATTTACCGCCTTTTTAAAGGTGTGAAAATAATTCTACCGATCTATCCAATTGGCAATTTTCTAAAAATGGCAACTATAATGCAATAAAAAGATATATAAACGACTGTTATAACATGAAAACTATAAAAGTTATTTGCAACCATATCGGAGCCTTGAATTACCGCATTTTTAAACCTGTACCAATAAATATACCGATCTATCCAACTTTTGTAAAAATTCATTATGCCACAAATTATACACCAAAATAAAGTGCAACTGTAATGCTTTAAAATGATGCATAAATGGCAACTATAATGCAATAAAAAGATATATAAACGACTATTATAACATGAAAACTATAAAAGTTATTTGCAACCATATCGGAGCCTTAAATTACCGCATTTTTGAAATTGTACCAATAAATATACCGATCTATCCAATTTTTGTAAAAATTCATTATGCCACAAATTATACACAAAAACAAAGTGCAACTGTAATGCTTTAAAATGTTGCATAAATGACTGTCATAGCATGAAAACTGTCAAAGTTATTCACAACCATATCGGAACCTCAAATTACCGCGTTTTTAAACCTGGGAAAATAATTCTACCGATTTATCCAATTGGCCGTTTTCTAGAAATACATTATGCAATAAATTATATACCAAAACAAATGGCAATTTTAATGCTTTAAAATGGTGCATAAACGACTGCCCTAGCATGAAAACTGTCAAAGTTATTTGCAACCATAACGGAACCTCAAATTACCGCGTTTTTAAACATAGAACAATAATTCTACCGATCCATCAAATTGACCATTTTTTAGACGAACACATTATGCCACAAATTATATACCAAATTAAAGTGCAATCATAATGCTCTAAACTGATGCATAAAAAACTGTCATAGCATGAAAACTGTCGAAGTTATTCAAAACCATATCGGAACCTCAAATTACCGCCTTTTTAAACCTGGGAAAATAATTCTACCGATCTATCCAATTGGCCGTTTTCTTAAAATACATTATGCAATAAATTATATACCAAAACAAATGGCAATTTTAATGCTTTAAAATGGTGCATAAACGACTGTCCTAGCACGAAAACTGCCAAAGTTAATTGCAACCATATCGGAACCTCAGATTACTACTTTTATTAAACATAGAACAATAATTCTACCGATCTATCAAATTGACCAATTTGTAAAAACACACATTATGCTACTAATTATATACCATATTAAAGTGCAATCATAATGCTTTAAAATGATGCATAAATGACTGTCATAGCATGAAAACTGTCAAAGTTATTCACAACCATATCGGAACCTCAAATTACCGTGTTTTTAAAGCTGTGAAAATAATTCTACCGATTTATCCAATTGGCCGTTTTCTAAAAATACATTATGCAATAAATTATATACCAAAACAAATGGCAATTTTAATGCTTTAAAATGGTGCATAAACGACTGTCCTAGCACGAAAACCTCAAACTACCGCGTTTATTAAACATAGAACAATAATTCTACCGATCTATCAAATTCACCAATTAGTAAAAACACACATTATGCTACAAATTATATACCATATTAAAGTGCAATCATAATGCTTTAAAATGAAGCATAAATGACTGTCATAGCATGAAAACTGTCAATGTTATTTGCAACCATATCGGAACCTCAAATTACCGCCTTTTTAAAGCTGTGAAAATAATTCTACCGATCTATCCAATTGGCAATTTTCTAAAAATATATTATGCAATAAATTATATACCAAAACAAATGGCAACTATAATGCAATAAAAAGATATATAAACGACTGTTATAACATGAAAACTATAAAAGTTATTTGCAACCATATCGGAGCCTTGAATTACCGCATTTTTAAACCTGTACCAATAAATATACCGATCTATCCAACTTTTGTAAAAATTCATTATGCCACAAATTATACATCAAAATAAAGTGCAACTGTAATGCTTTAAAATGATGCATAAACTATTGCCCTAGCATGAAAACTGTCAAAGTTATTTGCAACCATATCGGAACATCAAATTACCGCGTTTTTAAACATAGAACAATAATTCTACCGATCCTTCAAATTGACCATTTTTTAGACGAACACATTGTGCCACAAATGATATACCAAATTAAAGTGCAATCATAATGCTTTAAACTGATGCATAAATGACTGTCATAGCATGAAAACTGTCAAAGTTATTCACAACCATATCGGAACCTCAAATTACCGCCTTTTTAAACCTGGGAAAATAATTCTACCGATCTATCCAATTGGCCATTTTCTAAAAATACATTATGCAATAAATTATATACCAAAACAAATGGCAATTTTAATGCTTTAAAATGGTGCATAAACGACTGTCCTAGCACGAAAACTGCCAAAGTTAATTGCAGCCATATCGGAACCTCAGACTACCGCGTTTATTAAACATAGAACAATAATTCTACCGATCTTTCAAATTGACCAATTTGTAAAAACACACATTATGCTACAAATAATATACCATATTAAAGTGCAATCATAATGCTTTAAAATGATGCATAAATGACTGTCATAGCGTGAAAACTGTCAATGTTATTTGCAGCCATATCGGAACCTCAAACTACCGCCTTTTTAAACCTGGGAAAATAATTCTACCGATCTATCCAATTGGCCATTTTCTAAAAATACATTATGCAATAAATTATATACCAAAACAAATGGCAATTTTAATGCTTTAAAATGGTGCATAAACGACTGTCCTAGCACGAAAACTGCCAAAGTTAATTGCAGCCATATCGGAACCTCAGACTACCGCGTTTATTAAACATAGAACAATAATTCTACCGATCTATCAAATTCACCAATTAGTAAAAACACACATTATGCTACAAATTATATACCATATTAAAGTGCAATCATAATGCTTTAAAATGATGCATAAATGACTGTCATAGCATGAAAACTGTCAATGATATTTTCAACCATATCGGAACCTCAAATTACCGCCTTTTTAAAGCTGTGAAAATAATTCTACCGATCTATCCAATTGGCAATTTTCTAAAAATATATTATGCAATAAATTATGTACCAAAACAAATGGCAACTATAATGCAATAAAAAGATATATAAACGACTGTTATAACATGAAAACTATAAAAGTTATTTGCAACCATATCGGAGCCTTGAATTACCGCATTTTTAAAATGGTGCATAAACGACTGTCCTAGCACGAAAACTGCCAAAGTTAATTGCAACCATATCGGAACCTCAGATTACTGCGTTTATTAAACATAGAACAATAATTCTACCGATCTATCAAATTGACCAATTTGTAAAAATACACATTATGCTACAAATGATATACCATATTAAAGTGCAATCATAATGCTTTAAAATGATGCATAAATGACTGTCATAGCGTGAAAACTGTCAATGTTATTTGCAGCCATATCGGAACCTCAAACTACCGCGTTTTTAAAGCTGTGAAAATAATTCTACCGATCTATCCAATTGGCCATTTTCCAAAAATATATTATGGAATAAATTATATACCAAAGCAAATGGCAACTATAATGCAATAAAAAGATATATAAACGACTGTTATAACATGAAAACTATAAAAGCTATTTGCAACCATATCGGAGCCTTGAATTATCGCATTTTTAAACCTGTACCAATAAATATACCGATCTATCCAACTTTTGTAAAAATTCATTATGCCACAAATTATACACCAAAATAAAGTGCAACTGTAATGCTTTAAAATGATGCATAAACTATTGCCCTAGCATGAAAACTGTCAAAGTTATTCACAACCATATCGGAACCTCAAATTACCGCCTTTTTAAACCTGGGAAAATAATTCTACCGATCTATCCAATTGGCCATTTTCTAAAAATACATTATGCAATAAATTATATACCAAAACAAATGGCAATTTTAACGCTTGAAAATGGTGCATAAACGACTGTCCTAGCACGAAAACTGCCAAAGTTAATTGCAGCCATATCGGAACCTCAGATTACCGCGTTTATTAAACATAGAACAATAATTCTACCGATCTATCAAATTCACCAATTAGTAAAAACACACATTATGCTACAAATTATATACCATACTAAAGTGCAATCATAATGCTTTAAAATGATGCATAAATGACTGTCATAGCGTGAAAACTGTCAATGTTATTTGCAGCCATATCGGAACCTCAAATTACCGCGTTTTTAAAGCTGTGAAAATAATTCTACCGATCTATCCAATTGGCCATTTTCCAAAAATATATTATGGAATAAATTATATACCAAAGCAAATGGCAACTATAATGCAATAAAAAGATATATAAACGACTGTTATAACATGAAAACTATAAAAGTTATTTGCAACCATATCGGAGCCTTGAATTACCGCATTTTTAAACCTGTACCAATAAATATACCGATCTATCCAACTTTTGTAAAAATGCATTATGCCACAAATTATACACCAAAATAAAGTGCAACTGTAATGCTTTAAAATGATGCATAAACTATTGCCCTAGCATGAAAACTGTCAAAGTTATTTGCAACCATATCGGAACCTCAAATTACCGCGTTTTTAAACATAGAACAATAATTCTACCGATCCATCAAATTGACCATTTTTTAGACGAACACATTATGCCACAAATTATATACCAAATTAAAGTGCAATCATAATGCTCTGAACTGATGCATAAATGACTGTCATAGCATGAAAACTGTCAAAGTTATTCACAACCATATCGGAACCTCAAATTACCGCCTTTTGAAACCTGGGAAAATAATTCTACCGATCTATCCAATTGGCCATTTTCTAAAAATACATTATGCAATAAATTATATACCAAAACAAATGGCAATTTTAACGCTTGAAAATGGTGCATAAACGACTGTCCTAGCACGAAAACTGTTATTTGCAGCCATATCGGAACCTCAGATTACCGCGTTTATTAAACATAGAACAATAATTCTACCGATCTATCAAATTCACCAATTAGTAAAAACACACATTATGCTACAAATTATATACCATATTAAAGTGCAATCATAATGCTTTAAAATGATGCATAAATGACTGTCATAGCATGAAAACTGTCAATGTTATTTGCAACCATATCGGATCCTCAAATTACCGCCTTTTTAAAGCTGTGAAAATAATTCTACCGATCTATCCAATTGGCAATTTTCTAAAAATATATTATGCAATAAATTATATACCAAAACAAATGGCAACTATAATGCAATAAAAAGATATATAAACGACTGTTATAACATGAAAACTATAAAAGTTATTTGCAACCATATCGGAGCCTTGAATTACCGCATTTTTAAACCTGTACCAATAAATATACCGATCTATCCAACTTTTGTAAAAATTCATTATGCCACAAATTATACACCAAAATAAAGTGCAACTGTAATGCTTTAAAATGATGCATAAACTATTGCCCTAGCATGAAAATTGTCAAAGTTATTTGCAACCATATCGGAACCTCAAATTACCGCGTTTTTAAACATAGAACAATAATTCTACCGATCCTTCAAATTGACCATTTTTTAGACGAACACATTGTGCCACAAATGATATACCAAATTAAAGTGCAATCATAATGCTTTAAAATGATGCATAAATGACTGTCATAGCATGAAAACTGTCAAAGTTATTCACAACCATATCGGAACCTCAAATTACCGCCTTTTTAAACCTGGGAAAATAATTCTAGCGATCTATCCAATTGGCAATTTTCTAAAAATACATTATGTGTTACCGCCGCCACTGTTTTATTTAAAATTTGTTTACCTATTTATTTATTATTTATTACATTTTGTTTTCCACTGCAGTAAAAATACAAGCATACATACATATATTTGCATTAAATACATATATATATGTACGAATGTTTATACATTTGTTTATTCTTTTGCTCTTATTGAACAATTGCTTAATAACGGTTCTACCTACTGATCATCTACTGCTTTAAAAGGCATTGCAGATGATTATTAAGGGCTTTTTATGAGTTTGTCAAAGAGACAGTGAAAACAAATTGTTTTAAAGCATCGGAAAATATTAAACTTTGTTAAATTCTAATTAAAGAAAATAAAGTTATTTTTATATTTGTTGCTCTTAAAAGTTGTTTTTCAATTTAAACAAACTCTGAAGCCACAGTTCTTTAAAACAATTTCGTGTGGTTTTAATAAAATAAAAAAACATATTTTGCCTCTATACAAATATAAATAAATCGGGTTTAAATTAGACAAAATAAAATGTCGCAAACCGATTTTAATTGCAATAAATGTGACTTAAAAGACACCGAACGCATGGTGCAGTGTGACTCTTGTGATAAGTGGTTCCATTTTGAGTGCGTTGGAGTAAATAGTGACGTTGCTAATGTTAGCTGGAATTGCTCTTGTGGTAATGACCAGCTCGTCGTAATTAAAAATAGCGCATCTACCGTCACTTCGCGAACCATGTCAACAATTAATGGCACTGCTGAGTTTACTGCAGGCTTACGAGCAGCCTCATCCCCTGCAAGCCAAATATCTACACCTCTTACAGATGTGCCCTGTCCGTCGTTAAGGGGAAATACTGTACAATCACTTATTGAAAATAATGTTGGCCCTGAAAAAGGTGCATATAAAAAAGCACAAAAGCAACCAATGCAAGAACAGGGAAACAGCACCATAAATGAACAAGGTGAAACAGTGATGGCTCGAGCTAAGGTAGTGTCAACAACAATTCCTACTGATCATTATATGCATCAAAACTTTGTAAGTCAATGTGGCCCACAACCGTCATCCAGTTCGGTGTCGTCTCACAGGCAATTGCAGTTGCAGATGCTGGAAGAAGAAAAGGAGCTACATAGGAAATACTTGGAGAAGAAATATAGTATCCTTTCCCAAGGTGATGTAAGCCAGGCTTCAAATTCCTTTTCAAATATTTCTTCTTTCTAGCCCACAGCATCCCAAATCGCAGCCAGGCAGGTGATACCAAAAGAGTTGCCCAATTTCGACGGTAATCCATAAGACTGGCCACTATTTATCAGTAATTATATAAACAGCACTGAGATAGCAGGCTATACTGATGGTGAAAACCTAATGCGGTTACAGTCGTGTCTACGTTGTCGTGCCAAGGAGCTGGTAAAAAGCAAATTGCTAATTCCGTCTATGGTGAATGAAATTATTCAAACCCTTGAAATGTGTTTCGGTCGTCCAGAGCACATTCTAGACAGCATGATAGAGAAGGCAACAAAAATCCCTCCACTTAAAGACAGGCTCGACAGCATCATCGAATACGCACTCACCATACGAAATATTTGCTCAACGATGGAGGCATGTAATTTAGTGGCCCATTTAAATAATCCGCTGCTGGTGAAAACTTTGGTTGACGAGTTCATCAGTGACTCTAATGGAGCAAAATCTTTTCAACCAATTAGGACTTACTGGCAAACAAGAACCTTTGGAGCTACGGTGGACTGGTGATACGACCCGATCTGAAAACAACTCTGTCAAAATTAACATAGAAATATCCGGCTCTAAAAGCGACAATAGGTTCACACTTTATGATGTCCATACAGTGAATAATCTTGGTCTGCCCATACAGTCTTTGAATTTTGAGGATATAGTTAGAGACAACACCTACCTTAAAGGTTTACCAATACAGTCGTACACAAATGCCAAACCGATGGTTCTAATTGGGCTCAACAATTGGAGACTTGCAGTTCCTTTAAAAATTAGAGAAGGTGCACGCGATCAACCAATTGCAACAAAGACTCGTCTTGGGTGGACCTTACAAGGAAGTGGCACAGATTTAAGAAGTATTCCATCCCTTAATATACACACATGTGAGTGCGAGAATCGGTATAGGGCGTTACACAATGAAGTGAAGGAATATTTTGGGCTCGATGCGCCCCATGAGAAAAATATTTTGTCGCCAAAAAATAACAAGGCAATGGAAATACTTGAAGCTACAACCATAAAGAAAAATCAACAATTCGAAGTCGGTTTACTCTGGAAGGAGGAGGTCATACAATTGCCAGAAAGTTATGAAGTTGCTCGCCATCGCTTAACGTGTCTCCAGAAGAAGTTCAAAAAGGATCCCCAATTACAGCAGACAATGCAAGCGGAAATCGATAAACTTATTTGTAAGGGTTACGCCCGAAAGGTATCCGAAGAAGAAATGTCTTCAAATGCAGGTCGCATATGGTATTTACCAATTTTCGTTGCTCTAAATCCGAACAAACCTGGTAAAGTTCGACTAGTCTGGGATGCAGCTGCAAAATCGCACAATAAGTCTTTGAATGACTTTTTAATTTGTGGCCCTGATTTACTTACTTCACTTTTCAACATTTTAATCGAGTTCCGTGTTGGACAAATAGCAATTTGTGGTGATATTGCCGAAATGTTTCACCGTATCAATGTTAAAGACGAAGATATGCATGCTCAGCGATTTTTGTGGTTCGAAAATGGAAACATATGTGCTTATGTAATGAAAGCCCTGACCTTCGGTATAAGTTGCGCTCCCTGCATCGCTCATTTTGTGAGAAATAGAAACGCAGACTATTTTCGCAATGAGTATCCCCGAGCTGTGAAAGCTATACAATGTTACCACTACATGGACGATTTTATTGATAGTGTCGACACCGAGGACGAAGCTAAAGAGCTAGCGGTTCATGTTCGCTTGATTCACTCGGCTGGTGGGTTTCATATGAGAAACTGGGTTACCAATTCTGTGGAAGTACGACAACACCTGTCTGATGATGGCTCAGCAACACAAACCTCATTTAAAGCAATAGAAAAGATTCTTGGTATGTATTGGGAA
This sequence comes from Lucilia sericata, assembly GCF_015586225.1. Classification (NCBI taxonomy): domain Eukaryota; kingdom Metazoa; phylum Arthropoda; class Insecta; order Diptera; family Calliphoridae; genus Lucilia; species Lucilia sericata. The sequence continues at coordinate 319,904 of NW_023994452.1, forward strand.
TCCAATTATGACGTTTTCCAGTATAATTCTAGATTTTCGAGGCTTCGAAGAGACGTGTTCCAGCCCCATGTGGTCCCAACCAAAAGAGAAGTTCTTCAAGTCCTAATGTCTATCTTCGATCCACTAGGATTCGTCTCCCATTACACTATTGGTCTGAAAATGCTTCTACAGGATATATGGCGGTCAGGAATAAAATGGGACGACGAATTGAATGAAGATCTTTTCCCGAAATGGTCCTCTTGGTTGTCCAATTTGACCAAGATATCATCCATCATCATCCCTCGATGTTATTCTAGGCTCCTAAAAGCTACGAAAAATGTCCAGCTACATACGTTTGTAGACGCCGGTGAAAATGCATATGCAGCGGTATGCTACTTCAGAATCCAGTATAACGATGACATCGATGTACGAATTGTAGCGGCCAAAACAAAAGTCACACCACTGAAGCCAATATCCATTCCACGGCTAGAACTTCAAGCGGCGTTAATAGGCTCCAGACTGGCATCAAAAATTCGTAACGCAACGCGTCTTAACTGTGAAGAATGTTTCTATTGGTCCGACTCAAAAACAGTTCTTAAATGGCTCTCCATGGATCCTAAAAACTTCAAGGAATTTGTTATGTACAGAGTTGGGGAAATATTAGAATTTACTAATGTCACACAATGGAGTTGGGTGCCTTCTAAATTGAACCCGGCAGATTATGCAACAAAAATCTGTGCACCTGATGAAGATATGTGGCTCAATGGACCAGTATTTTTACGAGGTAACAAACATTTGTGGCCCAAATGTCCCGATCTAGGAGGCTCTAATAAAGAAGAAATAAGAAATCATTTACTGGTTATTGATAAATCAAACAGATTCACAATTAACGTCGAATATTTCTCAAATTGGAAGCGACTTTACATGGCCCTCTCACAGTTTCTTTTATATATTGAAAAATTAAAATATAAAGCTCAAGGCAGTGGTGATATTCCAGATGGTATTCGTTTCGAATACATACAAAGATCTAAAAATATATTGTTTAAGTACGCTCAAGCCAGTGAATTTTTAGAAGAAATTTGGTGTCTACAACATAATAAGAAAATACATTCTGGAAGTAAGCTCAAGCAACTAAATGTTTTCCTAGATGAAAATGGAATTATACGCGCTTGCGGTAGAGTTGAATCTCTAAATTGTAACAACGCTATTATTTTACCAAATAGTCATTACATAACTTTTTTGTTGGTCCGAAATTTCCATGAGAATTTTCATCATTGTCTTCATGAAGCTACGATTTGCAGAATTAAAACCAGATTTTATATTCCTAAATTGAGAACAATTTATAAGAGTGTGCGAGCTAAATGTCAACGATGTAAGAACCAATTAGTCGTACCCCAACCACCACTAATGGCCTCGTTACCAGCAGCTAGACTTGCAAGCTTCGAACGTCCCTTTACTTACGTCGGTATAGACTTTTTTGGGCCGTTATATGTTGTAGTAGGCAGGCGTAGAGAAAAAAGGTGGGGTGTTCTATTTACGTGTTTGACAGTGCGAGCCATTCATATTGAGGTCGCCTACAGTCTTGACACAAGTTCGTGTATCATGTGCATTCAAAATTTCATTAGTCGCCGTGGCTCTCCAAAAGAAGTATACACCGACAACGGAACAAATTTTAAATCTGTTGAAAGAGTTCTTCGTGAAGAGAAACAAAACATTGACTTAAAACAAGTATTCGATAGACACGACGAAATAAAGTGGAGATTTAATCCACCAGCAGCACCCCATATGGGCGGCGCATGGGAACGCTTAGTGCGTACGGTGAAAACCATTCTTTATGCCATGTGTCCCGCATTCAAGTTCAACGACGAGTCATTAAAAAGTGCATTTTGTGAAATTGAATTTATTATTAACTCTCGGCCTTTAACTTTTGTTGCTCTAGATTCTGCTGAAGACGATCCCTTAACACCAAATCATCTACTACTCGGATCTGCAGATGGGTACAAACCGTTATGTGAAACAAATTATGATCTGCGACAACGGTGGCACCAAACCCAGAAATTTGCAAACCATTTTTGGAGGAGGTGGGTCCGTGAATATGGCCCCAACTTAGTCCGTCGTAGCAAGTGGTTCGAAAAGGTGAAGCCACCATCGGTTGGTGACATAGTTATAATAGTTGATGACACGCTTCCCCGTAACAGCTGGCCCAAGGGTGTAATAACAGAAATAATCACCGCAAAAGATGGTCAAGTACGTCGTGTTAAAGTAAGAATCAACACCAGCACATTTGAAAGGCCCGTAACAAAAATAGCTGTACTAGACGTCGGTAATACCCAAGAAAGCAAGCTCATGCATCCCTAATTCGCTTACGAGGGGGGGAATGTTACCGCCGCCACTGTTTTATTTAAAATTTGTTTACCTATTTATTTATTATTTATTACATTTTGTTTTCCACTGCAGTAAAAATACAAGCATACATACATATATTTGCATTAAATACATATATGTATGTACGAATGTTTATACATTTGTTTATTCTTTTGCTCTTATTGAACAATTGCTTAATAACGGTTCTACCTACTGATCATCTACTGCTTTAAAAGGCATTGCAGATGATTATTAAGGGCTTTTTATGAGTTTGTCAAAGAGACAGTGAAAACAAATTGTTTTAAAGCATCGGAAAATATTAAACTTTGTTAAATTCTAATTAAAGAAAATAAAGTTATTTTTATATTTGTTGCTCTTAAAAGTTGTTTTTCAATTTAAACAAACTCTGAAGCCACATTATGCAATAAATTATATACCAAAACAAATGGCAACTATAATGCAATAAAAAGATATATAAACGACTGTTATAACATGAAAACTATAAAAGTTTTTGCAACCGTATCGGAGCCTTGAATTACCGCATTTTTAAACCTGTACCAATAAATATACCAATCTATCCAACTTTTGTAAAAATTCATTATGCCACAAATTATACACCAAAATAAAGTGCAACTGTAATGCTTTAAAATGATGCATAAACTATTGCCCTAACATGAAAACTGTCAAAGTTATTTGCAACCATATCGGAACCTCAAATTACCGCGTTTTTAAACATAGAAGAATAATTCTACCGATCCATCAAATTGACCATTTTTTAGACGAACACATTATGCCACAAATGATATACCAAATTAAAGTGCAATCATAATGCTCTAAACTGATGCATAAATGACTGTCATAGCATTAACCTGGGAAAATAATTCTACCGATCTATCCAATTGGCCATTTTCTTAAAACACAATATGCAATAAAATTATATACCAAAACAAATGGCAATTTTAATGCTTTAAAATGGTGCATAAACGACTGTCCTAGCACGAAAACTGCCAAAGTTAATTGCAACCATATCGGAACCTCAGATTATTGCTTTTATTAAACATAGAACAATAATTCTACCGATCTATCAAATTGACCAATTTGTAAAAACACACATTATGCTACAAATTATATACCATATTAAAGTGCAATCATAATGCTTTAAAATGACTGTCATAGCATGAAAACTGTCAATGTTATTTGCAACCATATCGGAACCTCAAATTACCGCCTTTTTAAAGCTGTGAAAATAATTCTACCGATCTATCCAATTGGCAATTTTCTAAAAATATATTATGCAATAAATTATATACCAAAACAAATGGCAACTATAATGCAATAACAAGTTAGAGTGCTATATTCGGCTATGCCGAATCTTAAATACCCTCCACCAGCAACCTACTTTTTATTGAAACCCATTTAACTATATAATTTTTAGATAACTTGGCAAAATATGTCAAACTAACTTTAATTAGGTCGTGAAAAATGTATATTAATAGGCCAGCTTGAAAACATTTTAATATAATGATTTATCTGTACACAGAACATACTAATTTTTAATTTTATCCGGATATAATCATTTAATTACGAATTAAGTGATTTTCCGAAGTATACCTTATATGGGAGCTAAGACAACCTATGGACCGATCCGGAAGAAAAATGATTTATATATACAAAATACACATTTATATCGTATAATGATTTATATGCCAAAAAAAATTCAAGTCGAATTTTACTACAATAGATTTGTTAATTAATGAAATATGTGCGTTTAGGTGATTTTCGAAAGTGGACTTTATATGCATAGGAGCTATGACCTTACACAAAACATATTTGTGTAGAATAGAACAATCCGGAAAAAATTTGGTAGATTGATTTACATGCTCACAAAACATATTCAAGTCGTACTTCATCCAGATAGCTTTATTATTCAAAGATATATGTGCGTTTAAGTGATTTTCGTAAGTGGACCCTCTATGGGAGCCTATACGGAAAAAATTTCGTAGAGTGATTCATATAAAGACAAAACATATTTGTGTCGAATTTTATCAAGATAACTTTATTTGACAATGAAATATGTGCGTTTAAGTAATTTTCGGAAGTGGGACTTATATGGGAGTTATGACCAATAATGAACCGATCTGGGGAAAAATTGGTAGAATGATTAATATGTACACAAAACATATTCAAGTCGAATTTTATCCTTATAGCTTTTGAATTTAATGAAATATATTCGTTTAAGTGATTTTCGGAAGTGGACCTTATATGGGAGCTATGACCAATTACGAGCCTAACCGGAAAAAATTTCGTAGAGTAACTCATATAAAGTCAAAACATATTTGTGTCGAATTTTATCACGATAGCTTTATTTGACAATGAAATATGTGCTTTCAAGTGATTTTCGGAAGTGGGCTTTATATGGTAGCTATGACCAATTATGGACCGATCCGTAAAAAATGTTGTGAAATGATTTGAATGTACACAAAACGTATTTTTGTCGAATTTTATCCCAATAGCTTTAGAATTCAATGAAATATATGTGTTTAACTGATTTTCGGAAGTGGATCTTATATGGGAGCTATGACCAATTATGGGCCAATCCGGAAAAAATTTAGTAGAATAATTCATATTTATACGAAATATATTTATGTCGAATTTTATCACGATAGCTTTATTTGACATTGAATTATGTATTTTTAAGTGATTTTCGGAAGTGGGGTTATATGGGAGCTATGACCAATAATGGACCGATCCGTAAAAAAATTTGTAAAATGATTTGTATGTATACAAAACATATTTGTGTCGAATTTTATCCCGATAGCTTTATAATTTAATGAAATATATGAGTTTAAGTGATTTTCAGAAGGGGACTTTATATGGGAGCTATGATCAATTATGGACCCATCCGGAAAAAATTTCGTAGAGTAATTTATATTTAGACTAAACATATTTGTGTCGAATTTCATGAAGATAGCTTTATATGACAATGAAATATGAGCTTTTAAATGATTTTCGGAAGTGGGCCTTATATGGGAGCTATGACCAATAATGGACCGATCCGTAAAAAATTTGGTAGAATGATTTGTATGCACACAAAACATATTTATCTCGAATTTTATCACAATAGCTTTATTCATCAATGAAATATGTGCGTTTAGGTGATTTTCGGAAGTGGACCTTGTATGGGAGCTATGGCCAATTGTGGACCGACTGTGATGTACGTTGACAGTATGATTTCCGTTCATATTATATTTGCATGTACAAAGTTTTGTGTTGATACCGATATATTTGAGGGAGTTATTAACGATAAACTAATTTCCGGGAATATATACCTTTGTATGGGGGCTATGGGAAATATTGGATCGATTCTAAAGATTTTCAACATAATTGATCACTGCCATGAAAAAATAATGTGTGACAAAATTCATCGAAATATCTTTGGTAGTTTCTGAGAAAACTTCAAAAGAATTATGAAAAAAACGTAATTTTTTTCGAGGTAGTCTGAAATTTTTACTCATAACTTTTTACGTTGTGAACCGATTTTGCTGATTTTCAATACGAAACTGCTTAGGATAATAATAAATATTTTGGGTGAATTTGGTTGATTTCCTTTGCTTAGTTTTAACGTGAGCGTGTTTTACACAGACAGACAGACAGACAGACGGACAGACGGACATAGCTAAATCGACTCAGAATTTTATAAGGACCCAGAATATATATACTTTGTTGGGTCTAAGATGAATATTTCTTGGTGTTACACACGGAACGACAAACTTATATATACCCTCTATCACCACTGATGGTGGTGGAGGGTATAAAAAGATATATAAACGACTGTTATAACATGAAAACTATAAAAGTTATTTGCAACCATATCGGAGCCTTGAATTACCGCATTTTTAAACCTGTACCAATAAATATACCGATCTATCCAACTTTTGTAAAAATTCATTATGCCACAAATTATACACCAAAATAAAGTGCAACTGTAATGCTTTAAAATGATGCATAAACTATTGCCCTAGCATGAAAACTGTCAAAGTTATTTGCAACCATATCGGAACCTCAAATTACCGCGTTTTTAAACATAGAACAATAATTCTACCGATCCCTCAAATTGACCATTTTTTAGACGAACACATTGTGCCACAAATGATATACCAAATTAAAGTGCAATCATAATGCTTTAAAATGATGCATAAATGACTGTCATAGCATGAAAACTGTCAAAGTTATTCACAACCATATCGGAACCTCAAATTACCGCCTTTTTAAACCTGGGAAAATAATTCTACCGATCTATCCAATTGGCCATTTTCTTAAAATACATTATGCAATAAATTATATACCAAAACAAATGGCAATTTTAATGCTTTAAAATGGTGCATAAACGACTGTCCTAGCACGAAAACTGCCAAAGTTAATTGCAACCATATCGGAACCTCAGATTACTGCGTTTATTAAACATAGAACAATAATTCTACCGATCTATCAAATTGACCAATTTGTAAAAATACACATTATGCTACAAATGATATACCATATTAAAGTGCAATCATAATGCTTTAAAATGATGCATAAATGACTGTCATAGCGTGAAAACTGTCAATGTTATTTGCAGTCATATCGGAGCCTCAAACTACCGCGTTTTTAAAGCTGTGAAAATAATTCTACCGATCTATCCAATTGGCCATTTTCCAAAAATATATTATGGAATAAATTATATACCAAAGCAAATGGCAACTATAATGCAATAAAAAGATTTATAAACGACTGTTATAACATGAAAACTATAAAAGTTATTTGCAACCATATCGGAGCCTTAAATTACCGCATTTTTGAACCTGTACCAATAAATATACCGATCTATCCAATTTTTGTAAAAATTCATTATGCCACAAATTATACACCAAAATAAAGTGCAACTGTAATGCTTTAAAATGATGCGTAAACTAATGCCCTAGCATGAAAACTGTCAAAGTTATTTGCAACCATATCGGAACCTCAAATTACCGCGTTTTTAAACATAGAACAATAATTCTACCGATCCATCAAATTGACCATTTTTTAGACGAACACATTATGCCACAAATGATATACCAAATTAAAGTGCAATCATAATGCTCTAAACTGATGCATAAATGACTGTCATAGCATGAAAACTGTCAAAGTAATTCACAACCATATCGGAACCTCAAATTACCGCCTTTTTAAACCTGGGAAAATAATACTATCGATCTATCCAATTGGCCATCTTCTAGAAATACATTATGCAATAAATTATATACCAAAACAAATGGCAACTAAAATGCAATAAAAAGATGTATAAACGACTGTTATAACATGAAAACTATAAAAGTTATTTGCAACCATATCGGGGCCTTAAATTACCGCATTTTTAAACCTGTACCAATAAATATACCGATCTATCCAATTTTTGTAAAAATTCATTATGCCACAAATTATAAACAAAAACAAAGTGCAACTGTAATGCTTTAAAATGATGCATAAATGACTGTCATAGCATGAAAACTGTCAAAGTTATTCACAACCATATCGGAACCTCAAATTACCGCGTTTTTAAACCTGGGAAAATAATTCTACCGATTTATCCAATTGGCCGTTTTCTAAAAATACATTATGCAATAAATTATATACCAAAACAAATGGCAATTTTAATGCTTTAAAATGGTGCATAAACGACTGTCCTAGCACGAAAACTGCCAAAGTTAATTGCAGCCATATGGGAACCTCAGATTACCGCGTTTATTAAACATAGAACAATAATTCTACCGATCTATCAAATTCACCAATTAGTAAAAACACACATTATGCTACAAATTATACACCATATTAAAGTGCAATCATAATGCTTTAAAATGAAGCATAAATGACTGTCATAGCATGAAAACTGTCAATGTTATTTGCAACCATATCGGAACCTCAAATAACCGACTTTTTAAAGCTGTGACAAACAATTCTACCGATCTATCCAATTGGCAATTTTCTAAAAATATATTATGCAATAAATTATATACCAAAACAAATGGCAACTATAATGCAATAAAAAGATATATAAACGACTGTTATAACATGAAAACTATAAAAGTTATTTGCAACCATATCGGAGCCTTGAATTACCGCATTTTTAAACCTGTACCAATAAATATACCGATCTATCCAACTTTTGTAAAAATTCATTATGCCACAAATTATACACCAAAATAAAGTGCAACTGTAATGCTTTAAAATGATGCATAAACTATTGCCCTAGCATGAAAACTGTCAAAGTTATTTGCAACCATATCGGGACCTCAAATTACCGCGTTTTTAAACATAGAACAATAATTCTACCGATCCATCAAATTGACCATTTTTTAGACGAACACATTATGCCACAAATGATATACCAAATTAAAGTGCAATCATAATGCTCTAAACTGATACATAAATGACTGTCATAGCATGAAAACTGTCAAAGTTATTCACAACCATATCGGAACCTCAAATTACCGCCTTTTTAAACCTGGGAAAATAATTCTACCGATCTATCCAATTGGCCATTTTCTTAAAATACATTATGCAATAAATTATATACCAAAACAAATGGCAATTTTAATGCTTTAAAATGGTGCATAAACGACTGTCCTAGCACGAAAACTGCCAAAGTTAATTGCAACCGTATCGGAACCTCAGATTACTGCTTTTATTAAATATAGAACAATAATTCTACTGATCTATCAAATTGACCAATTTGTAAAAACACACATTATGCTACAAATTATATACCATATTAAAGTGCAATCATAATGCTTTAAAATGATGCATAAATGACTGTCATAGCATGAAAACTGTCAATGTTATTTGCAACCATATCGGAACCTCAAATTACCGCCTTTTTAAAGCTGTGAAAATAATTCTACCGATCTATCCAATTGGCAATTTTCTAAAAATATATTATGCAATAAATTATATACCAAAACAAATGGCAACTATAATGCAATAAAAAGATGTATAAACGACTGTTATAACATGAAAACTATAAAAGTTATTTGCAACCATATCGGAGCCTTGAATTACCGCATTTTTAAACCTGTACCAATAAATATACCGATCTATCCAACTTTTGTAAAAATTCATTATGCCACAAATTATACACCAAAATAAAGTGCAACTGTAATGCTTTAAAATGATGCATAAACTATTGCCCTAGCATGAAAACTGTCAAAGTTATTTGCAACCATATCGGAACCTCAAATTACCGCGTTTTTAAACATAGAACAATAATTCTACCGATCCTTCAAATTGACCATTTTTTAGACGAACACATTGTGCCACAAATGATATACCAAATTAAAGTGCAATCATAATGCTTTAAACTGATGCATAAATGACTGTCATAGCATGAAAACTGTCAAAGTTATTCACAACCATATCGGAACCTCAAATTACCGCCTTTTTAAACCTGGGAAAATAATTCTATCTACCGATCTATCCAATTGGCCATTTTCTAAAAATACATTATGCAATAAATTATATACCAAAACAAATGGCAATTTTAATGCTTTAAAATGGTGCATAAACGACTGTCCTAGCACGATAACTGCCAAAGTTAATTGCAGTCATATCGGAACCTCAGACTACCGCGTTTATTAAACATAGAACAATAATTCTACCGATCTATCAAATTGACCAATTTGTAAAAATACACATTATGCTACAAGTGATATACCATATTAAAGTGCAATCATAATGCTTTAAAATGATGCATAAATGACTGTCATAGCGTGAAAACTGTCAATGTTATTTACAGCCATATCGGAACCTCAAACTACCGCGTTTTTAAAGCTGTGAAAATAATTCTAACGATCTATCCAATTGGCCATTTTCCAAAAATATATTATGGAATAAATTATATACCAAAGCAAATGGCAACTATAATGCAATAAAAAGATATATAAACGACTGTTATAACATGAAAACTATAAAAGTTATTTGCAACCATATCGGAGCCTTAAATTACCGCATTTTTGAACATGTGCCAATAAATATACCGATCTATCCAATTTTTGTAAAAATTCATTATGCCACAAATTATACACAAAAACAAAGTGCAACTGTAATGCTTTAAAATGATGCATAAATGACTGTCATAGCATGAAAACTGTCAAAGTTATTCACAACCATATCGGAACCTCAAATTACCGCGTTTTTAAACCTGGGAAAATAATTCTACCGATTTATCCAATTGGCCGTTTTCTAAAAATACATTATGCAATAAATTATATACCAAAACAAATGGCAATTTTAATGCTTTAAAATGGTGCATAAACGACTGTCCTAGCACGAAAACTGCCAAAGTTATTTGCAACCATATCGGAACCTCAAATTACCGCGTTTTTAAACATAGAACAATAATTCTACCGATCCATCAAATTGACCATTTTTTAGACGAACACATTATGCCACAAATGATATACCAAATTAAAGTGCAATCATAATGCTCTAAACTGATGTATAAATGACTGTCATAGCATGAAAACTGTCAAAGTAATTCACAACCATATCGGAACCTCAAATTACCGCCTTTTTAAACCTGGGAAAATAATTCTATCGATCTATCCAATTGGCCATCTTCTAAAAATACATTATGCAATAAATTATATACCAAAATTATATACAAAACAAATGACTGTTATAACATGAAAACTATAAAAGTTATTTGCAACCATATCGGGGACTTAAATTACCGCATTTTTAAACCTGTACCAATAAATATACCGATCTATCCAATTTTTGTAAAAATTCATTATGCCACAAATTATACACAAAAACAAAGTGCAACTGTAATGCTTTAAAATGATGCATAAATGACTGTCATAGCATGAAAACTGTCAAAGTTATTCACAACCATATCGGAACCTCAAATTACCGCGTTTTTAAACCTGGGAAAATAATTCTACCGATTTATCCAATTGGCCGTTTTCTAAAAATACATTATGCAATAAATTATATACCAAAACAAATGGCAATTTTAATGCTTTAAAATGGTGCATAAACGACTGTCCTAGCACGAAAACTGCCAAAGTTAATTGCAGCCATATCGGAACCTCAGATTACCGCGTTTATTAAACATAGAACAATAATTCTACCGATCTATCAAATTCACCAATTAGTAAAAACACACATTATGCTACAAATTATATACCATATTAAAGTGCAATCATAATGCTTTAAAATGAAGCATAAATGACTGTCATAGCATGAAAACTGTCAATGTTATTTGCAACCATATCGGAACCTCAAATTACCGCCTTTTTAAAGCTGTGAAAATAATTCTACCGATCTATCCAATTGGCAATTTTCTAAAAATATATTATGCAATAAATTGTATACCAAAACAAATGGCAACTATAATGCAATAAAAAGATATATAAACGACTGTTATAACATGAAAACTATAAAAGTTATTTGCAACCATATCGGAGCCTTGAATTACCGCATTTTTAAACCTGTACCAATAAATATACCGATCTATCCAACTTTTGTAAAAATTCATAACTGCCAAAGTTAATTGCAGCCATATCGGAACCTCAGATTACCGCGTTTATTAAATATAGAACAATAATTCTACCGATCCATCAAATTGACCATTTTTTAGACGAACACATTATGCCACAAATGATATACCAAATTAAAGTGCAATCATAATGCTCTAAACTGATGCATAAATGACTGTCATAGCATGAAAACTGTCAAAGTTATTCACAACCATATCGGAACCTCAAATTACCGCCTTTTTAAACCTGGGAAAATAATTCTACCGATCTATCCAATTGGCCATTTTCTTAAAATACATTATGCAATAAATTATATACTAAAACAAATGGCAATTTTAATGCTTTAAAATGGTGCATAAATGACTGTCCTAGCACGAAAACTGCCAAAGTTAATTGCAACCATATCGGAACCTCAGATTACTGCTTTTATTAAACATAGAACAACATAGAACAATAATATTCTAAACACACATTATGCTACATATTATATACCATATTAAAGTGCAATCATAATGCTTTAAAATGAAGCATAAATGACTGTCATAGCATGAAAACTGTCAATGTTATTTGCAACCATATCGGAACCTTAAATTACCGCCTTTTTAAAGCTGTGAAAATAATTCTACCGATCTATCCAATTGGCAATTTTCTAAAAATATATTATGCAATAAATTGTATACCAAAACAAATGGCAACTATAATGCAATAAAAAGATATATAAACGACTGTTATAACATGAAAACTATAAAAGTTATTTGCAACCATATCGGAGCCTTGAATTACCGCATTTTTAAACCTGTACCAATAAATATACCGATCTATCCAACTTTTGTAAAAATTCATTATGCCACAAATTATACACCAAAATAAAGTGCAACTGTAATGCTTTAAAATGATGCATAAACTATTGCCCTAGCATGAAAACTGCCAAAGTTAATTGCAGCCATATCGGAACCTCAGATTACCGCGTTTATTAAATATAGAACAATAATTCTACCGATCCATCAAATTGACCATTTTTTAGACGAACACATTATGCCACAAATGATATACCAAATTAAAGTGCAATCATAATGCTCTAAACTGATGCATAAATGACTGTCATAGCATGAAAACTGTCAAAGTTATTCACAACCATATCGGAACCTCAAATTACCGCCTTTTTAAACCTGGGAAAATAATTCTACCGATCTATCCAATTGGCCATTTTCTTAAAATACATTATGCAATAAATTATATACTAAAACAAATGGCAATTTTAATGCTTTAAAATGGTGCATAAATGACTGTCCTAGCACGAAAACTGCCAAAGTTAATTGCAACCATATCGGAACCTCAGATTACTGCTTTTATTAAACATAGAACAACATAGAACAATAATATTCTAAACACACATTATGCTACATATTATATACCATATTAAAGTGCAATCATAATGCTTTAAAATGAAGCATAAATGACTGTCATAGCATGAAAACTGTCAATGTTATTTGCAACCATATCGGAACCTTAAATTACCGCCTTTTTAAAGCTGTGAAAATTAATTCTACCGATCTATCCAATTGGCAATTTTCTAAAAATATATTATGCAATAAATTGTATACCAAAACAAATGGCAACTATAATGCAATAAAAAGATATATAAACGACTGTTATAACATGAAAACTATAAAAGTTATTTGCAACCATATCGGAGCCTTGAATTACCGCATTTTTAAACCTGTACCAATAAATATACCGATCTATCCAACTTTTGTAAAAATTCATTATGCCACAAATTATACACCAAAATAAAGTGCAACTGTAATGCTTTAAAATGATGCATAAACTATTGCCCTAGCATGAAAACTGTCAAAGTTATTTGCAACCATATCGGAACCTCAAATTACCGCGTTTTTAAACATAGAACAATAATTCTACCGATCCTTCAAATTGACCATTTTTTAGACGAACACATTGTGCCACAAATGATATACCAAATTAAAGTGCAATCATAATGCTTTAAAATGATGCATAAATGACTGTCATAGCATGAAAACTGTCAAAGTTATTCACAACCACATCGGAACCTCAAATTACCGCCTTTTAAACCTGGGAAAATAATTCTACCGATCTATCCAATTGGCCATTTTCTAAAAATACATTATGCAATAAATTATATACCAAAACAAATGGCAATTTTAATGCTTTAAAATGGTGCATAAATGACTGTCCTAGCACGAAAACTGCCAAAGTTAATTGCAACCATATCGGAACCTCAGATTACTGCTTTTATTAAACATAGAACAACATAGAACAATAATATTCTAAACACACATTATGCTACAAATTATATACCATATTAAAGTGCAATCATAATGCTTTAAAATGAAGCATAAATGACTGTCATAGCATGAAAACTGTCAATGTTATTTGCAACCATATCGGAACCTTAAATTACCGCCTTTTTAAAGCTGTGAAAATAATTCTACCGATCTATCCAATTGGCAATTTTCTAAAAATATATTATGCAATAAATTGTATACCAAAACAAATGGCAACTATAATGCAATAAAAAGATATATAAACGACTGTTATAACATGAAAACTATAAAAGTTATTTGCAACCATATCGGAGCCTTGAATTACCGCATTTTTAAACCTGTACCAATAAATATACCGATCTATCCAACTTTTGTAAAAATTCATTATGCCACAAATTATACACCAAAATAAAGTGCAACTGTAATGCTTTAAAATGATGCATAAACTATTGCCCTAGCATGAAAACTGTCAAAGTTATTTGCAACCATATCGGAACCTCAAATTACCGCGTTTTTAAACATAGAACAATAATTCTACCGATCCTTCAAATTGACCATTTTTTAGACGAACACATTGTGCCACAAATGATATACCAAATTAAAGTGCAATCATAATGCTTTAAAATGATGCATAAATGACTGTCATAGCATGAAAACTGTCAAAGTTATTCACAACCACATCGGAACCTCAAATTACCGCCTTTTTAAACCTGGGAAAATAATTCTACCGATCTATCCAATTGGCCATTTTCTAAAAATACATTATGCAATAAATTATATACCAAAACAAATGGCAATTTTAATGCTTTAAAATGGTGCATAAACGACTGTCCTAGCACGAAAACTGCCAAAGTTAATTGCAACCATATCGGAACCTCAGATTATTGCGTTTATTAAACATAGAACAATAATTCTACCGATCTATCAAATTGACCAATTTGTAAAAATACGCATTATGCTGCAAATGATATACCATATTAAAGTGCAATCATAATGCTTTAAAATGATGCATAAATGACTGTCATAGCGTGAAAACTGTCAAAGTTATCTGCAGCCATATCGGAACCCTCAAACTACCGCGTTTTTAAAGCTGTGAAAATAATTCTACCAATCTATCCAATTGGCCATTTTCCAAAAATATATTATGGAATAAATTATATACCAAAGCAAATGCAACTATAATGCAATAAAAAGATATATAAACGACTGTTATAACATGAAAACTATAAAAGTTATTTGCAACCATATCGGAGCCTTAAATTACCGCATTTTTGAACCTGTACCAATAAATATACCGATCTATCCAATTTTTGTAAAAATTCATTATGCCACAAATTATACACCAAAATAAAGTGCAACTGTAATGCTTTAAAATGATGCGTAAACTAATTCCCTAGCATGAAAACTGTCAAAGTTATTTGTAACCATATCGGAACCTCAAATTACCGCGTTTTTAAACATAGAACAATAATTCTACCGATCCATCAAATTGACCATTTTTTAGACGAAGACATTATGCCACAAATGATATACCAAATTAAAGTGCAATCATAATGCTCTAAACTGATGCATAAATGACTGTCATAGCATGAAAACTGTCAAAGTAATTCACAACCATATCGGAACCTCAAATTACCGCCTTTTTAAACCTGGGAAAATAATTCTATCGATCTATCCAATTGGCCATCTTCTAAAAATACATTATGCAATAATTATATACCAAAACAAATGGCAATTTTAATGCCTTAAAATGGTGCATAAATGACTGTCCTAGCACGAAAACTGCCAAAGTTGATTGCAGCCATATCGGAACCTCAGATTACCGCGTTTATTAAACATAGAACAATAATTCTACCGATCTATCAAATTGACCAATTTGTAAAAATACACATTATGCTGCAAATGATATACCATATTAAAGTGCAATCATAATGCTTTAAAATGATGCATAAATGACTGTCATAGCGTGAAAACTGTCAAAGTTATCTGCAGCCATATCGGAACCTCAAACTACCGCGTTTTTAAAGCTGTGAAAATAATTCTACCAATCTATCCAATTGGCCATTTTCCAAAAATATATTATGGAATAAATTATATACCAAAGCAAATGCAACTATAATGCAATAAAAAGATGTATAAACGACTGTTATAACATGAAAACTATAAAAGTTATTTGCAACCATATCGGGGCCTTAAATTACCGCATTTTTAAACCTGTACCAATAAATATACCGATCTATCCAATTTTTGTAAAAATTCATTATGCCACAAATTATAAACAAAAACAAAGTGCAACTGTAATGCTTTAAAATGATGCATAAATGACTGTCATAGCATGAAAACTGTCAAAGTTATTCACAACCATATCGGAACCTCAAATTACCCGCGTTTTTAAACCTGGGAAAATAATTCTACCGATTTATCCAATTGGCCGTTTTCTAAAAATACATTATGCAATAAATTATATACCAAAACAAATGGCAATTTTAATGCCTTAAAATGGTGCATAAACGACTGTCCTAGCACGAAAACTGCCAAAGTTAATTGCAGCCATATCGGAACCTCAGATTACCGCGTTTATTAAACATAGAACAATAATTCTACCGATTAGTAAATTCACCAATTAGTAAAAACACACATTATGCTACAAATTATATACCGTATTAAAGTGCAATCATAATGATTTAAAATGAAGCATAAATGACTGTCATAGCATGAAAACAGTCAAAGATGTATAAACGACTGTTATAACATGAAAACTATAAAACTTATTTGCAACCATATCGGAGCCTTGAATTACCGCATTTTTAAACCTGTACTAATAAATATACCGATCTATCCAACTTTTGCAAAAATTCATTATGCCACAAATTATACACCAAAATAAAGTGCAACTGTAATGCTTTAAAATGATGCATAAACTATTGCCCTAGCATGAAAACTGTCAAAGTTATTTGCAACCATATCGGAACCTCAAATTACCGCGTTTTTAAACATAGAACAATAATTCTACCGATCCATCAAATTGACTATTTTTTAGACGAACACATTATGCCACAAATGATATACCAAATTAAAGTGCAATCATAATGCTCTAAACTGATGCATAAATGACTGTCATAGCATGAAAACTGTCAAAGTTATTCACAACCATATCGGAACCTCAAATTACCGCCTTTTTAAACCTGGGAAAATAATTCTACCGATCTATCCAATTGGCCATTTTCTTAAAATACATTATGCAATAAATTATATACCAAAACAAATGGCAATTTTAATGCTTTAAAATGGTGCATAAACGACTGTCCTAGCACGAAAACTGCCAAAGTTAATTGCAACCATATCGGAACCTCAGATTATTGCGTTTATTAAACATAGAACAATAATTCTACCGATCTATCAAATTGACCAATTTGTAAAAATACGCATTATGCTGCAAATGATATACCATATTAAAGTGCAATCATAATGCTTTAAAATGATGCATAAATGACTGTCATAGCGTGAAAACTGTCAAAGTTATCTGCAGCCATATCGGAACCTCAAACTACCTACCGCGTTTTTAAAGCTGTGAAAATAATTCTACCATCTATCCAATTGGCCATTTTCCAAAAATATATTATGGAATAAATTATATACCAAAGCAAATGCAACTATAATGCAATAAAAAGATGTATAAACGACTGTTATGACATGAAAACTATAAAAGTTATTTGCAACCATATCGGAGCCTTAAATTACCGCATTTTGAACCTGTACCAATAATATACCGATCTATCCAATTTTTCTAAAAATTCATTATGCCACAAATTATACACCAAAATAAAGTGCAACTGTAATGCTTTAAAATGATGCATAAACTATTGCCCTAGCATGAAAACTGTCAAAGTTATTTGCAACCATATCGGAACCTCAAATTACCGCGTTTTTAAACATAGAACAATAATTCTACCGATCCATCAAATTGACCATTTTTTAGACGAACACATTATGCCACAAATGATATACCAAATTAAAGTGCAATCATAATGCTCTAAACTGATGCATAAATGACTGTCATAGCATGAAAACTGTCAAAGTAATTCACAACCATATCGGAACCTCAAATTACCGCCTTTTTAAACCTGGGAAAATAATTCTATCGATCTATCCAATTGGCCATCTTCTAAAAATACATTATGCAATAAATTATATAACAAAACAAATGGCAACTAAAATGCAATAAAAAGATGTATAAACGACTGTTATAACATGAAGACTATAAAAGTTATTTGCAACCATATCGGGGCCTTAAATTACCGCATTTTTAAACCTGTACCAATAAATATACCGATCTATCCAATTTTTGTAAAAATTCATTATGCCACAAATTATACACAAAAACAAAGTGCAACTGTAATGCTTTAAAATGATGCATAAATGACTGTCATAGCATGAAAACTGTCAATGTTATTGCAACCATATCGGAACCTCAAATTACCGCCGTTTTTAAAGCTGTGAAAATAATTCTACCGATTTATCCAATTGGCCGTTTTCTAAAATATATTATGCAATAAATTATATACCAAAACAAATGGCAATTTTAATGCTTTAAAATGGTGCATAAACGACTGTCCTAGCACGAAAACTGCCAAAGTTAATTGCAGCCATATCGGAACCTCAGATTACCGCGTTTATTAAACATAGAACAATAATTCTACCGATCTATCAAATTCACCAATTAGTAAAAACACACATTATGCTACAAATTATATACCATATTAAAGTGCAATCTTAATGCTTTAAAATGAAGCATAAATGACTGTCATAGCATGAAAACTGTCAATGTTTTTGCAACCATATCGGAAGCTCAAATTACCCGCCTTTTTAAAAGCTGTGAAAATAATTCTACCGATCTATCCAATTGGCAATTTTTCTAAAAATATATTATGCAATAAATTATATACCAAAACAATGGCAACTATAATGCAATAAAAAGATCTATAAACGACTGTTATAACATGAAACTATAAAGTTATTTGCAACCATATCGAGCCTTGAATTACCCGCATTTTTAAACCTGTACCAATAAATATACCGATCTATCCAACTTTTAAAAAATTCATTATGCCACAAATTATACACCAAAATAAAGTGCAACTGTAATGCTTTAAAATGATGCATAAACTATTGCCCTAGCATGAAAACTGTCAAAGTTATTTGCAACCATTGACAATTTTAAGAACGAACACATTGTGCCACAAATGATATACCAAATTAAAGTGCAATCATAATGCTTAAAATGATGCATAAATGACTGTCATAGCATGAAACTGTCAAAGTTATTCACAACCATATCGGAACCTCAAATTACCGCCTTTTTAAACCTGGGACAATAATTCTACCGATCTATCCAATTGGCCATTTTCTAAAAATACATTATGCAATAAATTATATACCAAAACAAATGGCAATTTTAATGCTTTAAAATGGTGCATAAACGACTGTCCTAGCACGAAAACTGCCAAAGTTAATTGCAACCATATCGGAAACCTCAGATTACTGCTTTTATTAAACATAGAACAATAATTCTACCGATCTATCAAATTGACCAATTTGTAAAAATACACATTATGCTACAAATGATATACCATATTAAAGTGCAATCATAATGCTTTAAAATGATGCATAAATGACTGTCATAGCGTGAAAACTGTCAATGTTATTTGCAGCCATATCGGAACCTCAAACTACCGCGTTTTTAAAGCTGTGAAAATAATTCTACCGATCTATCCAATTGGCCATTTCCAAAATATATTATGGAATAAGTTATATACCAAAGCAAATGGCAACTATAATGCAATAAAAAGATATATAAACGACTGTTATAACATGAAAACTATAAAAGTTATTTGCAACCATATCGGAGCCTTAAATTACCGCATTTTTGAACCTGTACCAATAAATATACCGATCTATCCAATTTTTGTAAAAATTCATTATGCCACAAATTATACACCAAAATAAAGTGCAACTGTAATGCTTTAAAATGATGCGTAAACTATGCCCTAGCATGAAAACTGTCAAAGTTATTTGCAACCATATCGGAACCTCAAATTACCGCGTTTTTAAACATAGAACAATAATTCTACCGATCCATCAAATTGACCATTTTTAGACGAACACATTATGCCACAATGATATACCAAATTAAAGTGCAATCATAATGCTCTAAACTGATGCATAAATGACTGTCATAGCATGAAAACTGTCAAAGTAATTCACAACCATATCGGAACCTCAAATTACCGCCTTTTTAAACCTGGGAAAATAATTCTATCGATCTATCCAATTGGCCATCTTCTAAAAAACATTATGCAATAAATTATATACCAAAACAAATGGCAACTAAAATGCAATAAAAGATGTATAAACGACAGTTATAACATGAAAACTATAAAAGTTATTTGCAACCTTAAATTACCGCATTTTTAAACCTGTACCAATAAATATACCGATCTATCCACTTTGCCGTTTTCTAAAAATACATTATGCAATAAATTATATACCAAAACAAATGGCAATTTTAATGCTTTAAAATGGTGCATAAACGACTGTCCTAGCACGAAAACAGCCAAAGTTAATTGCAGCCATATCGGAACCTCAGATTACCGCGTTTATTACACATAGAACAATAATTCTACCGATCTATCAAATTCACCAATTAGTAAAAACACACATTATGCTACAAATTATATGCCATATAAAGTGCAATCTTAATGCTTTAAAATGAAGCATAAATGACTGTCATAGCATGAAAACTGTCAATGTTATTTGCAACCATATCGGAACCTCAAATTACCGCCTTTTTAAAGCTGTGAAAATAATTCTACCGATCTATCCAATGGCCATTTTTCTAAAAATATATTATGCAATAAATTATATACCAAAACAAATGGCAACTATAATGCAATAAAAAGATATATAAACGACTGTTATAACATGAAAACTATAAAGTTATTTGCAACCATATCGGAGCCTTGAATTACCGCATTTTAAACCTGTACCAATAATATACCGATCTATCCAACTTTTGTAAAAATTCATTATGCCACAAATTATACACCAAAATAAAGTGCAACTGTAATGCTTTAAATGATGCATAAACTATTGCCCTAGCATGAAAACTGTCAAAGTTATTTGCAACCATATCGGAACCTCAAATTACCGCGTTTTTTAAACATAGAACAATAATTCTACCGATCCTTCAAATTGACCATTTTTTAGACGAACACATTGTGCCACAAATGATATACCAAATTAAAGTGCAATCATAATGCTTTAAAATGATGCATAAATGACTGTCATAGCATGAAAACTGTCAAAGTTATTCACAACCATATGCCATATTCACAACCATGCTTTAAAATGATGCGTAAACTAATGCCCTAGCATGAAAACTGCCAAAGTTATTTGCAACCATATCGGAACCTCAAATTACCCGTTTTTAAACATAGAACAATAATTCTACCGATCCATCAAATTGACCATTTTTAGACGAAACATTATGCCACAAATATACCAAATAAAGTGCAACTAATGCTAAATGATGCATAAATGACTCATAGCATGAAAACTGTCAAAGTATTCACAACCATATCGGAACCTCAAATTACCGCTTTTTAAACTAGAATAATTCTACCGATCTTCAATTGCCATTTTAAAATACATTATGCAATAAATTATACCAAACAAATGGCAACTAAATGCTTTAAAAGATGCATAAACGACTTATAGCATGAAAACTGTAAAGTTATTTGCAACCATATCGGCCTAAATTACCGTTTTTAAACCTGAAATAATATTCTACCGATCTATCCAATTGGCCATTTTCTAAAAATACATTATGCAATAAATTATATACCAAAACAAATGGCAATTTAATGCTTTAAAATGGTGCATAAACGACTGTCCTAGCACGAAAACTGCCAAAGTTAATTGCAACCATATCGGAACCTCAGATTACTGCTTTTATTAAACATAGAACAATAATTCTACCGATCTATCAAATTGACCAATTTTGTAAAAATACACATTATGCTACAAATGATATACCGATATTAAAGTGCAATCATAATGCTTTAAAATGATGCATAAATGACTGTCATAGCGTGAAAACTGTCAATGTTATTTGCAGCCATATCGGAACCTCAAACTACCGCGTTTTTAAAGCTGTGAAAATAATTCTACCGATCTATCCAATTGGCCATTTTCCAAAATACATTATGGAATAAGTTATATACCAAAGCAAATGGCAACTATAATGCAATAAAAAGATATATAAACGACTGTTATAACATGAAAACTATAAAAGGTATTTGCAACCATATCGGAGCCTTAAATTACCGCATTTTTGAACCTGTACCAATAAATATACCGATCTATCCAATTTTTGTAAAATTCATTATGCCACAAATTATACACCAAAATAAAGTGCAACTGTAATGCTTTAAAATGATGCAGTAAACTAATGCCCTAGCATGAAAACTGTCAAAGTTATTTGCAACCATATCGGAACCTCAAATTACCGCGTTTTTAAACATAGAACAATAATTCTACCGATCCATCAAATTGACCATTTTTTAGACGAACACATTATGCCACAAATGATATACCAAATTAAAGTGCAATCATAATGCTCTAAACTGATGCATAATGACTGTCATAGCATGAAAACTGTCAAAGTAATTCACAACCATATCGGAACCTCAAATTACCGCCTTTTTAAACCTGGGAAAATAATTCTATCGATCTATCCAATTGGCCATCTTCTAAAAATACATTATGCAATAGATTGTATACCAAAACAAATGGCAACTAAAATGCAATAAAAAGATGTATATAAACGACTGTTATAACATGAAAACTATAAAAGTTATTTGCAACCATATCGGGGCCTTAAATTACCGCATTTTTAAACCTGTACCAATAAATATACCGATCTATCCAATTTTTGTAAAAATTCATTATGCCACAAATTATACACAAAAACAAAGTGCAACTGTAATGCTTTAAAATGATGCATAAATGACTGTCATAGCATGAAAACTGTTCAAAGTTATTCACAACCATATCGGAACCTCAAATTACCGCGTTTTTAAACCTGGGAAAATAATTCTACCGATTTATCCAATTGGCCGTTTTCCAAAAATACATTATGCCAATAAATTATATACCAAAGCAAATGGCAATTTAATGCTTTAAAATGGTGCATAAACGACTGTCCTAGCACGAAAACTGCCAAAGTTAATTGCAGCCATATCGGAACCTCAGATTACCGCGTTTATTAAACATAGAACAATAATTCTACCGATCTATCAAATTCACCAATTAGTAAAAACACACATTATGCTACAAATTATATACCATATTAAAGTGCAATCATAATGCTTTAAAATGAAGCATAAATGACTGTCATAGCATGAAAACTGTCAATGTTATTTGCAACCATATCGGAACCTCAAATTACCGCCTTTTTAAAGCTGTGAAAATAATTCTACCGATCTATCCAATTGGCCATTTTCTAAAAATATATTATGCAATAAATTATATACCAAAACAAATGGCAACTATAATGCAATAAAAAGATATATAAACGACTGTTATAACATGAAAACTATAAAAGTTATTTGCAACCATATCGGAGCCTTGAATTACCGCATTTTTAAACCTGTACCAATAAATATACCGATCTATCCAACTTTTGTAAAAATTCATTATGCCACAAATTATACACCAAAATAAAGTGCAACTGTAATGCTTTAAAATGATGCATAAACTATTGCCCTAGCATGAAAACTGTCAAAGTTATTTGCAACCATATCGGAACCTCAAATTACCGCGTTTTTAAACATAGAACAATAATTCTACCGATCCTTCAAATTGACCATTTTTTAGACGAACACATTGTGCCACAAATGATATACCAAATTAAAGTGCAATCATAATGCTTTAAAATGATGCATAAATGACTGTCATAGCATGAAAACTGTCAAAGTTATTCACAACCATATCGGAACCTCAAATTACCGCCTTTTTAAACCTGGGAAAATAATTCTACCGATCTATCCAATTGGCCATTTTCTAAAAATACATTATGCAATAAATTATATACCAAAACAAATGGCAATTTTAATGCTTTAAAATGGTGCATAAACGACTGTCCTAGCACGAAAACTGCCAAAGTTAATTGCAACCATATCGGAACCTCAGATTACTGCTTTTATTAAACATAGAACAATAATTCTACCGATCTATCAAATTGACCAATTTGTAAAAATACACATTATGCTACAAATGATATACCATATTAAAGTGCAATCATAATGCTTTAAAATGATGCATAAATGACTGTCATAGCGTGAAAACTGTCAATGTTATTTGCAGCCATATCGGAACCTCAAACTACCGCGTTTTTAAAGCTGTGAAAATAATTCTACCGATCTATCCAATTGGCCATTTTCCAAAAATACATTATGGAATAAGTTATATACCAAAGCAAATGGCAACTATAATGCAATAAAAAGATATATAAACGACTGTTATAACATGAAAACTATAAAAGTTATTTGCAACCATATCGGAGCCTTAAATTACCGCATTTTTGAACCTGTACCAATAAATATACCGATCTATCCAATTTTTGTAAAAATTCATTATGCCACAAATTATACACCAAAATAAAGTGCAACTGTAATGCTTTAAAATGATGCATAAACTAATTGCCCTAGCATGAAAACTGTCAAAGTTATTTGCAACCATATCGGAACCTCAAATTACCGCGTTTTTAAACATAGAACAATAATTCTACCGATCCATCAAATTGACCATTTTTTAGACGAACACATTATGCCACAAATGATATACCAAATTAAAGTGCAATCATAATGCTCTAAACTGATGCATAAATGACTGTCATAGCATGAAAACTGTCAAAGTAATTCACAACCATATCGGAACCTCAAATTACCGCCTTTTAAACCTGGGAAAATAATTCTATCGATCTATCCAATGGCCATCTCTAAAAATACATTATGCAAATTATATACCAAAACAAATGGCAACTAAAATGCAATAAAAAGATGTATAAACGACTGTTATAACATGAAAACTATAAAAGTTATTTGCAACCATATCGGGGCCTTAAATTACCGCATTTTTAAACCTGTACCAATAAATATACCGATCTATCCAATTTTTGTAAAAATTCATTATGCCACAAATTATACACAAAAACAAAGTGCAACTGTAATGCTTTAAAATGATGCATAAATGACTGTCATAGCACGAAAACTGCCAAAGTATTGCAACCATATCGGAACCTCAGATTACTGCGTTTATTAAACATAGAACAATAATTCTACCGATCTATCAAATTCACCAATTAGTAAAACACACATTATGCTACAAATTATATACCATATTAAAGTGCAATCATAATGCTTTAAAATGAAGCATAAATGACTGTCATAGCATGAAAACTGTCAATGTTATTTGCAACCATATCGGAACCTCAATTACCGCCTTTTAAAGCTGTGAAAATAATTCTACCGATCTATCCAATTGGCCATTTTCTAAAAATATATTATGCAATAAATTATATACCAAAACAAATGGCAACTATAATGCAATAAAAGATATATAAACGACTGTTATAACATGAAAACTATAAAAGTTATTTGCAACCATATCGGAGCCTTGAATTACCGCATTTTTAAACCTGTACCAATAAATATACCGATCTATCCAACTTTTGTAAAAATTCATTATGCCACAAATTATACACCAAAATAAAGTGCAACTGTAATGCTTTAAAATGATGCATAAACTATTGCCCTAGCATGAAAACTGTCAAGTTATTTGCAACCATATCGGAACCTCAATTACCGCGTTTTTAAACATAGAACAATAATTCTACCGATCCTTAAATTGACCATTTTTTAGACGAACACATTGTGCCACAAATGATATACAAATTAAAGTGCAATCATAATGCTTTAAAATGATGCATAAATGACTGTCATAGCATGAAAACTGTCAAAGTTATTCACAACCACATCGGAACCTCAAATTACCGCCTTTTTAAACCTGGGGGAAAATAATTCTACCGATCTATCCAATTGGCCATTTCTAAAAATACATTATGCCAATAAATTATATACCAAAACAAATGGCAATTTTAATGCTTTAAAATGGTGCATAATGACTGTCCTAGCACGAAAACTGCCAAAGTTAATTGAACCATATCGGACCCTCAGTTACTGCTTTATTAAACATAGAACAACATAGAACAATAATATTCTAAACACAATTATGCTACAAATTATATACCATATAAAGTGCAATCATAATGCTTTAAAATGATGCATAAATGACTGTCATAGCATGAAAACTGTCAATGTTATTTGCAACCATATCGGAACCTCAAATTACCGCCTTTTTAAAGCCGTGAAAATAATTCTACCGATCTATCCAATTGGCAATTTTCTGAAAATATATTATGCAATAAATTATATACCAAAACAAATGGCAATTTTAATGCTTTAAAATGGTGCATAAACGACTGTCCTAGCACGAAAACTGCCAAAGTTAATTGCAACCATATCGGAACCTCAGATTACTGCGTTTATTAAACATGGAACAATAATTCTACCGATCTATCAAATTGACCAATTTGTAAAATACACATTATGCTACAAATGATATACCATATTAAAGTGCAATCATAATGCTTTAAAATGATGCATAAATGACTGTCATAGCGTGAAAACTGTCAATGTTATTTGCAGCCATATCGGAACCTCAAACTACCGCGTTTTAAAGCTGTGAAAATAATTCTACCGATCTATCCAATTGGCCGTTATTTGCCCAAACATATCAATTCATGGAACAACAATAATTCTACCGATTATCACCAATTAGTAAAGACAACATTATGCCACCAATATACACAAATTAAAGTGCAATATAATGCTTTAAAATGATCATAAATGACTGTCATAGCATGAAAATGTCAAGTATTTGCAACCATATCGGAACCTCAAATTACCGCCTTTTTAAACCTGTGAAAATAATTCTACCGATCTATCCAATTTTTTTAAAAATCATTATGCACAAATTATATACCAAAAAAATGGCAATTGTTAATGCTTTAAAATGATGGCATAAACTTGCACTAGACATGAAAACTGTCAAAGTTATTTGCCAACCAGTTCGGAACCTCAATTACCGCGTTTTTAAACATAGAACATAATTCTACCGATCCATCAAATTGACCATTTTTTAGACGAACACATTATGCCACAAATGATATACCAAATTAAAGTGAATAATGCTCTAAACTGATGCATAAATGACTGTCATAGCATGAAAACTGTCAAAGTAATTCACAACCATATCAGGAACCTCAAATTACCGCCTTTTTAAACCTGGGAAAATAATTCTACCGATCTATCCAATTGGCCATTTTCTAAAATACATTATGCAATAAATTATATACCAAAACAAATGGCAATTTTAATGCTTTAAAACGGTGCATAAACGACTGTCCTAGCACGAAAACTGCCAAAGTTAATTGCAACCATATCGGAACCTCAGATTACTGCTTTTATTAAACATAGAACAATAATTCTACCGATCTATCAAATTGATCAATTTGTAAAAATACACATTATGCTACAAGTGATATAGCATATTAAAGTGCAATCATAATGCTTTAAAATGATGCATAAATGACTGTCATAGCGTGAAAACTGTCAATGTTATTTGCAGCCATATCGGAACCTCAAACTACCGCGTTTTTAAAGTTGTGAAAATAATTCTACCGATCTATACAATTGGCCATTTTCCAAAAATATATTATGGAATAAATTATATACCAAAGCAAATGGCAACTATAATGCAATAAAAAGATATATAAACGACTGTTATAACATGAAAACTATAAAAGTTATTTGCAACCATATCGGAGCCTTAAATTACCGCATTTTTGAACCTGTACCAATAAATATACCGATCTATCCAATTTTTGTAAAAATTCATTATGCCACAAATTATACACCAAAATAAAGTGCAACTGTAATGCTTTAAAATGATGCATAAACTAATGCCCTAGCATGAAAACTGTCAAAGTTATTTCAGCCATATCGGAACCTCAAATTACCGCGTTTTTAAACATAGAACAATAATTCTACCGATCCTTCAAATTGACCATTTTTTAGACGAACACATTATGCCACAAATGATATACCAAATTAAAGTGCAATCATAATTCTCTAAACTGATGCATAAATGACTGTCATAGCATGAAAACTGTCAAAGTAATTCACAACCATATCGGAACCTCAAATTACCGCCTTTTTAAACCTGGGAAAATAATTCTATCGATCTATCCAATTGGCCATCTTCTAAAAATACATTATGCAATAAATTATATACCGAAACAAATGGCAACTAAAATGCAATAAAAAGATGTATAAACGACTGTTATAACATGAAAACTATAAAAGTTATTTGCAACCATATCGGGGCCTTAAATTACCGCATTTTTAAACCTGTACCAATAAATATACCGATCTATCCAATTTTTGTAAAAATTCATTATGCCACAAATTATACACAAAAACAAAGTGCAACTGTAATGTTTTAAAATGATGCATAAATGACTGTCATAGCATGAAAACTGTCAAAGTTATTCACAACCATATCGGAACCTCAAATTACCGCGTTTTTAAACCTGGGAAAATGATTCTACCGATTTATCCAATTGGCCGTTTTCTAAAAATACATTATGCAATAAATTATATACCAAAACAAATGGCAATTTTAATGCTTTAAAATGGTGCATAAACGACTGTCCTAGCACGAAAACTGCCAAAGTTAATTGCAGCCATATCGGAACCTCAGATTACCGCGTTTATTAAACATAGAACAATAATTCTACCGATCTATCAAATTCACCAATTAGTAAAAACACACATTATGCTACAAATTATATACCATATTAAAGTGCAATCATAATGCTTTAAAATGAAGCATAAATGACTGTCATAGCATGAAAACTGTCAATGTTATTTGCAACCATATCGGAACCTCAAATTACCGCCTTTTTAAAGCTGTGAAAATAATTCTACCGATCTCTCCAATTGGCAATTTTCTAAAAATATATTATGCAATAAATTATATACCAAAACAAATGGCAACTATAATACAATCAAAAGATATATAAACGACTGTTATAACATGAAAACTATAAAAGTTATTTGCAACCATATCGGAGCCTTGAATTACCGCATTTTTAAACCTGTACCAAGTAAATATACCGATCTATCCAACTTTTGTAAAAATTCATTATGCCACAAATTATACACCAAAATAAAGTGCAACTGTAATGCTTTAAAATGATGCATAAACTATTGCCCTAGCATGAAAACTGTCAAAGTTATTTGCAACCATATCGGAACCTCAATTACCGCGTTTTTAAACATAGAACAATAATTCTACCGATCCATTCAAATTGACCATTTTTTAGACGAACACATTATGCCACAAATGATATACCAAATTAAAGTGCAATCATAATGCTCTAAACTGATGCATAATGACTGTCATAGCATGAAAACTGTCAAGTTATCAACATATCGGAACCTAATACCAACCATATCGAACCTCAATTACCGCCTTTTAAACCTGGGAAAATAATTCTACCGATCCTATCCAACTGGCCATTTTCTAAAATACATTATGCAATAAATTATATACCAAAACAAATGGCAATTTTAATGCTTTAAAATGGTGCATAAACGACTGTCCTAGCACGAAAACTGCCAAAGTTAATTGCAACCATATCGGAACCTCAGATTACTGCTTTTATTAAACATAGAACAATAATTCTACCGATCTATCAAATTGACCAATTTGTAAAACTACACATTATGCTACAAATTATATACCATATTAAAGTGCAATCATAATGCTTTAAACTGATGCATAAATGACTGTCATAGCGTGAAAACTGTCAATGTTATTTGCAGCCATATCGGAACCTCAAACTACCGCGTTTTTAAAGCTGTGAACATAATTCTACCGATCTATCCAATTGGCCATTTTCCAAAAATATATTATGGAATAAATTATATACCAAAGCAAATGGCAACTATAATGCAATAAAAAGATATATAAACGACTGTTATAACATGAAAACTATAAAAGTTATTTGCAACCATATCGGAGCCTTGAATTACCGCATTTTTAGACCTGTACCAATAAATATACCGATCTATCCAACTTTTGTAAAATTCATTATGCCACAAATTATACACCAAAATAAAGTGCAACTGTAATGCTTTAAAATGGTGCATAAACGACTGTCCTAGCACGAAAACTGCCAAAGTTAATTGCAACCATATCGGAACCTCAGATTACTGCGTTTATTAAACATAGAACAATAATTCTACCGATCTATCAAATTGACCAATTTGTAAAAATACACATTATGCTACAAATGATATACCATATTAAAGTGCAATCATAATGCTTTAAAATGATGCATAAATGACTGTCATAGCGTGAAAACTGTCAATGTTATTTGCAGCCATATCGGAACCTCAGACTACCGCGTTTTTAAAGCTGTGAAAATAATTCTACCAATTGGCCATTTTCCAAAAATATATTATGGAATAAATTATATACCAAAGCAAATGGCAACTATAATGCAATAAAAAGATATATAAACGACTGTTATAACATGAAAACTATAAAAGTTATTTGCAACCATATCGGAGCCTTGAATTACCGCATTTTTAAACCTGTACCAATAAATATACCGATCTATCCAACTTTTGTAAAAATTCATTATTCCACAAATTATACACCAAAATAAAGTGCAACTGTAATGCTTTAAAATGATGCATAAACTATTGCCCTAGCATGAAAACTGTCAATGTTATTTGCAACCATATCGGAACCTCAAATTACCGCGTTTTTAAACATAGAACAATAATTCTACCGATCCATCAAATTGACCATTTTTTAGACGAACACATTATGCCACAAATGATATACCAAATTAAAGTGCAATCATAATGCTCTAAACTGATGCATAAATGACTGTCATAGCATGAAAACTGTCAAAGTTATTCACAACCATATCACTATGCCACAAATAATATACCATATTAAAGTGCAATCATAATGCTTTAAAATGATGCATAAATGACTGTCATAGCGTGAAAACTGTCAATGTTATTTGCAGCCATATCGGAACCTCAAACTACCGCGTTTTTAAAGCTGTGAAAATAATTCTACCGATCTATCCAATTGGCCATTTTCCAAAAATATATTATGGAATAAACTATATACCAAAGAAAATGGCAACTATAATGCAATAAAAAGATATATTAACGACTGTTATAACATGAAAACTATAAAAGTTATTTGCAACCATATCGGAGCCTTAAATTACCGTATTTTTGAACCTGTACCAATAAATATACCGATCTATCCAATTTTTGTAAAAATTCATTATGCCACAAATTATACACCAAAATAAAGTGCAACTGTAATGCTTTAAAATGATGCGTAAACTAATGCCCTAGCATGAAAACTGTCAAAGTTATTTGCAACCATATCGGAACCTCAAATTACCGCGTTTTTAAACATAGAACAATAATTCTACCGATCCATCAAATTGACCATTTTTTAGACGAACACATTATGCCACAAATGATATACCAAATTAAAGTGCAATCATAATGCTCTAAACTGATGCATAAATGACTGCATTGCATGAAAACTGTCAAAGTAATTCACAACCATATCGGAACCTCAAATTACCGCCTTTTTAAACCTGGGAAAATAATTCTATCGATCTATCCAATTGGCCATCTTCTAAAAATACATTATGCAATAAATTATATACCAAAACAAATGGCAACTAAAATGCAAT
Source organism: Lucilia sericata (assembly GCF_015586225.1). NCBI lineage: Eukaryota > Metazoa > Arthropoda > Insecta > Diptera > Calliphoridae > Lucilia > Lucilia sericata. The sequence goes on from NW_023994452.1 coordinate 352,090, forward strand.
AAAAAGATGTATAAACGACTGTTATAACATGAAAACTATAAAAGTTATTTGCAACCATATCGGGGCCTTAAATTACCGCATTTTTAAACCTGTACCAATAAATATACAGATCTATCCAATTTTTGTAAAAATTCATTATGCCACAAATTATATACAAAAACAAAGTGCAACTGTAATGCTTTAAAATGATGCATAAATGACTCTCATAGCATGAAAAATGTCAAAGTTATTCACAACCATATCGGAACCTCAAATTACCGCGTTTTTAAACCTGGGAAAATAATTCTACCGATTTATCCAATTGGCCGTTTTCTAAAAATACATTATGCAATAAATTATATACCAAAACAAATGGCAATTTTAATGCTTTAAAATGGTGCATAAACAACTGTCCTAGCACGAAAACTGCCAAAGTTAATTGCAGCCATATCGGAACCTCAGATTACCGCGGTTATTAAACATAGAACAATAATTCTACCGATCTATCAAATTCACCAATTAGTAAAAACACACATTATGCTACAAATTATATACCATATTAAAGTGCAATCATTATGCTTTAAAATGAAGCATAAATGACTGTCATAGCATGAAAACTGTCAATGTTATTTGCAGCCATATCGGAACCTCAAATTACCGCCTTTTTAAAGCTGTGAAAATAATTCTACCGATCTATCCAATTGGCAATTTTCTAAAAATATATTATGCAATAAATTATATACCAAAACAAATAGCAACTATAATGCAATAAAAAGATATATAAACGACTGTTATAACATGAAAACTATAAAAGTTATTTGCAACCATATCGGAGCCTTGAATTACCGCATTTTTAAACCTGTACCAATAAATATACCGATCTATCCAACTTTTGTAAAAATTCATTATGCCACAAATTATACACCAAAATAAAGTGCAACTGTAATGCTTTAAAATGATGCATAAACTATTACCCTAGCATGAAAACTGTCAAAGTTATTTGCAACCATATCGGAACCTCAAATTACCGCGTTTTTAAACATAGAACAATAATTCTACCGATCCTTCAAATTGACCATTTTTTAGACGAACACATTGTGCCACAAATGATATACCAAATTAAAGTGCAATCATAATGCTTTAAAATGATGCATAAATGACTGTCATAGCATGAAAACTGTCAAAGTTATTCACAACCATATCGGAACTTCAAATTACCGCCTTTTTAAACCTGGGAAAATAATTCTACCGATCTATCCAATTGGCCATTTTCTAAAAATACATTATGCAACAAATTATATACCAAAACAAGTGGCAATTTTAATGCTTTAAAATGGTGCATAAACGACTGTCCAAACTGCCAAAGTTAATTGCAACCATATCGGAACCTCAGATTACTGCGTTTATTAAACATAGAACAATAATTCTACCGATCTATCAAATTGACCAATTTGTAAAAATACACATTATGCTACAAATGATATACCATATTAAAGTGCAATCATAATGCTTTAAAAGGATGCATAAATGACTGTCATAGCGTGAAAACTGTCAATGTTATTTGCAGCCATATCGGAACCTCAAACTACCGCATTTTTAAAGCTGTGAAAATAATTCTACCGATCTATCCAATTGGCCATTTTCCAAAAATATATTATGGAATAAATTATATACCAAAGCAAATGGCAACTATAATGCAATAGAAAGATATATAAACGACTGTTATAACATGAAAACTATAAAAGTTATTTGCAACCATATCGGAGCCTTAAATTACCGCATTTTTGAACCTGTACCAATAAATATACCGATCTATCCAATTTTTGTAAAAATTCATTATGCCACAAATTATACACCAAAATAAAGTGCAACTGTAATGCTTTAAAATGATGCGTAAACTAATGCCCTAGCATGAAAACTGTCAAAGTTATTTGCAACCATATCGGAACCTCAAATTACCGCGTTTTTAAACATAGAACAATAATTCTACCGATCCATCAAATTGACCATTTTTAGACGAACACATTATGCCACAAATGATACACCAAATTAAAGTGCAATCATAATGCTCTAAACTGATGCATAAATGACTGTCATAGCATGAAAACTGTCAAAGTAATTCACAACCATATCGGAACCTCAAATTACCGCCTTTTTAAACCTGGGAAAATAATTCTATAGATCTATCCAATTGGCCACCTTCTAAAAATACATTATGCAATAAATTATATACCAAAACAAATGGCAATTAAAATGCAATAAAAAGATGTATAAACGACTGTTATAACATGAAAACTATAAAAGTTATTTGCAACCATATCGGAGCCTTGAATTACCGCATTTTTAAACCTGTACCAATAAATATACCGATCTATCCAACTTTTGTAAAAATTCATTATGCCACAAATTATACACCAAAATAAAGTGCAACTGTAATGCTTTAAAATGATGCATAAACTACTGTCATAGCATGAAAACTGTCAAAGTTATTTGCAACCATATCGGAACCTCAAATTACCGCGTTTTTAAACATAGAACAATAATTCTACCGATCCTTCAAATTGACCATTTTTTAGACGAACACATTGTGCCACAAATGATATACCAAATTAAAGTGCAATCATAATGCTTTAAAATGATGAATAAATGACTGTCATAGCATGAAAACTGTCAAAGTTATTCACAACCATATCGGAACCTCAAATTACCGCCTTTTTAAACCTGGGAAAATAATTCTACCGATCTATCCAATTGGCCATTTTCTAAAAATACATTATGCAACAAATTATATACCAAAACAAGTGGCAATTTTAATGCTTTAAAATGGTGCATAAACGACTGTCCTAGCACGAAAACTGCCAAAGTTAATTGCAACCATATCGGAACCTCAGATTACTGCGTTTATTAAACATAGAACAATAATTCTACCGATCTATCAAATTGACCAATTTGTAAAAATACACATTATGCTACAAATGATATACCATATTAAAGTGCAATCATAATGCTTTAAAATGATGCATAAATGACTGTCATAGCGTGAAAACTGTCAATGTTATTTGCAGCCATATCGGAACCTCAAACTACCGCATTTTTAAAGCTGTGAAAATAATTCTACCGATCTATCCAATTGGCCATTTTCCAAAAATATATTATGGAATAAATTATATACCAAAGCAAATGGCAACTATAATGCAATAGAAAGATATATAAACGACTGTTATAACATGAAAACTATAAAAGTTATTTGCAACCATATCGGAGCCTTAAATTACCGCATTTTTGAACCTGTACCAATAAATATACCGATCTATCCAATTTTTGTAAAAATTCATTATGCCACAAATTATACACCAAAATAAAGTGCAACTGTAATGCTTTAAAATGATGCGTAAACTAATGCCCTAGCATGAAAACTGTCAAAGTTATTTGCAACCATATCGGAACCTCAAATTACCGCGTTTTTAAACATAGAACAATAATTCTACCGATCCATCAAATTGACCATTTTTAGACGAACACATTATGCCACAAATGATACACCAAATTAAAGTGCAATCATAATGCTCTAAACTGATGCATAAATGACTGTCATAGCATGAAAACTGTCAAAGTAATTCACAACCATATCGGAACCTCAAATTACCGCCTTTTTAAACCTGGGAAAATAATTCTATCGATCTATCCAATTGGCCACCTTCTAAAAATACATTATGCAATAAATTATATACCAAAACAAATGGCAATTAAAATGCAATAAAAAGATGTATAAACGACTGTTATAACATGAAAACTATAAAAGTTATTTGCAACCATATCGGGGCCTTAAATTACTGCATTTTTAAACCTGTACCAATAAATATACCGATCTATCCAATTTTTGTAAAAATTCATTATGCCACAAATTATACACAAAAACAAAGTGCAACTGTAATGCTTTAAAATGATGCATAAATGACTGTCATAGCATGAAAACTGTCAAAGTTATTCACAACCATATCGGAACCTCAAATTACCGCGTTTTTAAACCTGGGAAAATAATTCTACCGATTTATCCAATTGGCCGTTTTCTAAAATTCCATTATGCAATAAATTATATACCAAAACAAATGGCAATTTTAATGCTTCAAAATGGTGCATAAATGGTGCTTTAAAATGGTCCTAGCACGAAAACTGCCAAAGTTAATTGCAGCCATATCGGAACCTCAGATTACCGCGTTTATTAAACATAGAACAATAATTCTACCGATCTATCAAATTCACCAATTAGTAAAAACACACATTATGCTACAAATTAATACCATATTAAAGTGCAATCATAATGCTTTAAAATGAAGCATAAATGACTGTCATAGCATGAAAACTGTCAATGTTATTTGCAACCATATCGGAACCTCAAATTACCGCCTTTTTAAAGCTGTGAAAATAATTCTACCGATCTATCCAATTGGCAATTTTCTAAAAATATATTATGCAATAAATTATATACCAAAACAAATGGCAACTATAATGCAATAAAAAGATATATAAACGAGTGTTATAACATGAAAACTATAAAAGTTATTTGCAACCATATCAGAGCCTTGAATTACCGCATTTTTAAACCTGTACCAATAAATATACCGATCTATCCAACTTTTGAAAAATTCATTATGCCACAAATTATACACCAAAATAAAGTGCAACTGTAATGCTTTAAAATGATGCATAAACTATTGCCCTAGCATGAAAACTGTCAAAGTTATTTGCAACCATATCGGAACCTCAAATTACCGCGTTTTTAAACATAGAACAATAATTCTACCGATCCATCAAATTGACCATTTTTTAGACGAGCACATTATGCCACAAATGATATACCAAATTAAAGTGCAATCATAATGCTCTAAACTGATACATAAATGACTGTCATAGCATGAAAACTGTCAAAGTTATTCACAACCATATCGGAACCTCAAATTACCGCCTTTTTAAACCTGGGAAAATAATTCTACCGATCTATCCAATTGGCCATTTTCTTAAAATACATTATGCAATAAATTATATACCAAAACAAATGGCAATTTTAATGCTTTAAAATGGTGCATAAACGACTGTCCTAGCACGAAAACTGCCAAAGTTAATTGCAACCATATCGGAACCTCAGATTACTGCTTTTATTAAACATAGAACAATAATTCTACCGATCTATCAAATTGACCAATTTGTAAAAACACACATTATGCTACAAATTATATACCATATTAAAGTGCAATCATAATGCTTTAAAATGATGCATAAATGACTGTCATAGCGTGAAAACTGTCAATGTTTTTGCAGCCATATCGGAACCTCAAACTACCGCGTTTTTAAAGCTGTGAAAATAATTCTACCGATCTATCCAATTGGCCATTTTCCAAAAATATATTATGGAAAAAATTATATACCAAAGCAAGTGGCAACTATAATGCAAAAAAAAAGATATATAAACGACTGTTATAACATGAAAACTATAAAAGTTATTTGCAACCATATCGGAGCCTTAAATTACCGCATTTTTGAACCTGTACCAATAAATATACCGATCTATCCAACTTTTGTAAAAATTCATTATGCCACAAATTATACACCAAAATAAAGTGCAACTGTAATGCTTTAAAATGATGCGTAAACTAATGCCCTAGCATGAAAACTGTCAAAGTTATTTGCAACCATATCGGAACCTCAAATTACCGCTTTTTTAAGCATAGAACAATAATTCTACCGATCCATCAAATTGACCATTTTTAAGACGAACACATTATGCCACAAATGATATACCAAATTAAAGTGCAATCATAATACTCTAAACTGATGCATAAGTGACTGTCATAGCATGAAAACTGTCAAAGTAATTCACAACCATATCGGAACCTCGCCTTTTTAAACCTGGGAAAATAATTCTATCGATCTATCCAATTGTCCATCTTCGAAAAATACATTATGCAATAAATTATATACCAAAAAAAATGGCAACTAAAATGCAATAAAAAGATGTATAAACGACTATAAAAGTTATTTGCAACCATATCGGGGCCTTAAATTACCGCATTTTTAAACCTGTACCAATAAATATACCGATCTATCCAATTTTTGTAAAGTTAATTATGCCACAAATTATACACAAAAACAAAGTGCAACTGTAATGCTTTAAAATGATGCATAAATGACTGTCATAGCATGAAAACTGTCAAAGTTATTCACAACCATATCGGAACCTCAAATTACCGCGTTTTTAAACCTGGGAAAATAATTCTACCGATTTATCCAATTGGCCGTTTTCTAAAAATACATTATGCAATAAATTATATACCAAAACAAATGGCAATTTTAATGCTTTAAAATGGTGCATAAACGACTGTCCTAGCACGAAAACTGCCAAAGTTAATTGCAGCCATATCGGAACCTCAGATTACCGCGTTTATTAAACATAGAACAATAATTCTACCGATCTATCAAATTCACCAATTAGCAAAAACACACATTATGCTACAAATTATATACCATATTAAAGTGCAATCATAATGCTTTAAAATGAAGCATAAATGACTGTCATAGCATGAAAACTGTCAATGTTATTTGCAACCATATCGGAACCTCAAATTACCGCCTTTTTAAAGCTGTGAAAATAGTTCTACCGATCTATCCAATTGGCCATTTTCTAAAAATATATTATGCAATAAATTATATACCAAAACAAATGGCAACTATAATGCAATAAAAAGATATATAAACGACTGTTATAACATGAAAACTATAAAAGTTATTTGCAACCATATCGGAGCTTTGAATTACCGCATTATTAAACCTGTACCAATAAATATACCGATCTATCCAACTTTTGTAAAAATTCATTATGCCACAAATTATACACCAAAATAAAGTGCAACTGTAATGCTTTAAAATGATGCGTAAACTAATGCCCTAGCATGAAAACTGTCAAAGTTATTTGCAACCATATCGGAACCTCAAATTACCGCGTTTTTAAACATAGAACAATAATTCTACATTATGCCACAAATGATATACCAAATTAAAGTGCAATCATAATGCTCTAAACTGATGCATAAATGACTGTCATAGCATGAAAACTGTCAAAGTTATTCACAACCATATCGGAACCTCAAATTACCGCCTTTTTAAACCTGGGAAAATAATTCTACCGATCTATCCAATTGGCCATTTTCTTAAAATACATTATGCAATAAATTATATACCAAAACAAATGGCAATTTTAAAGCTTTAAAATGGTGCATAAACGACTGTCCTAGCACGAAAACTGCCAAAGTTAATTGCAACCATATCGGAACCTCAGACTACTGCGTTTATTAAACATAGAACAATAATTCTACCGATCTATCAAATTGACCAATTTGTAAAAATACATATTATGCTACAAATGATATACCATATTAAAGTGCAATCATAATGCTTTAAAATGATGCATAAATGACTGTCATAGCGTGAATGTCAACTGTCAATGTTATTTGCAGCCATATCGGAACCTCAAACTACCGCGTTTTTAAAGCTGTGAAAATAATTCTACCGATCTATCCAATTGGCCATTTTCCAAAAATATATTATGGAATAAATTATATACCAAAGCAAATGGCAACTATAATGCAATAAAAAGATATATAAACGACTGTTATAACATGAAAACTATAAAGGTTATTTGCAACCATATCGGAGCCTTAAATTACCGCATTTTTGAACCTGTACCAATAAATATACCGATCTATCCAATTTTTGTAAAAATTCATTATGCCACAAATTATACACCAAAATAAAGTGCAACTGTAATGCTTTAAAATGATGCGTAAACTAATGCCCTAGCATGAAAACTGTCAAAGTTATTTGCAACCATATCGGAACCTCAAATTACCGCGTTTTTAAACATAGAACAATAATTCTACCGATCCATCAAATTGACCATTTTTTAGACGAACACATTATGCCACAAATGATATACCAAATTAAAGTGCAATCATAATGCTCTAAACTGATGCATAAATGACTGTCATAGCATGAAAACTGTCAAAGTAATTCACAACCATATCGGAACCTCAAATTACCGCCTTTTTAAACCTGGGAAAATAATTCTATCGATCTATCCAATTGGCCATCTTCTAAAAATACATTATGCAATAAATTATATACCAAAACAAATGGCGACTAAAATGCAATAAAAAGGTGTATAAACGACTGTTATAACATGAAAACTATAAAAGTTATTCGCATTTTTAAACCTGTTCCAATAAATATACCGATCTATCCAATTTTTGTAAAAAATCATTATGCCACAAATTATACACAAAAACAAAGTGCAACTGTAATGCTTTAAAATGATGCATAAATGACTGTCATAGCATGAAAACTGTCAAAGTTATTCACAACCATATCGGAACCTCAAATTACCGCGTTTTTAAACCTGGGAAAATAATTCTACCGATTTATCCAATTGGCCGTTTTCTAAAATTCCATTATGCAATAAATTATATACCAAAACAAATGGCAATTTTAATGCTTCAAAATGGTGCATAAATGAAGCATAAACGACTGTCCTAGCACGAAAACTGCCAAAGTTAATTGCAGCCATATCGGAACCTCAGATTACCGCGTTTATTAAACATAGAACATAATTCTACCGATCTATCAAATTCACCAATTAGTAAAAACACACATTATGCTACAAATTATATACCATATTAAAGTGCAATCATAATGCTTTAAAATGAAGCATAAATGACTGTCATAGCATGAAAACTGTCAATGTTATTTGCAACCATATCGGAACCTCAAATTACCGCCTTTTTATACCCTCCACCACCATCAGTGGTGATAGAGGGTATATATAACTTTGTCATTCCGTGTGTAACACCAAGAAATATTCATCTGAGACCCAACAAAGTATATATATTCTGGGTCCTTATCAAATTCTGAGTCGATTTAGCTATGTCCGTCTGTCCGTCTGTCCGTCTGTCTGTGTAAAACACGCTCACGATAAAACGAAGCAATAGAGTTTAACCAAATTCACCCAAAATGTTCTTCATTTTCCTAAGTTGTTTGGTATTGAAAATGGGCTAAATCGGTTCACACCGGGAAAAGTTATGAATCAAAATTTAAAACAACCTCGGAAAAAAATAAGCATTTTTTACACATTCTGATGTAATTTTCTCGAAAACTATGCAAGATAATTCCATGAAAATCACCACACATTCGTTTCTACACAAGTTCTTGATCCCTGCTGAAAATTACTAGAATCGGTCCACAATTTCATGTACCTCCCATACAAAAGTACATATTCCCGAAAAATGGGTTTTTTGTAAATAACTTCCGCCACAATGTTGATATCTTCACAAAATTTTGCACATTAAAGTCTTATGTCAATAGAATTCATACGGAGAAAACATTTTTTGCATGGGTCCATAATTGGACATAGCTCCCATACAAGGTCCCCTCCCGAAAATCACTTAAACGCGCATAACTCATTACCAAATTAAGATATCCATATAAAATTTGGTATAAGTATTGTCCATATGCATAGAAATATTACTGTGAAAGTTTTTTCCGATCGGTCCATAATTGGTCATAGCTCCCATACAAGGTCCCCTCCCGAAAATCACTTAAACGCGCATAACTCATCACCAAATCAAGATATCCATATAAAATTTGGTATAAGTATTGTCCATATGCATAGAAATATTACTGTGAAATTGTTTTTGGATCGGTCCATAATTGGTCATAGCTCCCATACAAGGTCCCCTCCCGAAAATCACTTAAACGCGCATAGCTCATTACTAAATTAAGATATCTATATAAAATTTGGTACGAGCATTGCCCATATGCATAGAAATATAACTGTGAAAATTTTTTCCGATCGGTCCATAATTGGCCATAGCTCCCATACAAGGTCCCCTCCCGAAAATCACTTAAACGCGCATAACTCATTACTAAATTAAGATGTCCATATAAAATTTGGTACGAGCATTGCCCATATGCATAGAAATATAACTGTGAAAATTCTTTCCGATCGGTCCATAATTGGTCATAGCTCCCATACAAGGTCCCCTCCCAAAAATCACTTAAACACGTATAACTCATTACCAAATTAAGATAACCATACAAAATTTGGTATAAGTATTGTCCATATGCATAGAAATATTACTGTGAAAGTTTTTTCCGATCGGTCCATAATTGGTCATAGCTCCCATACAAGGTCCCCTCCCGAAAATCACTTAAACGCACATTACTCATTACCAAATTAAGCTATCCATATAAAATTTGGTATAAGTATTGACCATATGCACAGAAATATTACTGTGAAAGTTTTTTCCGATCGGTCCATAATTGGTCATAGCTCCCATACAAGGTCCCCTCCCGAAAATCACTTAAACGCACATTACTCATTACCAAATTAAGATATCCATATAAAATTTGGTATGTGTATTTACCATATGCACAGAAATATTACTGTGAAAGTTTTTTCCGATCGGTCCATAATTGGTCATAGCTCCCATACAAGGTCCCCTCCCGAAAATCACTTAAACGCGCATAACTCATTACTAAATTAAGATATCCATATTAAATTAAGATATCAATATAAAATTGCCCATATGCATAGAAATATTACTGTGAAAATTGTTTCCGATCGGTCCATAATTGGTCATAGCTCCCATACAAGGTCCCTTCCCAAAAATCACTTGAACACGCATAACTCATTACCAAATTAAGATAACCATATAAAATTTGGTACAAGTATTGCTCATATGAATAGAAATATTACTGTGAACATTTTTTACGATCGGTCCAAAATTGGTCATAGCTCCCATACAAGGTCCCCTCCCGAAAATCATTTAAACGCACATTACTCATTACAAAATAAAGAAATCCATATAAAATTTGGTACAAGTATTGTTCATATACACAAATATATTACTGTGAATTTTTTTTCCGATCCGTTCATAATTGGTCATAGCTCCCATACAAGGTCCCCTCCCAAAAATCACTCAAACGCGCATAACTCATTACTAAATTAAGATATTGCTTATATACACGGAAATATTACTGAGAAATATGCACAGAAATATTACTATAAAAGGGTTTTACGATCAGTCCATATCTGGTCATAGCTCCCATACAAGGTCCTTTCCCGAAAATCACTTAAAAGCACATAACTTTATATACATAATTGGTCATAGCTCCCATACAAGGTCCTTTTACAAAAATCTCTTAAACGCACATTACTCATTACCAAATAAAGCTATTGATACAAAATTTGGCACAAATATTAGTTTTGTATACAAAAATTCTATTTCAAGATTTTTTCACGATCGGTTCATAACATGGGTGCGGTCGGTCCCATACAAGGTTCCATTCACAAAATCACTTAAACACACATTACTTATTACTTAATTACGATATAGATACAAAATTTTACTGAAATATAGCTTTTATGTACAGAAATTTTACTTAAAGAATTTTTTACGATCGGTCTATATTTGGTCATATCTCCCATACTAGGTCCTTCCCCTAAAAGCGCTTTAACCGTATTTAACTAGTTGCATTATCTATTTGTGTAGAACAATCCCTAATTTTTTTCACACACATGGATACATGCAAATTACTAAATATTACTAAGCCCTATAAAAATATAAAGAAAATGGCGTTTGTAATGTTCAATAAATCTTGGAATTGTAATAGATTTAAGCTGTAAATCATGGGATTTTTCTATTTAAGACATTAGAAAACTTATTTCTACAAATATTTGATGCATTAGAAAAGTATTAATATAAAAGTAGCTGGTGGAGGGTATTTAAGATGCGGCTCAGCCGAATATAGCACTCTAACTTGTTAAAGCTGTGAAAATAATTCTACCGATCTATCCAATTGGCAATTTTCTAAAAATATATTATGCAATAAATTATATACCAAAACAGATGGCAACTATAATGCAATAAAAAGGTATATAAACGACTGTTATAACATGAAAACTATAAAAGTTATTTGCAACCATATCAGAGCCTTGAATTACCGCATTTTTAAACCTGTACCAATAAATATACCGATCTATCCAACTTTTGTAAAAATTCATTATGCCACAAATTATACACCAAAATAAAGTGCAACTGTAATGCTTTAAAATGATGCATAAACTATTGCCCTAGCATGAAAACTGTCAAAGTTATTTGCAACCATATCGGAACCTCAAATTACCGCGTTTTTAAACATAGAACAATAATTCTACCGATCCATAAACTTGACCATTTTTTAGACGAACACATTATGCCACAAATGATATACCAAATTAAAGTGCAATCATAATGCTCTAAACTGATGCATAAATGACTGTCATAGCATGAAAACTGTCAAAGTTATTCACAACCATATCGGAACCTCAAATTACCGCCTTTTTAAACCTGGGAAAATAATTCTACCGATCTATCCAATTGGCCATTTTCTTAAAATACATTATGCAATAAATTATATACCAAAACAAATGGCAATTTTAATGCTTTAAAATGGTGCATAAACGACTGTCCTAGCTCGAAAACTGCCAAAGTTAATTGCAACCATATCGGAACCTCAGATTACTGCTTTTATTAAACATAGAACAATAATTCTACCGATCTATCAAATTGACCAATTTGTAAAAACACACATTATGCTACAAATTATATACCATATTAAAGTGCAATCATAATGCTTTAAAATGATGCATAAATGACTGTCATAGCATGAAAACTGTCAATGTTATTTGCAACCATATCGGAACCTCAAATTACCGCCTTCTTAAAGCTGTGAAAATAATTCTACCGATCTATCCAATTGGCCATTTTCTTAAAATACATTATGAAATAAATTATATACCAAAACAAATGGCAACTATAATGCAATAAAAAGATATATAAACGACTGTTATAACATGAAAACTATAAAAGTTATTTGCAACCATATCGGAGCCTTGAATTACCGCATTTTTAAACCTGTACCAATAAATATACCGATCTATCCAACTTTTGTAAAATTCATTATGCCACAAATTATACACCAAAATAAAGTGCAACTGTAATGCTTTAAAATGATGCATAAACTATTGCCCTAGCATGAAAACTGTCAAAGTTATTTGCAACCATATCGGAACCTCAAATTACCGCGTTTTTAAACATAGAACAATAATTCTACCGATCCTTCAAATTGACCATTTTTTAGACGAACACATTATGCCACAAATGATATACCAAATTAAAATGCAATCATAATGCTCTAAACTTATGCATAAATGACTGTCATAGCATGAAAACTGTCAAAGTTATTCACAACCACATCGGAACCTCAAATTACCGCCTTTTTAAACCTGGGAAAATAATTCTACCGATCTATCCAATTGGCCATTTTCTTAAAATACATTATGCAATAAATTATATACCAAAACAAATGGCAATTTTAATGCTTTAAAATGGTGCATAAACGACTGTCCTAGCACGAAAACTGCCAAAGTTAATTGCAACCATATCGGAACCTCAGATTACTGCTTTTATTAAACATAGAACAATAATTCTACCGATCTATCAAATTGACCAATTTGTAAAAACACACATTATGCTACAAATTATATACCATATTAAAGTGCAATCATAATGCCTTAAAATGATGCATAAATGACTGTCATAGCATGAAAACTGTCAATGTTATTTGCAACCATATCGGAACCTCAAACTACCGCCTTTTTAAAGCTGTGAAAATAATTCTACCGATCTATCCAATTGGCAATTTTCTAAAAATATATTATGCAATAAATTATATACCAAAACAAATGGCAACTATAATGCAATAAAAAGATATATAAACGACTGTTATAACATGAAAACTATAAAAGTTATTTGCAACCATATCGGAGCCTTGAATTACCGCATTTTTAAACCTGTACCAATAAATATACCGATCTATCCAACTTTTGTAAAAATTCATTATGCCACAAATTATACACCAAAATAAAGTGCAACTGTAATGCTTTAAAATGATGCATAAACTATTGCCCTAGCATGAAAACTGTCAAAGTTATTTGCAACCATATCGGAACCTCAAATTACCGCGTTTTTAAACATAGAACAATAATTCTACCGATCCTTCAAATTGACCATTTTTTAGACGAACACATTATGCCACAAATGATATACCAAATTAAAGTGCAATCATAATGCTCTAAACTGATGCATAAATGACTGTCATAGCATGAAAACTGTCAAAGTTATTCACAACCATATCGGAACATCAAATTACCGCCTTTTTAAAGCTGTGAAAATAATTCTACCGATCTATCCAATTGGCCATTTTCTTAAAATACATTACGCAATAAATTATATACCAAAACAAATGGCAATTTTAATGCTTTAAAATTGTGCATAAACGACTGTCCTAGCACGAAAACTGCCAAAGTTAATTGCAACCATATCGGAACCTCAGATTACTGCGTTTATTAAACATAGAACAATAATTCTACCGATCTATCAAATTGACCAATTTGTAAAAATACACATTATGCTACAAATGATATACCATATTAAAGTGCAATCATAATGCTTTAAAATGGTGCATAAATGACTGTCATAGCGTGAAAACTGTCAATGTTATTTGCAGCCATATCGGAACCTCAAACTACCGCGATTTTAAAGCTGTGAAAATAATTCTACCGATCTATCCAATTGGCCATTTTCCAAAAATATATTATGGAATAAATTATATACCAAAGCAAATGGCAACTATAATGCAAAAAAAAGATATATAAACGACTTTTATAACATGAAAACTATAAAAGTTATTTGCAACCATATCGGAGCCTTAAATTACCGCATTTTTGAACCTGTACCAATAAATATACCGATCTATTCAATTTTTGTAAAAATTCATTATGCCACAAATTATACACAAAAACAAAGCGCAACTGTAATGCTTTAAAATGATGCATAAATGACTGTCATAGCATGAAAACTGTCAAAGTTATTCACAACCATATCGGAACCTCAAATTACCGCCTTTTTAAACCTGGGAAAATAATTCTACCGATCCACAGTGGGGCAGAATGGAAATTTTTTGGAAATAAATCTGGCATTTCTAAACGGCTGATCCGATCGGGATAAAATTTGGCGTGAGCGTAGCCAAGGAGTATTCGAGTTTAAGTTTTTAAGATGATGCCCCAGGGACGGCGCTGTGGCGGCTCAAAGTAGGGTACCTACGACATATAAAATTTTTAAACTCGTGCCACCCAAAATACAAAGATTTTTATATTTTGTGAAAGCGCTCGACGAGATCTTGAAAAAACATGCTTGGACATACTACTTATCTCTTATAATATCCGAGTTATAGGCATTTAAAAATTTAGTGATACAAAATTTACCATACCTTGGTCCGCCTTTTTTTGAATACCGGGCGTAATTTTGGACCAAATGGACTCAATTTTTTCTTGTTAGTTAGACAACAAAATTTCCAATAATATACAAAAAATTTCAGATCAATATCGTTTACAGATCCAAAAATATACGTTTTTTAATTTAAAAATTCAAAAAATTTTAGATTTTTGGCGTTTTTTTGCCAAAATGTGTCTTAACTCTTTTATTAATAAAATAAAATTTTTATTAAGAACATATAACAATTTTATAGTTTTTCTAAAAGGTATCTTTACGCAGAACGCTTTGGCGTAAAAAACTTGTCCTATTTTTTGAAAATGTTGCCACTGCGTCCTTCCGAATATGACCTATTTTTTATCAAAACTTCAACTTTGGGCGACATGTTCTAAAATCCCAAAGCTGGGATCAGAAAACTGAAAGCAGTTTTGGAAACCTCAATATGTTTTCTATTTACTCCAAAAGTATTTTCCCAGCCCTGAAAGAAATGTGGACCCTATGGGCAAAAAAGTAAAAAATCCCATTTTTGGGATTTTCATTCCTATTTTTGGGAATTGCGGGATGCCCTTTGACCTTTTCAATTTTTTTTTTGCATATTCTTATTTGAAATGACAAATTTAACAAGCGTTGAAAATTTCATTGAGTTTTGTTCATAAATAAAGATTTTGTCATATATTACATATTTGTTTAATTTCTAAAACTATGATTTATATCAAAATTTTAATAGGATCGCAGATAGCTACAACAATTTAGTCCATATTTATCCCTTAATATCATTTTTTAGTTAGATATGGAAATTCTCGACCCTTTACAAAAATTTCAAGCCAATATCTCAATTACTTTCAAAAATATGTTCATTTAAACCTGTGTCCTTTAATTTCATCTTTTTCATATTTTAGTATTAAGTATGACAGCACATATTTAAATCTTATATTTACCTATTTTCTATTTGTTTGCTTATCCTTATAATGCTTATGCTTAAATTTTCAAAAATTTATAACTATTTTTTACCTAAATTTTTTCAACAGATCATTTCGTTCTGTTTCGTTTATGATCATGTAGGTAAAAATATACAGGTAATGATAATTTCGATTCATTCACTAATAAGAAATATCAATGACCGAATTACAGGTTATAGTAATATAGTCCTAAATGTTAATAGGTAGACAATTCGTAATTTTTTACTTGGAATACCTGTATCGGAAATGACAAGAATTGGTATATAAGTAAACTTCTCAGATTTTAAGTACCATATTTAATAAATCTACAATGAAGATTACATTAAAGTACGAAGAGTTGTGTTCCGTTTTATGGAGTATATCTTCAAAAGGGCCAGAAAGAATTGAAGACATTTCAAATTATATAAAAACTACATATAGTAGAAAAGTAGACAAAACAGGCATATCAAAAATGGAAAACTTTTTAAAACTTTTTGATGTAAAAAGTAAGTCTGTGGATGGAAATCAAAAGAAATTTCGATAAAAATTTTGTAGTTGGATGGAAACTACTACGGAAATCTCAACTTACAACACATCAACAGGAGCGCCTTGCAAGTCATACGAAGACTTATGTTCAAGGTAAAAAAAAGAGGGTCACACAAAAACTTTTTCAATCTCAAATGAGGAAATTGCTGATACATTTAACGAAATGCTGAAAAAGGAAAACCAACATATGGATGTCGTACATATTGCAACTATTCTTCCTAATGCATCACCAAACGACTTAAGCGAATTGTGGAAAGTATACCAACTCCAACATCATAATCAAATTTTACTGAAGAGGAAGCAATAGCGCTTATGTTGGAACTGGGTCTCAGTCGAAATAAGTACCAAATATTAAGGAAAGCTCTGCATGAAAAAGGACACAATATATTACCATCATACAAGGCGATCCAGGAAAAAAAAAAAAAACAAACTATCCTACTAAATCAACAAAAAATAATGAAGAATTGAAAGAACTGAGAGCTGCGGAAAAAAAGCAGAATCCAAGAAGAATTTAAAGTTCAGATGGGATTAAACATCGACAAACCACTTTCAAGTTGCGGTAGTACAAATGACGGTAATACGTCGAGAAGGTTTTTTCGTGATTTTGAAATTACTTCAAAAATAACTGGAATCGACAAGGAGTTGCTTCGAAGAGTTAAAACTATTTTAATGGCACTGAATAGTAAACATAAAATTAATGAAAATCGATTTGGGGAATACACATCTGAAATTTCTAAATTACTTGTATCTCTGTATCCATGGAGGGAACTAACACCAACAGTACACAAAGTATTGTGTCATGGTCAAATAATAATTGAATCGAATATTCTTCCACTTGGAGAGTTAACAGAAGAAGCCCAGAAAGCGAGAAATCGAGATTTTAAGCATGTTCAACTATTCAGCTCAAGAAAATGCTCCAGGCAATCACAGAATGAAGATATTTTAATAGTTTACTTCTATCTTCTGATCCTGTTCTTTCAACTATGCGAAAAGATGGATTTGTTATGAAACTCTATCATCTCAAAACAAGGAAGATTTAAAGGACTTATATTACCTTCTGGATATGTATACCGATATGACAGATTATTTATAGAAAATAAGTAGTGTTAGGAATTAACTATATAAGCAGGTTGTAAGAATTAATTGTATTATGTTTAAGATAAACAGTTCAAATAAAAAAAGCTATTATACTAACTGATGA